>NC_082678.1:44227397-44530428 GCF_025265405.1 Mesoplodon densirostris | reverse complement strand
CAACGGGAGAGGCCGCCGCGATGGGAAACCTGCGCACCGCAGCTGGAGGAGGCCCGCGCGCAGCGGGGAAGACCCAACGCAGACAAAAATAAATAAATAGATAAAAATAAGACAAATTTTGGATCCCTGGGGGTTGGACATTCTGCACAGACCCAATCACCCTCAGGGCCTCCCACCCACCTTGGGAGGCTGGATTCATTCTCTTCACCCTGGGTCTAGAGGCAACTCTTCTGATTGCAGGCCCACTGCTATTTTTCCCTACACTGTGCGGGCCTCCATTCAAGAAACTCCAGGACCAATGAGTGGGGAGCAGATAGACCAGCAGACAGTATGAAGCAGAAGCCCACCTACCCCTGGCCCAGCCCTGGGGCAGCTGCTGCCTCCACTCCACTCCACAGTTAATGAGGTAATGGTCCCCTAGGGAAAGAGGCCCTTAGTGCTGACAATGAGGCTAATTAGCAGAACGCCAATTAGTACCTGGGGACTGGCTATACATGGGAGGGGGAATTTCTTGTGTGGAAGTGGCTTCTTCGGAGGAACGGAGGGCTGGACTCAAAGGAGAGGATGGGAGCAAGGCCACAGTATCCCCTCTCTCCACGCCATCATCCACAAGCACACCCCTCCTCCAGGAAGGCCTCCTAAACTGCTCACTCTATTCCCCTCTGTTCCTTCCTGCTCCTGTGGTCAATTCTGAGATTGGGGAGTGAGGCTGGGGGAACAAAGGGCAAGATCCAGGACTATGCTAAACTTTTTCCTAATTGCAAAATATTTCAGATATACAAAAAGATATGGAAAAATATATATAAAGTTCATATCACACCACCCAGCTTAAGAAATAAAAGTCACCAATTCACTCAAAGAGCTCTCTCTGTATACCCGTTATCTTATCCTTTTCTCTCCACCTGCCGTGGGAGGTAACCCTCCTCAGTCCAGTGTGAACTACATTCTCTTGCAGACTACACCATCTATTTTCTCTCTTCCCTCTGGAGCAGTGCCAACCAATAAAACTCTGTGCAATGACGGAAATGGTCTATACCTGCACCATCCAATATGCTAGCCACTAGACACGAGTGGCTCCTGAGCACTTGAAACATGGCTGCTGCGAGTGAGGAACTAAATCTTTACCTATTTCTAATTGTAATTAATTTAAATGTAAATAGCCAAATGTGGCTGGTGGCTACTGTACTGGACACTGAGGCTCCAGGACATACGTGCCTGTCCCACGAGGGTGGGGACTTTGTTGTACTCACTGCTGTGAGTTTAGAATGGTGTCTGGCAAAGAGCAGGTACTCAATAAATATCTAAGTCAATAACTGAATCTTTACAGCAAGCCAGTTATTAAGTATTATTCCCATTTCCCAGTTGGGATCACTGAGGCCCAGAGAAGTGATGTGACTTGAGAAGCTCACCAAGGTAGTAAGTGACAAGTCCAGGATTTGGGCCCAGTTCTTCCTGACCTCAAGCCTATACCCTTTTCCACTCCCAGGGATTTCGCTAAGCCTCTCCCCTAGCAGTCACTTGAGGAACAAGAGGCAGCCCCTCTGGGCCCTTCTTTGGGCGCCTCCCTCACCTGAAGCTGCACCATCAGCTCCACTGTCCTCCAGGAGTCCTGGTTTGGCCCCACCCTTCTTTTACCCAGGCATCCCTGTGTGAACACCTGGTCTTCCCAGCACCTACTGACAGAGCTCCCGAAGCCACAGACAAGCGGAGCGGAGATGAAGTCACAGAAAGAAGAAACCAGTGGTGTGGAGAGAGGATGAAGGGGCCTGTGGTGCTGTGTGTAGGCCTGGGGGGGCAGCTGAGACAAGCACTCAGTTCAGCCAAGGAAGAGGCAAGGACCTTTTCTAGGCTTTTATTTATGAAATGCTTATTGAACTGATACAAAGTTAGTGTCTGTCATTAGCTGGTGGAGAGGGTTAGTGTGCATCCCCCCACCCCCGTCCCCTCACCACCATGGGCACTGAAGCCGGGAGTGGCTCCATCCTTCCCTCCACCTTGGCTGTAATGAACTGGGAAAGGCCCTGGGGCAGGGAGGGGGTTCAAGGGCAGGAAGACTAAGGGAGAGATGGGAAGGCCCAGGGCAGAATCTGGTCCTCCTGGAGTAGGAGGCTGGCCCCAGGCATCCTGGCAGGAGTTTTGCTTCTCCTTTGTAGCAGTGGTTTGAACTGGGCAGCGAGGAGGATGAACTTCTCTGGACCCTCTTCTGTCTCCCCAGCCCGGGCTTGAGAGTGTCCTCTTTGGCTACTTCTCAAGAAAGGGTCCTCTGTGACTTCTCTAGTCCCCTCCGGGGATGCCTGCCTCCCCCAGGTCTCAGAGGCACTGCCCTCGGTCCTCGGGGTGAGGGGGCAGGGAGCCAGATGAGTTAGAGCCCAGCGGCTGGTGACCTCTCCCGGGCTGGAGCCACAGCTATGTCCACACTTCTAGGGGTATCACGCCCTCCTTGCTACCCAGGGGGGGCAACAAAGACTCATCCTCCAGGAACTTGAGGGGGAAGTGGACCAGGTGGCCCTGGACCTGGGTGAGTTCAGACCGGGCCAAGGGAGGGCTGACCGTGGCCAGCGGCTCCACGGCCACATACTCCCGGAGTACCCGCAGGGAGCGAGTGGCGTTGGACGGCAGGCAGCGGAAGATCTGTGGGCGAGGGGCATGGAAGCCAATAAGGCTTGGGGAGACTGCCCAAGAGTCCAAGCCCAACTAGGCTAGACACCCCCATGCCCACCATATCCCTCTACACTGACCCTGAGCCACTGAATCCCATGATGTCCCCAGACTCTTATCCTCTTATGAGGATGGCTGTGCAGGGGCTCCTCTCTATCCCACCCTAGACAGGATTATCCATGAACTTCCCCCTGCCAGCACCCCTGCCCACCCCCCTTGCCCACCTGCTCATAGATATTGGCATTGCTCTCAGCTGTGTCTTGCCACGACTGGAAGAAGTCATCACAGACAGGGTCTCGGAGATCCAGGTCCGGCCGGGCATCTGCCCCAAGAATCACGCTGCGGGAGAAAGGGGTCCCAGCAGGGCCAGATTAAGATCCTTTGAAAGCCTGAATAGCAGAAAATTATAATGTGCCTACCTAGGTATTTCAAAAGAGAAGCAATGTTAAACAGTAAAATAAGTGTAAACGAGTCCAACAGAGCTTTAATTTGTCTCTACTTTGGCGACTATTTTAATGCTTTAAAAGATATACCAAATTACTTTTGAAGTATTTGTTTCTCATTTTTTTGGTATCCCTGCTTTGCCGGTACCTTAAACTGGATGAGTCTGCCTCTTGGGAAATCCAGTACTACCTCTAAGCAATCCTCACACTTGCTCAAAAGGCAGACCCTCCCCCTTTCCACCTCTCCCACCACGCTGTAGCACCCCACCCCGGCCCTACCTGAAGCAGTGTTTCCGCAAACTCAAGGCAAACCTGCCCGCCTGATATTCCACACCATTCATGAGGGACGCCTCCATCTCTGTGTCCTCCATCAGCACAGCCAGCTCACTGTCCCGCTTCCCCAGTAAACTCCGGTCATTGATGTTTGCAGAGCCTGGGTGGGGGGGTGCGGTGCAGGTCACACTGCGTCCTCCTGAGCCCAGGAGACCCCATCACCTCTACCCAAGAACCAGCCTGGGGGCAACATGCCTTCTTCGGCCTCCATCCCCAGTTGGGCCTCAGCTGCAGTCTCCATCACCCACCTCCATCCCGTTGCCCCTGGCTGGGCCCTGCTCCACTTCTCCCCACCCTCCTCTTGTTGCTGGGGGCCGAGATCCAGCACTGACCAATGATGACTGTCCGGTCATCTGCAATGAGCATCTTGCTGTGGATGTAGATGAGCTCTGAGACCAGGTGCCTACCCAGCTCTCCATGTGTGCGAAGCCCACAGATGGAAATATAGTCCCGCCATGCTGTCCCCACTGTGAGTAAGAGATGGGGGGAAGGGGAGTGAGGTGAGAGGTACTCTCCATGTGCAGACAGAGCCCTGTCTCATCTACCTCCTCACTTCAGAAGCCCTGGTCTATATACTTCTCTCTGCAGTATCAGGCCACCTGCGGGCTCAGGCAGTAGCCCCAGAAGCATGCAGGAGTGATAGCCTCCTTCCCTCCATCCCTGGGGCTCCAGTCCCTCAATCGCCCCCTCCCCGGGGGTCCAGGGCTTGAACCCCCAGCTCCCAGCACTCACTGACTGCTTTGAGGCGATGTAGAATTGAATATTCCCCACGACACAGAGTCCTGAGGGAAGAGAATGGGTGAGGGAGGTGGAGACTGGGGAGGAGATGGGGGATGTCAGGAGAGAGGTGGACCTCAAAAGTCCAGCAAGAAGGGATCAGGACGGAGTCAGGATGGAGGCATAGGTAGGATGGGGCCATGGAGAGGCAGAGTCTGGCTGAGGGGAGCGCCGGGGGTCACCTGTAAGTGAAGTGCAGAATGGCCTGGATGGAGTTACCACCACCTGTGGAGATGTCGCCCTCGAACCCAGGGAGCAGGGGCAAAAGCATGTAGACTCGGAAGCACTGCCCCTGTCTGGAGAGGGGTGGAGTCAGAGGTGTGACCTCTCCCCCAAGCCCCACCCATCCAGTTGGGCTTAAACCACACCCACAATCCTCACACTCTGGCTGGTCCCTCTTACTTGTGGGCCTTCAGGATTCTGTCCACAATCTCATCGCCCACCTTGTTCAGCACCGTCCGCCCATCTGAGCAGCTAATGAAGAATTGATTCTGGGGCAGGGACCAATGACAGACATCAGCAGTCCGGCCCCAGCCCCTGCCCTCAGCTCCCCACTGCCATCCCCACCCCCAGGCTCCAGGCCCTGGCCCCAGGCTTCTGCATTTCTCCAGGCCCAGCTATGCCAGTCCTCAACGACTGATGCCACTGACATCCTAAGTCTCTCCCCTGGGATGTCCCCTCCGTTATCTGCCCCACCCTCACCCCGGTCAGACCTCAATGTAGAGGAAGTGCTGACTCTCCCTGATGGTGTGCAGGTAGGCATTGAGGATGGAGTTCTCCAAGGTCCCCGCTGACCAGCGGTCCACTGACCGCAAGACCTGGGGGGGACGGCGAATATGATGTGGCCCCTGAGCCCGGGAGAGGAGGGGTCTGGCGGGGGCTTTCAGGTCAGGGAAAGTGGGCCGGGGCATTGGGCTGAAGGGAGGGAGGCGAGGGCAGGCTGAAGTCGGAGCCTCACCTGCACGGTGGCGCACTGCACTCCCGGGAGCATGAAAGGGAGCTGGTTTGCAGTGCTGGTGGACTTGGGCAGCAGGTAGGGGTACATGGGTATCTTGTACTTGGCCTTGGTGGTCTGAGGAAGAGGGATGGCAGAGTCAGAGGGAGGTGATGAGCCATCCCAAGCTCCCTCCTGCCCTCCAGCCTCACAGGAGGGATTGAGCACCTTGGTGAAATTCCAGCGCTGGATGAAGTGCCGGGCAAGGTCCCTGGCGGGTGAGCCATGGACCACCACCCCGACGTCACGCCATGGCATCCGGGGTGTGGTCTCCCTGTCAATGAAATCTGGGGGTCCCAGGAGAGTCAGGGGAGAGGTCAGGGATGGTCTCTTGGGGACACTTGGGGCAGGGAGGAGGAGGGTGCATTACCCTTGACCCAGTTCATCCCATCCTCAGTCCCAGCCCTGCCTTCTGCCCCTGCTCCCAGCTCTCACGGGCTTTGGAGGAAGGGGACTCCTACCCTCAAAAGGCCGATCCAGCTGGACCCAGTCCTTAGTGTTAAGATTGCTGTAGTCCTTGCCCAGCCAGAAGAGTTGGTTGTGAGAGAGGTCTGGTGCAGCTGGAGGGTCTGAGCATGAGGTAGGAGGCTGTAGGGGGAACACACCCAAGCCAGGGGCAAGGAGAGGTCATGGGGCCATACAGAGCCAGGCCAAAGAGAAGAAAGGAGCACTGGAAGACTGGGAGACAGAGAGACACACAGAGTAAGAATGAAGCAGAGAGAGTTTGATTCCCCGGTCCTCCCCTTCAGATGCATTTGAAATCCCTAGAGGAATGGGGGGAGGGGTGGGTAACGGACATGGGGAGGGGACTGGGTCATAGTATATTCAAAGCAGGTTCTTGGGGTCCCAGAAAGGCCAAGGAACCCTGAGTGTGGGCTTGGAATGACTGGAGGGGAAGGCTGGAGCCGGGAAGTGGTGTGGATTTAGGCTAGCTGAGTTTGGAGGAGCTCAGGAAGGCCTTGGGGGGTTACCTGGCGGGCAGCTGACTCAGAGGAGTCCCCAAGGTCAGTCAGTCTGTAGTGCAGGTCATCCCAGCGGCCATAGGCGAGGTCCAGCCCCCCCAAGAAGGCCACTACTTGGTCCACCACCAGGAGCTTCTCATGATGGGCCCACAGAGTCACCTGGTCTGGGTGGCGCATCACCTAGAACAGGTGTGGGGGAGTTCAGGAGAGTGAGCTTAGGTGGGAGAAGAAAGAGGAGGCATTGGGGGAGAGAATGGAAAGACGGAAGGATGAGATGTTCAAGGAAAGGGAGGGTTGAGGGGATGGGAAAGTGTGGTGAGGAGGGCTGCAGGGAAGGGGTCTCTGAGTCCTGAGAGTCACCTTTATGTTGGGATGCAGTAGCATCAGAACCTTCTTGCTATAGCCACTGTTGATGTTCAAGGCCAACTCCACTTCCTTAAACAGCAGTATGGACACCCGGACACCCTCCTCCTGGTGGTCAGTGAGGGAATCAGATCCTAATGCCTCCCTCGGAATGACCCCTTCCCACCCTCCCAAACCCTTCCCCATGCTCAGGATTCCTGTATATTCCTCCTCCCTGCGTGGAGATCCTCAAAGCTCTGCCACTTACACCCTGCTTTGATGCTTACAGCAAACCTAGATTGAATATCATCTATCTGCTCACGCATCCACACATCTACCCGCCTACCCAGCATTATCTATCCACCCATTTTCCCCAAAATTTACTCATCCCCTTATGTACCATCTATCATTCATCCATCTACCTACCCACTCTCCTACTGACCCACCTTCCCAACCTCATATCCTTCTATCTATCTCCCTTTCCATCATCTACCCATCCATTCACCCACCCACTCTCCATCATCCACATATCTTCCCTCCCACCCATCAACATCTATGGATGCTCCCAACATAGCAGACACTACGCCTTGTATTGGAACCAGTGATATTAATCAGCCCAGGGAGAGAGACAGCCATGTCCACCCTGCAGTAACACAACAGAGTGTAATGGATACTGGGAGGAAAGTCTATACCAGGTAGAGGAAGGGCAAGAACAGGGAGGTGTCAGTTCTCCTCAGGGAAGGGGAGGCGGCAATGTTTGCCAGACACTAAGCCAGGATGGGCATATTTCCTCCTCCTCAAGTTTCAGATTCCCTGCCTTCCCCCATGCTACAGTCCCTTCTAACCAATCTCCACCCACAGGCCACCCCGCCACCATACCTCCCCTCCAGCCCAACCACTCTCCTCACCGCCTTCTTCTTGAGCATAATGTCCAGTCTCCAGTCATCTGAATGGGCTGGACGCTTCAGGTAAATCTCAGGACTCAACCTGGGATTCAGGGCAGCGGGTAAGGGCAAGCTAAGTTCCCGACAACAGTCACTCCTCCCCTTCCACTCCTTTTCTGACCCATAAGCTGATCTGTTGCAGGCCCTATCCTACCGCTTCTTGCTCAGGCTTTTTCCCCACTTACCACCAGTCTGTGATGAAAATCTCTTCTTGAGCTCGCAGGATGGCATCAGCTGCAGCAGCAAAGTAACCTGCCCCATTCACAAACCTGGGGGGAGGCCAAGCCAAGGAGGTCAGGGGAGTCAGAAGCCAGAAAGCTCTGGAGAGTGAAGACCGGAGGACAGTCATGGGTCAGAGGTGACAGCAGGGTCAAAGACCAAAAGTGATCAGAGAGGTCAGACAGAAGCAGATATATCAAAGTGGGATAAATTTGCCAGTACGAGCTAAATAAAAGTACAAACTACAAAAGACACAACAAACCAAAGAAAGTGACTAAAGATTGGGAAGATTAATACATCACATATAAAGAGTTCCAACGTATCAATAACAAAAAGACATATAGGCCAACTGAACAAAGAATAAGAACTGATATGGGAATCTCCTGGCCGTCCAGCAGTTAGGACTCTGTGCTTTCACTGCGGAGGGCACGGGTTTGGCCCCTGGTTGGGGAACAGGGTCCCACAAGCCACACGGCACAGCCAAAAAAAAAAAAAAAAGAGAGAACTGATAGTTCACAGGGGGAAAATGGCTAATCATAGATGAAAAGATGTTCAACTTCATCACTAAACAAGGAAATTGATATTAAAATGAATAACACTTTTTAAATTCACTAGATTGGCAAAAATTAAAATTGCAGGTTACATTCAATATTAGCATATGGGGAAGTGAGTATTCTCATAGTTTGTGAGAATATACATTGGTTTTATAGCTTTTTTAGAGGACAGTTTGGTAGTATCTATCAGAATATTAAATCCACATACCCCCGATATCATTAAATGCACTTTGTAATTCTATATCTAGGAAGACATCCTATTAAGTGCTTAACCAAAGATTATGTTCATTGCAGTATCGTTTATAAGACTGAAAGTGGGAAATAATGTAAATGCCTAATCTCTAACACGTGTTAAGTGAAAAAAATAAAACAAAGAAGAGAGTGCATGATCTAATTTACATTAAAACAAAAAGTAACATATATGCTAAGCACATGAAAATATGCAGGAAAAGATCTGGGAGGATAAATATCAAACTATCACCAGGCATGCTTCTGGGGAGAAAAATGGGATTTGGGGGAGGGGGTGTAGAGAAGAACTAAGGGCCAGGGGGTAAAGGCTTGTGTAATGAACTTTAATTTTTTTACTTAATATGTTTCCGTATTGTTAGACTTTGAATAACTAACAGTCCTGTTTGATGGTGAAGAGCAGGGTCTTGATCCAAACTACCTGGATTTGAATCCTGGTTCCACTGTTTACAAGGTGTGTGACCTTGACAAGTTACTTAACTTCTCCTTGCCTCAGTTTTCTCACCTGTAAAGTGGATATAACAACTGTACCTGCTTCACGGGGCTGTTGTTAAGTTCATAAACATAAAACAGTCAGAATGGTTTCTGGCACACACTAAGCGCTACATAAGTATTAGCTATGATCAGTTCTTATGTTAAAAAATAAATCTCAGGCTTCCCTGGTGGCGCAGTGGTTGGGAATCCTCCTGCCTATTCAGGGCACATGGGTTCGAGCCCTGGTCCGGGAAGATCCTACATGCCGCAGAGCAACTAAGCCCGTGCGCCACAACTACAGACCTTGCGCTCTAGAGCCCGCGAGCCACAACTACTGAGCCCGTGTGCCACAACTACTGAAGCCTGTGCGCCTAGAGTCCGTGCTCCGCAACAAGAGAAGCCACCGCAATGAGAAGCCTGCGCACCGCAATGAAGAGTAGCCCCCGCTTGCTGCGACTAGAGAAAGTGCTAGCGCAGCAACAAAGACCCAACACAGCCAAAAATAAATAAAAATAAAATAAATAAATTTTTTAAATAAATAAATAAATAAATCTCTATCCCACCCCTCTAGGTCGTCACAAAGCATCGAGCTGATCTCCCTGTAGGGAGGGTGGGAGGGAGGCTCAAGAGGGAGGGGATATGGGGTTATATGTATACATATAGTTGATTCACTTTGTTGTACAGCAGAAACTAACACAACATTGTAAAGCAATTATACTCCAATAAAAAAAATCTCAACACCACCGCCAAGAAAAATTCTTTCCATGACTCCTCTCTGCCTATGATAAAGGTTAACCCCCTCAGCTTAGCGGGAGAGGCACTGATCAGACCCTGCGACCCCCAGACTCTTTACTGACCACTGCTCCTCACACTGCAACAATAGTCAGTCTTTGTGGTTCCCAAACACGCTGGGCTATTTCTAGCTTCTCTGCACGGACTGCCCTTCTCCATTTTCTTTATCTTGCTAAGGTTAACCTCAGGGTTACTGCCTTCTAGAAGCCAGTCCTGACATCCTACGCTGGGGCAGATGCCCCTCCTCTGTGCTTGGTACCCTATATCTACCACCAGCGTGGCAAACTCCTATTGTTTCGTGACTGAATCACCTACTAAGTCTTTTCTCTGCCGCTGGACCTGGCACATAGTGGGTGCTCAGAAAATGTTTATTAAATGGACGAATAAATCAGAGACATTTGAGATCACTGAGAACAGAGAGGGTCAGTGTGGTGAAAGGAGGTTAAAAAGGTCACAGGAGGTTGGAGAGGTCGGGGTCAGAGATTACCCAGTTTGGGGTTCAGAAAGATCAAAGGGGAATCAGAGGGATCAGCATGATTAAAGAGGTCAGGGGGTCAGGGAGATTTGAGAAGTCAAAGGGGGAGGTTATTGGGGTCAGAAGGGGTCAGAGGAGATAAAGAGGATCAAGGACTCAGAGAACATCAAGGAGGTCGAAAAGGCCACTGACAATTTCAGAAAGGATGTCAGTGTCTCACCACCGGGCCAGGGTCCCAGGCCGAGGTGGAGCGTAGCTTTCGTGCCGGTGCAGCTGTACAAAGTCTCTGCCCGGGCCCTGGGCCAGCTCAGTGATCTCCTGGGCCCACCACCGTGCCTGCCGATAGCTGCTGCACTTGAGAATCAAGGACCTGGACGGGAACAATGGGTGGACCACAATCCTCACCCTCCACACCTCTGGCCTGGCCCAGAAACCTCCCCTTTAGCTATCACCTCTTTCCTACCTCTTCCCTTAGTCCCTACTTGACTTCACAGGGACAGGGAGCGTATCTGCCTTATTCACAGTTGGGTCCTTGGCACCTAGTATTGTGCCAGCCACTTAAGTTTGTTTTTTGGTTTTTTTTTTTTTTTTGGCCATGCTGCACTGCATGTGGGGTCTTAGTTCCATGACCAGGGATCAAACCTGTGCCCCTTGCAGTGGAAGCATGGCATCTTAACCACTGGACCGCCAGGGGAGTCCCTTAAATTTGTTGAATGAATAAATGAATGAATGGAGTGCCCTATCTTTTGCACCAAAAGTCCTTCCCCCAGGCTTATACTCAACTCTCTTTCTCTGGGCCCAGCCTCTAAGAGCAGCCCCAAGCATCTGACTAGAACAGTTCTCTGGTTCCAAATCATGGCCGGCTCCAGGGAGGTGGGAACGCCTTCCTTTCTTCCATGGTCTCTTCCACTTAACTCCCCTTAGGGCCCCAGGCTGGCTCTTCACTCACCAGATGTCTGTCCACACCAGGGAGGCTTACCTGTGGGAGGTGTCGATCCGGACCCCGTACCGTGCCTCTGTGCTCCTTTTCCCCACCTGTACCTCGAAGCCAGGGTCGAAGAGCTGAACAAATGTGATGGTGCCGGTCTCGAGGCACATGTACAGCAGGAAGGAGTCCTTCACCACCAGCCACCTGGAGTGGAAGGGCTCTGACCATGCCTCCATGCCCCTGGGATCTCCTTCCTCACCCCCACCCACTGCCCAGCGGCTCTGCTCAGGCCTCACCGCTTGGACCAGCGATAACACACTTGGTCTCGGCCACAGCAGGTGAGGCCAGGAACACGGTGGCCACTTGAGCGCTTCCGGATCACCCCCTCCCTGTGGGGAAAACCAGGAAGAGATGTTGGATGAGGCTGGATGAGGGATCCAGACCTCCAGCCCACTGTGCACTGCTCTTTCCCTATTCTCAGCCAGGGAGAGATCCAGATGTTGGCAGATGGCGGGTGAGGGGTGTCAGACACTCACAGTCCTTTGGATCCAAGGTCTGGGATAAAGGACAGCTGACTGACTTCCAGAAACTCTGTCTGCAGAGGAAGAAGAAGGCTCAGAGGAGAGACTGATTTTCAGCCCCTCACACTCTATCGACCCTGGTCCTCTGCCCCCTGCTCCATCTCAAGAGACCTGGCACCAGCCTCTTGACCTTACCATGGCATGGTAGTTGCGGTAGAAAGACATGGTCAGGAGGCGGTTGAGGTAATTCTCCAGGTATTTCTGAAGTAGGGATGGGAAAGAGAGAGAGACAGATGGGACCAGAACCATTTGCACCCAAACACCTTCCCAGAGAACCTGGTGTCCGGTCCCACCTGTTTGCTGGATGCATGTCTGGCGGAGCCCTCAGGACCTGCTCGGGGTAGAGAGGGCATCTCCCTGTTGTTTGCCTCTTGGTCTGGAGAATAGGCAACGGCAAAGCTGTGGAAGGGATGGGGGAAGGTCAATAGGAGGATGGGAGGCTGGGTGCCTGGATTCCTGAAGCACTGGAGGTGGGGTCTTGGAAGAGGCGAGGGGACCTCGAGGCTGGCAGAAGGAATGCCCCCTACCCTGAGGATGGAGACAGAAAAAGGTGGGAGGCTGCCAAGGGTACTTTGGGCATCCAGCCCTGCTGAGATACTGGCCCAGAACCACGGACAGGGAGAGCTGAGCAGGGAAGGTTTCCTGGTAACCGGGGTCAGAGGAGCAGGCCCAGTGGCCAGAGGTGGGGGAGGAAAGCAGCTGGGGGAGGAAAGGCTGTGGTCTGGGGATGAGACAGACAGAAAGCAGCAATGGGGGCTGGGGCAGTGACATCCCATGCTGCCCCGCGGTGAGGGGGCACCTGCCCTTCACAGGAGGCAGTCTTGTCCTGGTCCCCCTCACCGAGCCAGAGGGAGCAGACTCATCAAGACTTTGTGTCTCAGGAGGTCCCGATGCAATTCCTGGAAATGACGGAACTTCTTCTTGGTTGTCCAGGTAAAGTCACCGTGAGTCAAGCGGACAGAATACAGAGTGCAGGTGCCCACCTGGGGGAGTGAGGAACTGACTGAATGGATGTTCCCTGGTTGGGTGGCAGCCCCCGCTCTGGCCAGCCCTCCCCTTAGCCCCCTCCCTGGTGCCAGTCCAGCCACCTTGGATCCACTGGTGTATCTTTCAGTGCCCACCACCTGGGCTATGACGGGAACCCCAGGGGCAAACACCAAGGGGTGAATTTTCAGAGGCTGGAGGTCGTAGATGGCCAGAAAGGGGTGCATCCGGTCAGCTGACAGGAGAGAAAGTGGAAGAATGTGGACTCCAGGAGGTCTCAGCACCCCCCCTCCTCTCCCTGAGGGCGTCCTCCCTGTGTACCTGGGTCCTCTCCCTCCTTCAGAGTGTCCACCTCATCGGGCTCCATCTGTAACTGGCTGGAGTCCAGGTCACCCCCAGAGGGGAAGAGGCTCTCGGAGATCGCCGCCATCCTAGGAATATGGGGAGGCTTCAGGAAGGTTACCTGCTTTGCAGAACCCTGCCCCCCATCGCACCCCACGGTCTTCCATATCCCACAGGTCCCCCATTCCCCACCCCCCTGGCTCCCGCTGGCCCCCACTCTCTCTGATTATGGCGCATCGGCCTGCAACGCCCTGCCAACCCGCCTCTAATCTCCATCCCTTATTTCGATCCTTCCCGCATCCAGAATGCCTGAGTCCCACCTCCCGTCCCGTAACCAGGGTGCCGAGGAACACCCGGCCAGGCCCGGATGGCCCCGAAGTGGGGCAGAGAAGAAGCCAGGGGAGGGGCCCCGGGGGTTGCCAGGGTTCCCGAGCCACCGGGGCTCCAGCCAGGCCAAGCCAGCTGGAAGAAGGGGTCCAGGCGGGAATGAGGAAGTTACGCATTCCCCGCCCGGGAGGGAAACCCCGAAATCTGAGCATGAGGCTGAGTCAGGAGGACCCGCAGCCAAAGCTCATTCCCGTCCCCGGCCGATTTCCTCGGCCCGGCATCTCCGCGGCTCCCCTCACCCGGGCAGCCCGAGCCGGCGGCAGCGCAGCAGAGTCAGAGCGGGAGCCCACACCCCAGAGGGCCAGGGCGGGGCGGGCGCTCAGGGCCTGCCCTTGGGGGCGGGACGGCCCCCGGCCTCACCTCCTCGGGATTCTCGTCGGTCCTGTCCCACCCCCGCCGCCCTCGGCCTGCCCTTGCAGTCCTGCGTGCGGCCTGGGCGCTGGGGCCGCCCTCGGCTCTGCGGGACGGCGCTACCCTCCCTGTGCATCGGTGCGGCGCCGTCTGCCGGGCTGTCAGTCTGTCCTGCGCCGTCGGTCCGTGCAGGCCGGCTCCTCCCTGTGGGCGCTTGGCCCTGCGCACCCCCCTCCGCTCGGGCGCCAGCCCCCCCGGGGCCTCTCCGGCCACCGATCCCGCCAGGGCCCCTGGCGGGACGCGCCTCCGCGGCAGGGACCTGGCTGTGTCCCCTTCCCGGGCCGGCTGAGAACCACATTGGGCCGGCCTAGCCAGCGTTTGTAGATGGAAGGAATGACGAAAGGCCCGAGGGCTGGTGGCCACAAATTCATTAACGTACGCAAGCTTGCATTCTTTCATTCATTCACTATTTACCGCGTACTTGCTCCGCGCCAGACTCTGAGCATACAGTAGTGAATAAGACTATCACGGGACTTGCTCTTCTGGAACTAACAGTCTAAGGGGAAACAGGAAAAATTTCAGGTTCTAATAGACAAAATATTTCATTTTTTTTTTAAAGTAGATTTCTTTATCTCTTCTAGATGGAAGAGTGGGTTGATGGATATTTCTTCATGGACATTTGGGTTGTTTCTAGTTTTTGCCTGCTGCGAATAAAGCTCCTATAAACATTCCTGGGTAAGTCTTTGTGTAGAAATATGTTTTCGTTTCTCTTGGGTAAATAGCTAGGAGTGGAGTTGCTCCATCATTTTAACTTTTTAAGAAACTAGCCAAACTTGTTTGATCTCTAATTGCACACATTTATATAGAGGCAGGGTGAAGAAAGTGACAAATAAAGGCTATTTTTAAATGGTCATTAAAAAACACTTTTTAAAAAATAGATCTTCATTGGAGTATAATTGCTTCACAATACTGTTAGTTTCTGTTGCACAACAAAGTGAATCAGCCACAAGCGTACACGTGTCCCCATATCCCCTCCCTCTTGAGCCTCCCTCCCATCTTCCCTATCCCACCCCTCTGGGTCATGGCAAAGCACTGAGCCGATCTCCCTGTGCTCTGCTGCTTCCCACCAGCCAACTCTTTTACATTCGGTAGTGTATATATGTCGATTCTACTCTCACTTCGCCCCAGCTTCACCCTCCCACCCCAAGTCCTCAAGTCCATTCTCTAGGTCTACCTCTTTATTCCTGCCCTGCAACTAGGTTCATCAGTGCCATTTTTTTTTAAGATTCCATATATATGCCTTAGCATATGGTATTTGTTTTTCTCTTTCTGACTTACTTCACTCTGTATGACAGACGCTAGGTCCATCCACCTCACTACAAATAACTCAATTTCGTTCCTTTTTTGGCTGAGTAATATTCCATTGTATATATGTGCCACATCTTCTTTATCCATTCATCTGTCAGTGGACATTTAGGTTGGTTCCGTGCCCTGGCTATTGTAAATAGTGCTGCAATGAACATTGTGGTACATGTCTCTTTTTGAATTATGGTTTTCTCAGGGTATATGCCCAGTAGTGGGATTGCTGGGTCATATGGTAGTTCTATTTTTAGTTTTTTAATGAACCTCCATACTGTTTTCCATAGTGGTTGTATCAATTTACATTCCCACCAACAGTGCAGGAAGGTTCGCTTTTCACCACACCCTTTGCAGCATTTATTGTTTCTAGATTTTTTGATAATGACCATTCTGACTGGTGTGAGGTGATCCCTCATTGTACTTTTGATTTACATTTCTCTAATAATTAGTGATGTTGAGCATCTTTTCATGTGCCTCTTGGCCATCTGTATGTCTTCTTTTGTGAAATGTCTATTTAGGTCTTCCGCCCATTTTTTAACTGGATTATTTGTTTTTTTGATATTGAGCCACATGAGCTGTTTGTATATTTTGGAGATTAATCCTTTGTCTGTTGTTTCATTTGAAAATATTTTCTCCCATTCTGAGGGTCGTCTTTTTGTCTTGTTTATGGCCTCCTTTGCTGTGCAAAAGCTTTGAAGTTGAATTAAGTCCCATTTGTTTATTTTTGGTTTTAGTTCCGTTACTCTAGGAGGTGGGTCAAAAAAGATCTTGCTGTGGTTTATGTCAGAGAGGGTTTTTCCTATGTTTTCCTCTAAGAGTTTTATAGTGTCTGGTCTTACATTTAAATCTTTAATCCATTTGCAGTTTATTTTTGTGTATGGTGTTAGGTAGTGTTCTAATTTCATTCTTTTACATGTAGCTGTCCAGTTTTCCCAGAACCACTTATTGAAGAGGCTGTCTTTTGCCCATTGTATGTCCTTGCCTCCTTTGTCGTAAATTAGGTGCCCATATGTGTGTGGGTTTATCTCTGGGCACGCTATCCTGTATCATTGGTCTATATTTCTGTTTTTGTGCCAGTACTATACTGTCTTGATTACTGTAGCTTTGTGGTATAGTTTGAAGTCAGGGAGCCTGATTCCTCCAACTCCAAAAAGCACTTTTTAAATAAGTGAAATATCTTAAGATAGGGGGTAAAAGGAACTGCCAAACTGTTTTCCAAAATGGTTGTTGTGTTTTACATTTCCAAAATCTATGTATGATAATTCCATTTGTTCTGCAGCATGGCCAACGTTTGATATTAGACTCTATCTTTTTAGTGTTAGCCATGCTAATAAGTGTAAAATAGTACATCATCATAGTTTTATTTGCATTTCTCTGATGACTAATGATGTTGACCATGTTTCATGTGCTTATTGACCATTTTTATATCTCTTTTTAAGTGTTCAATTCTTTCACTAATTTTTTTAAAAAACATGTTATTTGTCTTATTGGTGATTTGTAAGAGTTCTTTATATATTTTGGATACAAATCCTTCATCAGATATATGTATTGCAAATATTTTCACCCAGAATGTGGCTTGTCTTTTTATTTTTATTTTTATTTTTATTTATTTATTTTTTTGGCTTGTCTTTTTAAAATAATGGTGCCTTTTTGGAATTCCCTGTTGATCCAGTAGGACTTGGCTCTTTCACTGCTGGGGCCCAGCCAGCCACTCAGCATGGCCAAAATAAATAAATAAATAAAATAACGGTGCCTTTTGAAAAGCAGAGGTTTTTTATTTTGATTAATTTGTGGCCTGTAGACTATTACTCAGCAATAAAAATGAATAAAGTGTAAAATGGTACAGCCACCTTGGAAACAGTTTCAAAGTGTTAAGCATAGAGTTACCATGTGGCCCAGCAATTCCACTCCTAAGTATATGCCAAAAAGAATTGAAAATGTATACCTTCACAAAAACTTGTACATGAATGTCCACAGTAGTATTATTCAAATAACAAAAAAGTAGACACAAACCAAAATGTCCATCAAGTAATGAATGGATAAACAAAATGTGGTGTATCCCTACCATGGAATATTATTCAGCCATAAAAAGGAATGATGTACTGATACATGCTACAACAGGGATGGACCTTGAAACATTATGCTAAGTGAAAGAAGCCAGACACAAAGGACCACATTTTATATGATTCCATTTCTATGAAATGTCCAGAATAAGTAAATCCAAAGAGACCATAGCTGGGACAGTAGCTGGGGAGAAGGACAGGGGAGTGACTGCTAATGGGTACAGGGTTTCTTTTGAGCATGATGAGAAGGTTATAACATTAATTGTGATGGTTGCACACCTCTGTGAATATAGTCAAAAACCACTGAATTATAGACTTTAAAGGGTGAATTATATGGTGCATGAATTATTTCTCAATAAAGTTGTTTTTACAAAAAAATACAAACTGTTAATACATACAACACGGGTGAATTTCAAAACCATTATGCTGAAAGAAGCATACACAAAAGAGTAGTACTATATGACTCCATTAATATAAAGTTCTGGAACAGAAAAACCAATCTATAGTGATGGAGATTGGATCAGTAGTTGCCTACGGCAGGGAGTGGGGAAAAAGAGGGACAGTAAAGGCCACACAGGGAACTTGGTGATGGAGATGTCCTATATCTTGATTCGGGTGGTGATTACATGGGTGTATGCACTTGTCAAAACTCATAGAACTGTACACTAAGATGTGTGCATTAAATTGTATGTAAATTTTTACTTCCATAAAGTTAATTTAAAAAACAGATTTTCCAATATAAAATAAAAATTAAAAAGAAATAAAATAAAATAACAGATTTCAGTCAGGCAGCATAGTCAGCAGTGCTTTCCAACCTTTCCCACATCATGATACCCTTAGGGAATGATAATATAGCTCTTGGAGGGCATTTAGAGTCCTTGGTTAGCATACTGTGGACCTGAGGCTCCCAGCCTGGGCTCTGGCTGCCCTAAACCTGGCTGAGGGCAATAGCTGCCAGGAACATGCTTGGAAAGCTCGGTGTGGCAGTTAACAGAGTGGACTCTGGGGTCAGACTGAAGAGGGTGAGGGAAAGTACTGCTCTTCTGATAACTGCCTGTGTGACCTTGGACAAGCTACCTAATCTCTCAGTGCCTCTGATTCCTCATCTCTGAGATCAGCATAATAATAACACTTACTTTAAAAGATCATTGATGTTAAAAAAAAAAAGGGACTTCCCTGGTGGTCCAGTGGTTCAGACTCCCAATGCAGGGGGCATGGATCCAGTCCCTGGTCCGGGAACTAATATCCCACATGCTGCACAGCGTGGCCACAAAAAAAAAAAAAAAAAAAAAATCATTGACACGATCATGTAAAAGTCCCTAGAATCTACCTGGCACAGCATAATTAATCAATTACAACTATTTTCATAAAAGGGGTTGAGAGCTACTGGACCACTTGAGAACATAACATTTCCCTAACTAGTAAAGTTTCTTGTTCTAAAAAAATAAACTATTCTTTAAATTTTTTACATCTTGGGCATTCTAAATACAAGTGAATCTCATTCTAAAATATAGATGAGGGATTTCCCTGGTGGTCCAGTGGCTAAGACTCTGAGCTTTCAATGCAGGGGGCCCGGGTTCAATCCCTGGTCAGAGAACTAGAACCCACAGGCCACAACTAAAAGATCCCGCACATGGCAACGAAGATCCCACGTGCCGCAACTAAGACCCGGCACAGCCAAATAAATAAATAAATAAATAAATAAATATTAACAAAAAATAAAATAAAATACAAATGAAACCCCAGCAGGGTCCAGCCTGGCACCCTTGTTGTCTGGCATTGCTGCGATGAATTTTCACTGCATCTGTCTGTGTCGGCACTTGTGTGTCTGTCTCTACCATGCCTCCCCTCCTAGTCTTCTCCTGCTTCTCCATGGGGATCAGAGACAACTCCAAGATTAAGGGGGCACAAAAGGATAGGTGTTTGAGTGGGGGATCCCCCACCCCTTCCCTCCTCCCTCTCCTCCCCCTTCTATCTCCTGGCGCCTGTAATCACCAGGCGGTCTGAGGCTAAGTGGTAGCTTTGCCCACAGTGGAGGGGCTTGGAAACCACACCCCTCCTAGGGTGCTCCTGGCCATTGTCAGCATCCCGGTCTCGTCCATTACTGAGATGGATCTGAAGGGGGCATGGTGTTTCCCATGGTGTGGGTGCCGGAGACAGCGGGGGACTGAAAGAGGAGCAGGTACGGGGGAGACAGAGGAAAAGGTGGGCTGCCAGGCAGACAGACAAACTGCACTGGGGAGAAAGGTAAGTGCTCAAATCAGGGAAGGGAAAAGGATAATTTGCCCCCTGGGCAAAGGGGGCACCCCTTCGTCAAAGGATTGGCTAAACACTTCGCAGGGCCCAGTGCGAAATGGAGAAGTGGGACCCCCTTATTAAAAAAAATATTAAGAATTTCAAGACCGTGACAGCAGAGCATTACACCAAGCATGGGGGTCCTTCTGAGTGTGGCCCCGTGTCCAGTGCATAGGTCACGGGCCAGGGAAGCCAGCCAGGCCTGCTGCCAACGTCCCCTCTCCTCTCCCTGCTGCTGCTAGCGACACTCACCCCCTAGGTTCCCTGGCCTCTTTCCTCCGCCTGACACACAACTCCCTTCTTCCCCCTCCAATCTCCCTTTTAGGCCTGGATCCAGCTGCCCCCCCAGATCCAGATCCCAGCCCAGCTGTAGCCTCCATCGTGGCTGAGGGAGGGATACCGTCCCTTGGGTCTGGCGTCTACTTCAGCAGGAAAGCCCGTCTCTCCTTCCGCCACCAGCTGCATGACATAGCATCGGCCAACGACTCCACCATTTGAAGGGGACAACCAGGGGCTGAACTTCCAGGAGGCCTTGGCAACTTTCCTTCCCCCGCCTTCTCAGTCATCCCAGTGTCCGGCTCCCACAGACCCCTCATGACCTTCTTATTAAATACACTGAGAATTGCCAAGTGCTGTGTGTATGTGCATATGTTTTGGAGAGGAGGTGGGGACCACGACACCAGGGCTGTTATGGGGCTGAGGTGGGAAGTGCAGCACGGGGTGGGAGTGAGGACGCAGGAGTGGGGAACAGGAGGCAGCTGACCTCATGCGGCGCCCAGGTGTGCCTAGCAGGAAGTAGGTTTGCTGAAATCAAGCTTCAGAGTTCAGTGTGGTGAGAGCAGTTTGGAGCGGGTGCGGGGTAGGCAGGACAGCAGATGGGGCTAGGGCGCGTATTCGTTCAATGACTATCAAATGTCCACTCCCTGCCAGGCATTGAAAATATATCAGTGGATCAAGCACAAGGAATTCTCTCTTCTCACTGAATTTGCTTTCTGGTAGGGGAGGCAGACAATAAATAAATAAGCATGGTAATAGGAGATGGCGGTTAAGTACTGCTACGAAGAAAATTAAACAGGTAATGTGAGAGCAGGGTGGAGGAGGGTGGTGTTTCTTAAAATTCAAGTGGCCAGGAAAGGCCTTTCTGTTGAGGGATGTAGAGTTCTCAGGATTGCGGAGTACAAGGGAAAGAGGAATCAAGATGCCTTGAGACAGGGAGGACCGGGAGAACAGGTTTTGCAGAAAATCAAAAGTTGTGCATTGGTTCTTTTGAGATACACATCTGGGGTGAGAGATCCTTCTTCACTTAATTCAGGACCTCACCACCTCCTTAGGAAGTCTCCTCTGTACCCCCCGAAATCCTCCAGGGGAGGATTGTATTCTAGAACCAGGTTTTCAAATGTGGCTTCCACAGTTCCCTTATCCATAGACTGGAGAAATGTAGATTAGGGCAAGACTGTTGGTCACTGTCGATGAGCACTTGGCTGGAGTGGGGACCATCTTGCAGGGGCCAGAGCCGGCTCTCAGTTCTCATCCGTGGGGCTGAAAGGTAACTTCCCATCACCTCCGCATGGGAATGGTGGCTTCTGGAGCCAACCCACAGCACTCCCAGTGGCCGCCCTCTCCCACTGAAGGTTAAACTGAAACTCCATGTGCACCAAGGTCCAACTTCCTCCCCAAAGCCAAAGAAGTCACACTGCTGCTTCTGACAAGATGAGGTGACAGAGGTGACTGTGAAGAGAGGGGACTGTGAGCCTGGGTCGGACATGTGGAGTCCTTCTGACTTTAGGGCCAGTAGCCTCCCAGGAGGCAGGAGGCAGGCTGAGGGGAGGTGACTCCAGTCTCTCTCAGAATTCTGAGTTCCCCCTTAGGCTTAAACAGGGAGGGGAGTGGGTCATTTGCTGGGAGCCCCTACACCAACCACACTACTGTCAGAGAGACCTGGATATGGTAACGAAAGTGTGGGGCATGATGGGCTGGAGAAGCGTCCTCTCCAGCTCCCTCAGGGCAGTGGTTTACACAAACAGAAATGGGCCAGAGAAGTTCAGGCTTGAGGTTAAGAAAAGAACCCCAAAGCACACAGATTCTCACTGACAAAACTATTTATTGAATTTTGTCATCAGTATGGGGTGTCTCTCGTGCTATCTTAGAATCCTAGGATTCAGGGAGGTGGTAAAGTGGCAATGGTGAATTTGGGAATCTGGTCTCCCAAAAGTACCTGCCGCTCTACCCCTGATTCTGCAATGGCTGCCAGGCGGATCACCCCTCCGCTGGAGCCATCCCGCTCCATGGCCAAAGCGAGAGCTGTGGAGAAAAGAAGAAAGTTGGGATTGGAGTCAGATGCTGGGATCATGGCAAGGCAAGAGGAATGCTGACCTGGTTTGAGTATGGGGATTTATGCTCACAGACCCAGAAGCCGCAGTTCTCACCATTGGCAGTGAATTGCAGACATTCCTCCTTGGTCATGCCCTCCCGGTAGGTAGCATCGACATAGCCATAGATATAGGAACTCCCGGAGCCCCCGATGGCAAAGGACTGTCTTACCATCATACCCCCCATGGGTACCGAATACACCTGCCAGACGGAGGGAGGAGAAGAATGTCACCATTTGTACCCTCCCCACAACACACGTATGTTCGCCTGTCCACTGCAGAACTGGTATGCGAAAAGTTCATAGCAAGTGTGATGTAGAGACTGGAAAGAGAACTAGAAAATGCCTGCGGTGGGGAGAGAATGAAAGGCATGGTTCCAATGTTCTCGGGGTGGTGGTATCTGACCTGCCCCCCTTCTTGGGGGTCCCAGCCCGCAATGATGATTCCTGCCATCAGGTCTTCTCGGTATCGGTAACACATCTCCTTAAAGAGGCTGGCTGCTGTGTGTACCAGCGGAGGCTCATTCAGCTCAATGCTAGAGGGTGAAGGGAGTCATAGGGAAGGCAGTGTCAGGACCTGGAAGTCAGACTATTCTGCTCCTCAGGTCCCAACTCCTTTCAGATACTTGCTCCCCCCCTGCCCACAAGTACCTGTGGAAACCAAGCTGATAAGTGACTGCGTCAGCTACTGCCTGGGTATCAGCTGCTGAGCCTGAGCGGCAGCAAAAAATACGGTCGTGAATAGGGGTCAGCTTGTCAGTCACTCGATTGGCAATGTACGACCTGCAGGATAGCAGAATAGTGAGGGAAGGACCCCACCTGTCTCCTACTTTCATCTTTTACCATCCACTCCCTCAACAGGAATTCCAGTATTTCCTGTTAGTTCTCATCTAAACTGAAGCAGGCTGGAGAACAAACTTTTGCAAGAAGTTCACCAAAAGGTGAAGAGAACTACGAAGCAGTAGAAGCTGGAACAAATCCTTATCTCCCGGGAGGGGCGAAACCTCCCTTCCCACAGTAGTCTATGGAGGGTAAGGATGGGCTGGCAGGCAAGGAAGGAAGGAAGGGAAAGATGGGAAGAAGACCTTTCACATATCTGTCCTGAGCTCACCCAGTGGTTGTTCTGGAGTCGGCTCCTAGAACCACGCCCCCTTCAAATTGCACGGCCATGATAGTGGTCTGGAGAAAGAGGAGAAAGGGGTGAGTCTGGGCCTCTCCACATTCTCCAGCATACACAAACAAACCTTAATGATCCGTCTATCCAGTCCCTAGAGTATGAGAAAAGTCGTGCGCCACCAACACATCGTCAAATCTCATGGGGTTCTCAATAACCCGCAGAATACCAGAAATCCAATCTTCAAGTTCCCAAAGGCCCACCCTGACCTTAAACTTTAGTCCTGCAAGATTCCAGAATTCCACGCTTCAGCCTACCTTCCACCTCCTCCCACACCACTCCTGCGTCCTTAGGATACCTCCTCCCCTGCCTGAGCGCATCACACAGACCACCTCTCTTCCCCGCCCCTCCAGTTCTCCCAACCCACTCCAGCCTTATCTTTCCATCGCTTCAATCCTTGTGCATATCTCGTGAACCCCGAGTGCTTCCTCACCCCTGTTGAGACTTCCCGGTTTTCCCAGTCGGGGGTAATGGCCTCAGGCCCCCAGGCTGGTGCTGGCCGCGCTCCCCGAGCAGCTACTAAGGTGGCCGCCATCTTCCTCCTCCGGTACGGCCACAAAGCAACTGTCGTAAAGCGCTCAGTCACTCTCTTTAGTCGTGCTCTGAGGCCTTCTGGGGGCGAAGCTGCGCCACGGTTGACGGCAGAAAGGAAAAGAAATGTGTAGTGAACGTTCTTTGCGACCGTGAGAGCTTGATGGCAGCGTGGGTGGCAAACAAAGAAACAAGAAACAAACAAAAAAAACAAACAACAAACAGATCCAAACCGTCTGGAAAAACTACTTTCCTATCGGTTTACGCGGGACTGATATATCCGATCGGAGTTGCGATTCAAAGAGACTTCAGGATAGACTTGAGCGTCTCCGATTTAGAATGACCGCACTATGTTTTCATTTCTCTTAGGTTTATACTTAGGCGTATATACTAGGAGTGAAATTGTTGGGTCATTTAGTAACTTTTTGTTTAACATTTTAAGAAACTGACAGCTTTTCCACAGCAGCTGCCTCGTTTTACATTCTCACCAGCCATGAATGAGGATTCCGATTTCTCCACTTCCTAATTGTTGTGGTGCATTTTTAATTTTACCCATCCTAGTGGGTGTGAAGTGATATCTTGTGGAGTTGTTGTTGTTGTTGTTTTTGCTTTTCCCTGTGATGAGTGACATTGAACATATTTGCATGCGCTGATTGACCATTTGTATATCTTCTTTTGAAAAATACCTATTTAAGTCCTTTGCCTGTTTTAAAATTGGGTTATCTTTTTATTGTTGAGTTATGAGGGTTTTTTTTTCCCTTCACGAGCAAAGCATCAAACTTTTTCTTTTCTTTTTTTTTCTTTTCTGCACCGCGCGGCTTGTGGGATCCTAGTTCCCCCACCAGGGACTAAACCCCGGGCCCCTGTAGTGAAAGCCCAGAATCCTAACCACTCGGTCACTAGGGAACTCCCAACATCAAACTTTTTTTAAAATTGAAGTATAGTTGATTTACAATATTCTGTTAGTTTCAGGTGTATAGCAAAGTGATTAAGTTTTATATATATATATATGTATTTCCATTATAGGCTATTACAAGATATTGAGTATAGCTCCCTGTGCTATATAGTAAATCATTGTTGCTTATCTATTTTATGTATAGTAGTTTGCATCTGTTAATCCCATAATCCTAATTGTAAGAGTTCTTTTTATATTCTACATACTACACCTTTATCAGACATACAATTTGCAAATATTTTCTCCCATTCCATGGACTGTCTTCTCACTTTCTTTTCTTTTTTTAAAATTAATTAATTAATTAATTTTCGGCTGCATTGGGTCTTCATTGCTGCGTATGGGCTTTCTTTTTAGTTGCAGCTTAGTTGGGCTTTCTTTTCAGTTGCAGCTTAGTTGCTCCACAGCATGTGGGATCTTCCCAGACCAGGGCTCGAACCCGTGTCCCCTGCATTGGCAGGCAGATTCTTAATCACTGTGCCACCAGGGAAGTCCCTGGAAGGGAGATTCTTAACCACTGGACCACCAGGGAAGTCCCAGATTTTGTATTTATTCTTCAGTCTGGTTTGGTAGTGTGTGTCTTTTTAGGAATTTGTCCATTTCATTTAGGTTATCTACTTTCTTGGCCTACAGTTGTTTATAGTATTTCCTTATAATACTTTTTATTTCTGTAAGATCGTTAGTAATGTTTCCTCTTTTTTTTTTTTTTTGCAGGATCTCAGTTCCTGACCAGGGATTGAACCTGTGCCACAGAAGTGAAAGCCTGGAATCCTAACCACTAGGCCATCAGGGAACTCCCCCTCTTTCTTTCTTCTTCTTTTTTAAAAAAAATTTATTTATTTATTTATTTATTTATTTATTGGCTGTGTTGGGTCTTTGTTGCTGTGCACGGGCTTTCTCTAGCTGTGGCGAGCGCGGGCTACTCTTCATTGTGGTGTGCAGGCTTCTCATTGCAGCGGCTTCTCTTCGTTGCGGAGCACAGGCTCTAGACACGCAGGCTGCAGTAGTCGTGGCATGTGTGCTCAGTAGTTGTGGCTTTCAGGCTCAGTAGTTGTGGCTCGCGGGCTCTACAGTGCAGGCTCAGTAGTTGTGGCACTGAGGCCTAGTTGATCTGCGGCATGTGGGATCTTCCTGGACCAGGGCTCGAACCTGTGTCCCCTGCATTGGCAGGTGGATTCTTAACCACTGTGCTACCAGAGAAGTCCCTCATTTTTTTTTTAATACTCTTTTGTATTTTCTTCTATAAATTCTTTTTTTTTTTTGGCTGCATTGGGTCTTCATTGCTGTGTGTGTGCTTTCTCTAGTTGTGGTGAGCCGGGGCTACTCTTTGTTGTGGTGTGCGGGCTTCTCATTGCGGTGGCTTCTCTTGTTGTGGAGCACAGGCTCTAGGCACACAGGCTTCAGTAGTGGCAGCACACAGGCTTAGTAGTTGTGGCTCACAGGCTCTAGAGTGCAGGCTCAGAAGTTGTGGTGCATGGGCTTAGTTGCTCCACAGCATCCCGTCTTTCATTTTTGATTTTAATAATTTGAGTCTTCTCTCTTTTTCTCTTGGTCAGTCTAGCTAAAGGTTCATCAATCTTAGTGGTCTTTTCAAAGAGCCAACTTCTGTTTTAGTTGATTCTATTGTTTTTCCGTTTTCTACTTCATTTATTTACACCCTAATCTTTACTATCTCCTTCCTTCTGCTTTCTTTAGATTTAGTTTGCCCTCCTTTTTCTTTTCTTTTCTTTTCAGCTGTGACACGTGGCTTGCAGGATCTTAGTTCCGCAAGCAAGGATTGAACCCAGGCCCCATGCAGTGGGGAGTCCTAACCACTGGACTGCCAGGGAATTCCCTGCTTTTCTTTTTCTAGTTTATTAAGGTAGAAGGTTAAGCTGTTGATTTGAGATCTTTCTTCATTTTTAATATAGGCATTCATAGCTACACATTTCCTTCTGAGCACTGCTTATGCTGCATCCCAAGTTTTGGTATGTTTTGTTTTCATTGTCACTAACCTCAAAATATTTTCCCTGTGATTTCTTCTTTGACCCAGTGGTTGGTTAGGAGTGTGTTTTTTTTGTTTTGTTTTGTTTTTGTTTTTTGGGTTTTTTTTTTTTTTGCGGTACGCGCAGGACAGGGAAACTAAGGTGTGGAGTATTAGGGCACACATAACCTAATGTAATGGGGACTATAGAAGGGACTAGGGGTCCTCCCAGAAGGAGTTCAAGTTTGACCAGAGAGGGTCCTGGAGGCACCCGGAGGCTCTGCGCTCCCAGGGGTGGGTGAGATTACCTGACGTAGGAAGAGCAACGTTGATAGACTTTCAGGTATTTTCGGAGATGTCCCATGTATTGATCGTTAGGAGGGGAGTGGGAAGAAATTCTTCTATCACAGGGA
Organism: Mesoplodon densirostris; assembly: GCF_025265405.1. Taxonomy (NCBI): domain Eukaryota; kingdom Metazoa; phylum Chordata; class Mammalia; order Artiodactyla; family Ziphiidae; genus Mesoplodon; species Mesoplodon densirostris. Next base: position 44,503,524 of record NC_082678.1, on the reverse strand, counting down.
CAACTTCCAGCGATGCTACCTTCATTGCCATCTCTTGAGCGGGACCGAGGTGGTCAGCACAGGTTCCCAGGTCTAGGGGCTCACGCAGCGGTAAACTTAGCCTCCAACCCACAGCCCCACTGCAGCCTCTCCCCTAGACCCGGGGATCTGAGCCCCTCCCACCCCCAGGGCTCAACTCACACATCACACTCCCCAAACACGTCCATAATCACACCTGGGCCCTGGTGTTCCCCAGCCCGTCCCCAACCCCAGGCAGCTGGCCCTCCCCCTGCCCCGGTTGCCTTGGGGACCCTGACTCCCCACTTATTCAACTCAACCCCGCGGCCCTCGTGCCCCCCATCCCCGTCCCCGGATTCGGGGATATGGGCACCAGCCGGGCCCCTGACGAACCTGGAGGAGTGTGGCACGCTAGAAAGAGTAGGACCAAGCGGAACCGGAGTTCCCAACCCAGCATCATCTCGGGCCCGCCTCGCCCTGGCTGACTCCCGAAGACGTGCTCCGGAGCCTGACGTCCAGCCCGTGTCTCAATGGCTTTCGCTTCCTTCTCCCGCTACGCCTGAGATTCTGCGGGAGACGGCGGCCGTCGGCACCAAGGCCCGGCCGAGGCGAGGCGCGAGGTGGCGGCGCCTCCCTCTGTGCGCCCTCACCGTCTCGAACCGATAAGTGCGGTCAGTACCGTTGTAGCCGCGTGATCGCCGGCCTGGGGCGGCGGGGAAACTCCGGGAGGCGGAGCGCCTCCGCCCGCGCCCCCGCACCCAGCACAGAGCCCCGTCGAGGGGGCAGCCAGAAATGTCTGAAGAAGGCGAAAGAAAGCGGAAGAAAGTCCAGGCTGCAGGGCCAGGCGCGGCGGACGGGCACTGACCACTAGGCTGATCCGGTTCGGCCCGGGGATGTCAGCCCCGCCCGCCCGCCCTCCGCAGGTCAGTCGGCTAGACCTCCTCCTTTGAGAGGCTTTCACTTTTCGGGCTCGGGTCCGGCGCACCGGAATCCAGTCACGGATCCAGTTACATGGCTGGAGTGACCGCGGCAGACGAGTCCGCGCGCCCAGCAGCACAGACACTGACTGCCCTGAGCGCCTCCGCGCCGCGCAAGACACGGGGGGCGTGGCAACCCGAGGAGCCGGCGGGGGGCTCGGGCAGCCTGACGTCACGCCCCACCCCGAGGTATTTACCTTCGAAAAGTGGTGGCCGGTACCGGAGAAGCGGACCGGACGGGAGGGGCTAGGTGTACCGGGGCTCACCGCCAAACCTAGCCAAGCCGAAGAGATGCCCTAGCTCCTGTCCCCCTCCTCCCACACCCCACAAACGGATCCAAAACTCCTCCCTCCTCACCAAACCCTTGCCTAACCCTAACCCTCTCCCACTTCTATCCTCAACTCAAACCCTACCTTTGAGGGTTTGAGCCTCAAATTTTGGGCCCCAAATACCATCTCCCTCCCGACTATTCATCCTTAGCCCTAGCACCCACTTTCAAGTCTGGACCCCATTCTCACCCTGAATTCCCATCCTCCACCCTGAAAGCTCCTTTCTCACTCCTAACACTCATCCATAGATTCCACCCTAAGTGACCCTCAAACCCACAATCGCTCCCATTTTATGACCCAGCCCCAAACTCTCCCGAGTACCTCTCTCTCACCACATATCCCTCCCTCTGCTCAGTCTGGGCCCAGGCCTTGTGCCCCTGAAGACATGGAGTTTGTGTCTGGATACCGGGATGAGTTCCTTGATTTCACTGCCCTCCTCTTTAGCTGGTTCCACAAGTTCGTGGCGGAGCGCGGGGCCGAGGGGACCACCCTTGAGCGTTGCTGGCAGCAGCTGGAGGCTCAGATCAGAAGCCTACCCCAGGACTGCGCCCTTTGGGTGCTCCATGTCTTGCCCAACCGTAGTGTGGGCATCAGCCTGGGGCAAGGGGCAGAGCCAGGCCCTGCACCAGGCCTGGAGGCCGCCTGGCTCCTGGGAGACGAGCCCCCACTCCACCTGCGGGACCTAAGCCCCTATGTCAGCTTTGTCAGCCTGGAGGAAGCGGGGGAGGAGGAGGAAGAGGAAGAAGAAAATGGAGAGGAGGAGGGTGCAGGCACCGAGAAAGTAGAAACAGAGGAGGATGGGGAGCCAGCCCCTACCAGCAGGGAGTCCCCACAGGAAGCAAACCCCCCAGGGGAGGCAGAGGAGGCCCAGCAGGAGGCAGGAGGTGGCGAGGTTGGCTGCCAAGAGGACAGGGCGGAGGACGAACCAGGGCCTGAGAGGAGGAAGGGACAGAGAAATGGTAAGAACCCAGGGCTGGCCCTGCCCTGCCCCTGCCCAGGCATACTCCCCTTCAAAGCCCTCCTCTGCCCCTCAGAATCCAGCTAGGAGTCACAAATGGGAGGCCCTCAGGCCAATCTGGCCTAAAAAGGTGTCTTCATTGATCCACAATGTTCTTTGTTTTTTAAATTTGAGCCAACATTTAAACATTAAAAGAAAAAACTTCCAGAAGTCTGGAGTTACCCCTTCCCAAGAAAAATGTAAAGTCCCCACAGCAGGCCCACATTTCCACCTGGCAGCAAATGCTGGTTCTGTGTAGCCGCAGTCCCCTTCCGATGAGGCATGCCCTCTCTCCCTAGTCCCCTTCGCTCAGTCTCCTAGTCCCCGTGGGCATTTGATTTGGTGTCCCTGACCCTGACAGTCTGCCCCCCACCCCCGCCCCTGACTTTTCCCTTTTTCCCCAGAGGCGGCCCCCCTGCACCCTTCCTGCATCCTACTGGTGACGGATGCACACGGCACCATCCTGGGCGTTGACCTGCTGATGGATGGAGGGCAGGGGAGGGCAGGCAGGGGCTCAGGGACACAGAACCTGGCTCCTCGGGCCTATGCTCTCCTCTGCCACAGCATGGCCTGCCCCATGGGCTCTGGTGACCCCCGAAAGCCCCGAAAGCTTACTGTGGGAGACGCCCAGCTGCATCGGTACAGAAACCTGGTAGAGGGTGGGGAAGCCTGGGGCCCTGGGCTCCTGAGCCCCCCAGCCTGATGCCGTCTCCACCCCCATTCAGGGAGCTGGAGAATCTGGTCCCAAGGCTGAGAGTGAAGCTAACCAAGACCCCGATGCGGACATGGGGTCCCCAGCCCGGCTTCACCTTTGCCTCCCTTCGGGCTCGAACCTGCCATGTTTGTCACAGGCATAGCTTTGAAGTGAAGCTAACGCCCTGGTGAGCAGCCTGCAGAGGTGGAGCAAGCAGAAGGAAGACCCCAACAGTCAGGCCAACAGAGAGGAAGCAGGCTGGTGGGGGGCCCTGCAGACAGACAGAGTGAGGGACAGGGAAACAAGAAGACGACACACACACACACACAAAGCTGCCCTAGGCAGAGAGAGTACAAACAGACTGAGCGTACGGGCAGCCGCAGGACAGATGGACAGCAGACAGGGGACCTACAGACACTAACACTGAGTGCCCTCCCCCCGTGACCCCAGCCCCCAGTGTGGTGCTGTCCTGTACTGCGGAGAGGCTTGTCTCCAGGCTGACTGGAAGCGATGCCCAGATGATGTGAGCCACCGATTTTGGTGCCCAAGGCTTGCAGCCTTCATGGAGCGGGCCGGAGAACTGGCAACTCTGCCTTTTACCTACACCGCAGGTACCCTAAGGAGGTCAGGATGGGTGGGGGAAAGTGGGACCCGGTCTTTGGAACTGGGGCCCCAGGTGCCTGGGAACAGGGTCCTGGGCTTGAAGGCTAAGTGTCTGGGGCTGGAATCTAGATCCCTGTAATAACAGCTGGGTGCTGGGTATTTGGGGCTGGACACAGGATCTCTGGAGCTGAGAACTGAGTGCCCTGGTCCCTGAGAGAACTTATGGGAGTAGGGATTCAAATACTTGCTTCTCAGCTTCACCACTAACTGGTGACCTGAAACAAATCGCTTTACTTCTTGGAGCTATTTCCTCAACTGTGAAATGCACAGACTAACAAATGTTAAAACCCATGGAATTGTTATATGGGTTCTGTGGGCTACGCTGTAGACACTCAGAAATGTTAACAGTTCTCTGCCTGACTAGAACCAGACTCAGACTCAGGGTCCTGGGGAGAGACTGAGGAGAGCCAAAGTCTGGAATCCTGGCCACCAGGCCCTCAACCCGTCCCCTCACCCTTCTCCAGAGGTGACCAGTGAAACCTTTAACAAGGAGGCCTTCCTGGCCTCACGAGGCCTCACTCGTGGCTACTGGACCCAGTTCAGCATGCTGATTCCAGGCCCTGGCACCCCCGGGCACCCAAGGGGCAGCACGCCATCCCTCAGCGCTCTTCTCAGTGGTGCGTGGGGCCTCTCTCCAGGCATAAGTCCCTCAGACTAGAGGGAAGGACGGGAGGGCAAAAAGTTGTCCGGGTCCTAGATAACCCCTCCACATACACACCAAACCTCACCGCCACCACCAGGGCATTTCATGCCTCTCCTCAACCCTCAGAAAAGTCACCCCTGCCCAGCCCATCCAGAAGCCCCATCCCTAGGCAGCTCCCCATTCCTCCTGCTGCAGCTCCAGGCCCTCTCTCAGGGAACACAGCTCCTTCGGAAGAAGGAAGAGGCCAGGTGGGGACCTCCCTGACACCAGGCTCCTCTTCTTTCATCCTCTCAGGAGATCCCTACCAGCTTCTTCAGGGGGACGGGCCTGCTCTGATGCCTCCTGTGCCCCCAGATCCACCCAGGGGTCTCTTTGGTGAGCTGGAGGGGCCCTGAGGGAGCTAGGGGTAGGGACGGGGACTGGAGGGCCAGCAGTCTCGGTGGCTGAGAAAAGGGGCTATTGGACAGGAGAGGTGGGGGTCCACAGGCCTGGGGCACGGTCCCCAGTAACCCACTCTCCCCAGGCTCGTGGCAGGATTACTACACATGGCGGGGCCTCAGCTTGGACTCCCCCATGGCTGTGCTTCTCACCTACCCGCTGACTGTGTACTACGTCATCACCCATCTGGTGCCCCAGTCCTGTAAGGAGGGCAGAGGCAGGGGGAGGAGTGTGTGGAGCCGGGGGGGCCAGGGGGGTGGCAGGGGACAGGAGGGAGGGGAGGAGGAGACCATATTCTTAAATGGCTAGCTTATCACCCAGTCCCTGAGCTCAACATCCAGAACAAAAAGTCACTGAAAATCCACGTGGTGGAGGCTGGGAAGGAGTTTGACCTCATCATGGTGTTTTGGGTAAGTCCCTCCAGGCCTGAGGGTGGAGCACTTGGGTGTGGAGGTGGATGCAGGGTGGGACCCAGATCTGTCCTCTTTGCCCTTCAGGAGCTCTTGGTCTTGCTCCCCGACGTGGCCCTGGAGCTGCAGTTTGTGGGTGACAGCCTGCCCCCTGAGAGTGACCAGCAGAATTTTACCCTGCAGAGGGTGAGGGCTGAAGGGGGCCCTGCTCTTTAGCCCTAACCCTCCTGCTGTCCTCCCAGCTGGGCTCTGCCCTTCCGATCCCTGCCTCCTCTCCCCTGTCTTACTTGATGCATCTCCCAGTACCGTAACTTCCACCGGCTTCTCCACCCCACTCCAAACTCCCCAGGATGACCTCGAAGTAGCTGTCCGTCCTGCTTCCGGGGTATCAGCACGGCTAAGCTCTGGGACTAAGGAGATGGGACGCCGCAGGGACCTGCAGATCAAGGTGTCTGCACGGCCCTACCACCTGCTCCAGGGGCCCAAGCCTGACTTGGTTATCGGTAAGCGCCTGGGGTAGGAGCATGGGGGAGGTGAGAGGAGGCCCTGGGAGCCAGCTTCTCCCTGCTCTCCTTCCCTCCGCAGGATTTAACTCTGGCTTTGGTCTAAAGGACATTTGGCTGAGCTCGCTGCCCCGGTTACAGGTGGGGGATGGGACAAAAGGGACCTTCTCTCACCTCCTGCCCGGTCCCTCCTCCTCTTCGGAAAGTCTCTTCTTCCCCATCATCTGCTCTACAGACCTGGGGTGCGCCAGCGGGTCCTCCTGCCCCCCTCTGTGCCTGCCTCGTGCCTCTCCCCATCCCGGTCCGTCTGGGTCCTCGGGAGGTACGTGGGGTCGGGAGCCTTTCTGAGAGTGTCTGAGGCCCCGCCCCCACCCCAGTCCCTCCGAGTGCCGGCCTTCTTCACCGAGAGCAGCGAGTACGGCTGTGTGATGGACGACCAGACCATGGCGGTGGCCACGGGAGGGGGCGCCAGCCCTCCACAGCTCAACCCTTTCCGCTCCCCCTTTCGCCTCAGAGCGGCGGACAACTGTATGCCCTGGTAAGGCCTTCTTACTCTCTGGCCACGCAACCTGAAAGGCCCACCTCTACCCTCGTCTCTGCGGTCCTGGGACCCTCCTGGCCCAGCCCTACACCCTGCTTTCGCCGCCCGCACTCCCACCACCCCCGCTGGAGGGTCTCGACAACGCCCACACACCCCTCTTTAGATCCAGCTCACAAAAATCTCTCCAACTCCTCGTTTCCCAGCCCCGGCCCCAACCCCTCCGCAAAAAAAACGCCAGATTACGCTCGGGCTGGCAGAGCCCTAAGTTTAGCCCCACCCCCTGAAACTCGGAGCCCACAAACTCCGCCCCTTGGCAAAATCCCGGCCTCTTGGCCCCGCCCCTGACGGCGCCACGCCCCCCTCAGGTACTGCAACGCCTTCATCTTCCACCTGGTCTACAAGCCTCCGCAAGGGAGCTGGGCCCGCCCCGCGCCACGGCCCGTTCCTCCCGCCCCGGCCCGTAGGCGCCAAGGAGAAAAGAAATCTGGACTGGGGGCCCGCCGGCGGAGGTGAGGGCGGAGAGGTAGAAGTCCACCCCCTCCCCTAACACGCCTCAGAAAGGAACACGAAACAGGCGAGAACGAGGGGGAGGGCGTAACACGAAAAGGTAAATAAAATTACTTGTTTGAAAGCACTGAGTCAAACGCTCATAACTGGGTCCTTAAATGGAAAGAGGATTAAAGGATTTACGGATGACATTTTCTTCCATCTTTCTTCAGTTCCTCGACAGCTGTCCCCTCTCTTACTTGGGATTCTGACCCTCCTGGGTAATCCCAAACTTCTTCTAATGTGTGTGTTGACAAGGCATTTTCCGGCCCCAGTAACAGGCAGGGACCGGATCCCAGTCAAGCAAGACCAAGAAACAGAAAGTGGCTTCTCTCGGGGGGGGGGGGGGGGGGCGGGGGCGGGGGCAGGGGAGGCATGCAACCTCCTAGGGGCACTCACAACCCTGGTTTAGAGTCAGTGAAAGACCCCAGCCACCCAACTGTCCAAGTTAGAAACTTCATGGCCATCCCTGACTCCACATTCTCTCATCCTTCACGTCCCATAAAGAACCAGCTCCAGCTGAGTCAGGCTGCTGGTCACTCAACATCCAGCAGTTTATGTCCAGTCCCACTGCAAATGCCACCATATCTCGTGTTCCTTCCAAAACAGACATTCGAAACATTACTCCCTGCTTAAATCCCTTCAATGACTTTCCTCTACTTTTAAAATCCCCGTGAGTGTGGGCCGGGCTTAATGACTCTTATCACAAAGTATAGAAAGGGAAAAATAGTGGAGAAACCTGGCAGACACCACCTGCACCAAGTGACTAGGTTTACAGGAAATAAGAAGTCATGTTGACGTCATGCTCCCTGACATGATGCAATAAGGCCACATCCCCTCTGTAGTATTCTTCCCCCAAATCCATAACTTTAGACTAATCATGAGAACACGTCAGACAAAACCAAACTGTGGGACAGTCTACAAAACCCCTGACTGCTATTCTTCAAAAGTATCAAATTCACGAAAAGCAAAGAAAGACCAAAAAACAGTGACAGATTGGACGAGGCTAAGGAGACATGACAACTAAATACGATGCAGTATCCTGGTTTGAACCCTGGAACAGGAAAAAAAAATTAATGGAAAAACTGGAGAAGTTCAAATAAAGTTTTCAGTGTAGCTAATGGTATTGTATCAATGCTAATTTCTTAGTTTTGATAAACACGCTGTGGTTATAGCAGAAGTAATAAGGAAGATGTGTGAGGAGTGTTTGGGAACACTCTACTGTCTGTGCACCCCACCTATAAATCTAAAATTCTTTCCAAAAAAAAGTTTAAAATTTCAGACTCTTTAGTATGGCTTGTAAGGTGCTTCTCTTTCTGTCACCCTCTTTTATTATAACTATCTTATTATCAAAGTTTCCAAATATACACAAAAGCCCAGAAGATTCAGCATAATGAATCGCTCTGTGCCCATCACCCAGCTTCAACAATTATCAACATTTTTCAAATTTTGTTATTACTCCCTGTGATAATGTGATAATATAAGAAATATATATTTGGTCTGCGTGCCCCATTTCTGGCACAAGAGCTTCTATAATCTGAGTGACAGAGGTGAGAGGAGCATCTTTTGTTATTCATAACAAGCCCCTTTCAACCATACCTGAGTTTAATAAGGTAGCTCTAGGTGGGCCCTTATTTAACTTCAGGATGGAAGTTAGATACTAGAGGAACCAACCACATGATTAGAGGGCTGAAACGTTCAGCCCCACCCCTTGCTCTCCAAGGGAGAGGAGCTGGGGCTGGAGATTAAGTTAATCACCAAGCAACCTGCATAAAAATCCCTAAACGATGGGGTTCAGAGAGCTTCTGGGTTAATGAACACACTGAGGTACTGAGGCTGGCACACCTGGAGAGAACATGGAAGCTCCAGGCTACCCCCTCTTCCCTCACCACACCTTGCCCTATACCTCTTTTCCATTTTGCAGTTCCTTTACAACAAACCAGTAATAATCAGTAAACTGTTTTCCCAAGTTCTGTGAGCCATTTTAGCAAATTATTGAACCTGAGAAGGAGATCACAGGAAGCCTCAGTTTATAGTCAGTTGGTCAGAGGGCCGAGGGCTTGCAATTAGCATCTGAAGTGGGGGCAGTCTTTTAGGACTCAGCCCTTAACCTGTGGCAGTCTGTGCTCACTCTGGGTATTTCGAGTCAGAAGTGATTGAACTGGGACTTCCCCGGTGGCGCAGTGGTAAAGAATCTGCCTGCCAACGCAGGGGACACAGGTTCAATCCCTGGTCTGGGAAGATCCCACATGCCATCGAGCAACTAAGCCTGTGCACCACAACTACTGAGCCTGTGCTCTAGAGCCCATGTGCTGCAACAACTGAGCCCGTGTGCTGCAACTATTGAAGCCCACATGCCTAGAGCCCTGGTATGCAAAAAGAGAAGCCACTGCAATGAGAAGCCCATGCACTGCAACGAAGAGTAGCCCCTGCTCGCCACAACTAGAGAAAGCCTGTGTGCAGCAACGAAGACCCAACGCAGCCAAAATAAATAAATACATACATACATACCCTGTTTAAAAAAAAAAAAAAGAATTGATTGAATTGTAGGACACCCAGTTGGTGTCAGGGTAGTTGGAGAATTGGTTGGTGTGAGAGAACAAACAAAAACAAAACACCTATTTGGTATTAAAAGTGCTATTAGTAAAAACAGCTAATAGTTGGTGTCAGAAGTGAGATTTGCTAGACTGGCCCTAGCTCACAGAAATATGTGGTTTGAGAGGAGAAAGGATAAAAAGATGGGAGATACAGAACCTTTGATTCCTGGGTGGCCATGTGGTCACCCATGGCATGGAGCAGCAGCTGTGCTGCACTCAGTTACTACAGGTAAAAGTAACAAATGGAATTTAAAGTTGGATTCAACTCCCAGGAAGTTGTTTCACTAGATGCATAAGGAAATGCAAACCAATAAGAAAAAAAGTGACATATACAATCCCTTGGTGATTATTTGTAATAGCTAAAATGAAATTTAAAAAGAGTTCTGGTTTGGACTTTGGTGCTGGACTAAGCTCGGGTTTGAGTCAGTCTGAGTTTTGGCCACTAGCCTCAAAGCTATCCAGGAAATAATTAGGCTGGGACAACAGAAAGTACCTCTAAGGCCTCTGCTCACCAAGAAGGTAGTCAGCATGGGGGGAAGGCAAAAACCAAGGATCTACTGAAACCAGGAATATAGTTGTGAAGGAGTTGCTTCATTTTGTAGATTGGTATCATCAGCTTCCTGAAGGACCTTTACTAAAATGGATTATGAGAGTGACTAATTTAGGGGCAGTATCTTTGTTTATAAGTGTTCAGGATAGAACAGCATGTTTGGGTTGATACAGGACCACAGTTCACTATTAAACAATCATAAGTGGCTGTATGCCAACCAGACACACAGGAGGTTATTCCTGAGGAATAACCCTAAAGCTATCCAGGACCCACCAAAAGTCACCTCATTAGCATAAACTCAGGTATAGTCAAAGGGGCCTGTTATGTATAACAAAAGACACTCCTCTCACCTCTTATCACTCAGGAAATTCCAAGGGTTTTACACGCTTTTGAGCCAAGAACCTGGGATGAAGACCAAAATATGTATTTCTTACATCACAATATCACACACCCCCAGCTGTTTCCCAGAGTGTTTTAAGGCACACCCCAGACATCAGTTAGCTCACTTATATGCATCTATAACTAATAAAGACTTAAAAAAATGTAACCACCATGCCATTATCATACCCAATACAATTAACAATTATTCTTTAATATCTTATCATAATACCCAGTTCATATTCAAATTTCTTGAATTATCTCAGAAATGGCTTTTACAGTTGGTTTGTTACTATCAAGAAATGAATAGGATCTACACATGGCTTTCGGTTGTTATCTCTCTTAAGTTTTTTTGTTTTTTTCTATAACAGACCTCCTTCCCTTTTTTATTTTCAGTCCACTGATTCAATGAGAAACTAAATCACTTGTGCTGTAGAATGTTCCTCATTCTGGATCTGGCTGATTATTTCCTCTGGGTGTTTTTTTAATCTGTTCATCTATATTCTTTAGTTCTATAATCTGGCAATTAGATCTAGATGACAAGGCCCTTTTAATGTGGCCGCTGCCAACCTCCACAGGCTGATCTCATCCTGCTTCCTGCCCCCTCCCTACCCTCGAGCCAGGGGCTCTAAATGAAGACACCACACTCTCTCAGTGTGGAAGTTCCCTGTTTTCTTGCACAATTAATGTCTTCTCAGCCTAAAGCTCACTTCCTTAGGAAGGGAGGCCTTCCTTGACCCCAGATGAGGGTAGACACCCCCTGATAATACCTTGTAAATCCCCTACAGCCATAAAAGGGCAGCCTAGGTCCCTGGTGGATTGAGGGGAAAGAGAACTTTTCCCCACTCCCTTGGCCAGAAAAATAACCTCTCCCTAAGTTCCTGCCATCTCCTACATGAAAGCATATTGTTATCTCAGAGCAGCGGGATTACTAAGGATTTGTTTACTCATTTTGTTTTGCTGTCCTGCTCATTTTTCTTCCGTGAACACACAGTACTTTTGTAATAAAAACGTTTAATTTACAAATTTGCCCACCTTAATAATTCACGTACTAAATACTCATTGAATGCACACACGGCTTTATGTTAGAGATCCAGTGGGGAAAAAAAACCCAAGAGAATGGTCCCTGTTTCCATGAAATTTACAAGGATCCCTTACCCTCATCACTCTCTATCACATTACTCTTTTCTTTTCTTTGAGCACGTATTACAGTTATTTTATTATGTCATTCATTTATTTATGTTTATTACCCCTCCTCCTCTAAGACACACTAAAAACTGAATTCCATGAAAGGGGAGACCTTGTCTGTCTGATTATAACTATGCCCCAGCACAGTGCCTGGGATGTGATAGCCACTCGGCATTTACTAAAGGAATTTTATTTTTTTTCCGGCTGCGCAGCTTGAGGGATCTTAGTTCCCTGACCAGAGACTGAGCCCCGGCCCACGGCAACGAAAGCACTGAGTCCTAACCACTGGACAGCCAGGGAATTCCCTAAAGGACTTTTAGAAACCTATTCCTGCTATACTGGAGGGAAAATGGACTATGAGAGGGTAAGACTTGAGACAGATCAGCTAGGAGTTTTTGGTAGCAATACAGGCAAGAGCTGATGGTGCCTTGATGCTGGAGAGAAACAGGTTAAATCCTAGGGCTAATGAGGTAGAAATAACAGATGGTGAGCAATTATACTGGAACAAAGGGAGGGCAGAGAAGGAGCTGAACGTTCCCAGCCAGGACAACCAGATCGAAGGAAGTGCCGTGTGCTCACAGTGGGGACACAGGAAGAGGAGGGATGGAGTTAGAGCGGTCGGAAGGGGTGGGAGAGAAAGGTAATGAATTCAGGGTGGACTTGTTAAGTTTGAAATGCACATGGGACCTCGCGGTGGAGATTCTGGTAGGCAATTGACATGTGAGATGGAACTCACACAACTAGGAGAGTGGATGAGGAGCCTAGAAAGAAGAAGGGGCCTTCAAAACAGAATCCTGGTGGAGGTAAGGATGGTCAGAGGAAGAGGAGGCAACTAGGAGAGGGAGAAGTGCTGAGAGCAGTGGAAAACCAGGAGGCTTCAGAACCAAAGAAAGGGTGCTCAGCTGTGCCAGACACTGCTTAGGCCAGGTCAGATCAAGGTGAAGAAATGTCCCCTGTACTTCACAACAAAGACAAGAGAGTATTCAACAGAGTGGTGGTGGCAGCCTTGAGAGGGTGGAGAGTGAGAGTGAGGCGAATTAGAGGCAACAATTGGGCAACTTAGAGAATACAGAAAACCCTAAAAAGAAAATTCAAATGGCCCTCAATCCCAACACCTAGAGATAACCACCGTCGTCATTTTGGTGTGTTTACAGTCTCTTTTATCAAAATGTACATATTTTTACAAACTTTAATCATACTGTACATCATGCTAACTAGCTTGCTCTTTTAATAAAACAATATGTTATGAACAGCTTTTGGGGACTTCCCTGGTGGCGCAGTGGTTAAGTATCCGCCTGCCAATGCGGGGGGCACGGGTTCGAGCCCTGGTCCGGGAAGATCCCACATGCCGCGGAGCAACTAAGCCCGTGCACCACAACTACTGAGCCTGTGCTCTAGAACCCATGAGCCACAACTACTGAGCCCTCACACCACAACTACTGAAGCCCGCATGCCTAGAGCCCATGCTCTGCAACAAGAGAAGCCACCGCCATGAGAAGCCTGTGCACCGCAACAAAGAGTAGCCCCCGCTCGCTGCAACTAGAGAAAGCCTGCGAGCAGCAACGAAGACACAACGCAGCCAAAAATTAAAAGTAAATAAATAAATAAATGTATAATATGTTATGAACAGCTTTTTATGTCATTAGACAGTCTCTTTGTCTCATCTGTCTATACAGATGGCTGTATATTAGTTTACTTTATGAACGTGACATGGCCTAGTGGGACATTTAGGCAGTTCCTAATTTTTCTCTATTTTAAAGGAAGGAGGAAGTAGAAAGTGTCCCAGTTGGGAACCAAAGCAGGACCCAAGACTGCCTGGGCCTCCCCGGTGGGCGGGGAGTTGATATGCCTGAGACACTTCGCATGGAGTTTCCGGCCAAGGAAGGAGGAGGGCAGTTTGCAGGGACCGAGGTAGAAGCATAGGATGAAGAAGACAACATGGGCCTGTGTGGGGTGCTAGTCCCAACCCAGCCTCGTGGACACAGATCTGAGGCCTAGAAGACAGGAACCACAGACAGAAGCCAAAGAGCTGCTGTAAATCCGAGGGGCATGAAGAGCACAGCATAGCACCTAGAGCCCAGGAAGCAAAGTCATACGCTTTCACTGTCAACACGCCAGAAGTCCACACTTGCCAACATACCCGTTGTCACCTTGACTTATCCCCACGTGACTCTGTTCATCCCCTCTTGGGTTCAATATCCTACCTCCTCCCTTTCTTGCCCCAGATCCTCTCACTGGACCCTCTGGGATTTAAGATCAACAAGATGCCCCAAATCGTCCACCTCTTCTCTTGGTTTTCACTTTGCCTTCTTGCTCTCAGAAACTTGGTGCTCCTCCAAAGCCACTACCCGCTTGCAACCCTTTGAAGAAACATTTTTTCTCCCACATTCCACAAATTCTGAGATGAGGCAGTTGTCTTTCTTACCGTATTTTTTTTTTTTTTTTTTTTTTTGCGGTACGCAGGCCTCTCACTATTGTGGCCTCTCCCGTTGCGGAGCACAGGCTACGGATGCGCAGGCTCAGCAGTCATGGCTCACGGGCCCAGCCTCTCCGCGGCATGTGGGATCTTCCCAGACCGGGGCACGAACCCGTGTCCCCTGCATCGGCAGGCGGACTCTCAACTACTGCGCCACCAGGGAAGCCCTTACCGTATGTTTTTGCTTCCAAAAAATTTCTCCTCCCTCCAAAACCCCAGCCTCTTTGAAGCACATGCCAGGAGACTAGACCAGCCATTACCCTTCCTGTGGCAAACATCTTGTAACATCTACCAGCTTCATCAAGGGCTTAAGCATTTGGCTTATGTTTACTTCTCCATCATTAATCATGTCTTCATTTGTGTAACTAAGACATCCACTGAGATAATCCATCCAACAGCCCAACCTCTCAGCTCCTTGTCCTCTTCTCTTCCACCCCTCCTCAGCCACACGCTCCAATGGCCAAACCCTAGAGCCCTGTCATTACCAGTAACTGCACCTCTTCCAACCTTCTGATTCCCAGCACCCCACTACTATCCATCCTTCTAGTCCCCTCTCTGATATCCTCAGTTCAACAATCCTTCAACCTTTCAGGTTCTTTAGTCCACATTTTCACTGTCCATCACCCTCTTCACATCTTCACATCCCACTTCACCCAGTTTAGGTCCATGACTATAATGATTCCTTCGCACACACTCTTAATGCTCTTGTCCCACCATTTTCCTTGCAAAACTGCAAGAAGGATCAAACCAAACTCCACCAACAATGAGAATTTCCCTGAGCAACTGAGCACGGCTGGGGATAAACAAGTGTGCTGACAAACCTCACTTGGAATGTGTAACAACAAATCACAAGTGGGCTCTTAGGACACCCAACCATCCTATGATTTCTCTGCTCAATACTCTCTTCTGCTCTCTGAAATTCCCCTTCTTGCCTCAGATGGCAACACTGCGTGTCCCCATCCTCAGAACTCCCTCATCTTTCCACCAGTGCTTCTTATGATATCTATTCCCTGCAATTTCCGTTCTTCTGTTTGTTTTTTTGGTCATTCATGTTAAATGCTTTCCTCAAATGTCTGGTCATCCTTCCTTCTCCGTTTACATCCCAACCACTCCGATGAAGAGTACCCTTGTTGAGATAGTGCCTAGACCAATGGTCAGTATTCACTCTCTTAGCAGCATTTAACAGAGTTGTTAAATGCACTCACTCTTTGAAGCACTGTGTTGGCCTCTGGGACAGCACACTCCCCTGGTTTCCCTCTCCCTTTGCTAGGGTATCCTTGTGCTGGTTTTTCCTCCTCCTGCCTCTCTGTCTGTCCTCTACTCTCCTTTCTCCCTTGCCCTCCACCTGTCTTCCCCGTGCTTCCTCGTGTTTATTTTGTTTTTAATATTTATTTATTTATTTATTTATTTGGCTGCACCCAGTCTTAGTTGCAGCATGTGGGATCTTTAGTTGTGGCATACAAACTCTTAGTTGCGGCCTGTGGGATCTAGTTCCCTGACCAGGGATTGACCCTGGGCCCCCTGCATTGGGAACGTGGAGTCTTAGCCACTGTACCCCAGAGAAGTCCCTTTTATTTTTTTTTTAAGTATTTATTTTTGGCCACGCCATGCAGCACGCGGGATTTTAGTTCCCCGACCAGGGATCGAACCCATGCCCCCTGCAGTGGAAGTGCAGAGTCTTAAACACTGGACCGCCAGGGAAGTGCCTGCTGTGCCCATTCTTTGCAGGCCAAGCCCCTTTCCCCAGGGCCTTTGCACTTACTGTTGCCTTCGCTGGAACACTCTTCCTCCCAAATCCCACTCCCTTCCTGAAGGTCACTGCCTCAGAGAGACCTTCCCTGACCTTGCTAACTAAAATAGCCTGTCAGTCTACCTCCTTATCTTGTTTCCTTTTTCTTCACAACAAGTATTTCTCCCTAAAGTTGTATATGTATTGTTGACTTGTTTATTGTCTGCCTCTCCCCAGCTGAATCCCCAGCACACTGAACAATATCTGGTACACAGTAAGTACTCAATAACCTTTGTCATATGAAAGAAAGAAAAGGAGAGGGAAGAAAGAGAGAAAGAACAGGTAAGCAAAAAGCCTGAGAAAACAGGTTTCGGTTAAAGCCAGCTGAAACCACCGGCTCCTCCCCTCTGCATATTCCATCAATCATGTTGATGGTGGCACAGCAATGACAAGCACAGGAGTCTGCCAGGCATGAGTACAAGTCCCAGTTTGACTGGTGTCAGCTGTGTGGTTTTAAGCAAGTTACTTAATCTCTCTGAGCCACATACCCCCCTTCGGCAAATTTTTATGAGTGCCTATTTACAACAGAGGCATTATGCCATATCTGTTGTGAGGATTATATAAGATAATTTATGAAATGTCTCTGATACCAATCATAAGTACTCAGTAATCTGGTGTCATTTACACCCATTCTTCAAGTTTTGCCATGATACATTCTCATCTGTTTATAATCATCTGTGTTTGCAATTCAGATATTCTCGGTGATCAAAGAATTATTTAGGACTCTTTTGGTGGGGTTTTTGTTTTGCTTTGTTTTGTTTTTGGCCATGCCACACAGCATGTGGGATCTTAGTTCCCCGACCAAGGATTGAACCCGTGCCCCCTGCAGTGCAAGCGTGGAGTCTTTTTTTTTTTTGGCTGCGTTGGGTCTTCACTGCTGCGTTCGGGCTTCTCATTGCGGTGGCTTCTCTTGCTGCGGACCACGGGCTCTAGGCCCGCGGGCTTCAGTAGCTGCTGCACGCAGGCTCTGTAGTTGTCGCTCACGGGCTCTAGAGCACAGGTTCAGTAGTTGGGGCGCATGGGCTTAGTTGCTCCGAGGCATGTGGGATCTTCCCAGACCAGGAATTGAACCCGTGTCCCCTGCATTGGCAGGCGGATTCTTAACCACTGCGTCATCAGGGAAGCCCGGAAGCGTGGAGTCAACCACTGGACCACCAGGGAAGTTCCAGGACTGTTTGGGGGTTTCTTCTTTTTTTTTTTTTTTTTTTGCAGTTCGCGGGCCTCTCACTGCTGTGGCCTCTCCCGTTGCAGAGCACAGGCTCCGCACGCGCAGGCTCAGCGGCCATGGCTCACGGGCACAGCCGCTGCACACGGACCGGGGCACGAACCCGTGTCCCCTGCATCGGCAGGCGGACTCTCAACCACTGCACCACCAGGGAAGCCCAGGAGTGTGTTTTTTACTTCCCACATAGTTGTGTATTTTCCAAATTCCCTTTTGCTATTGATTTCTAATTTCACTCCAGTTTAGTTGGAGAATATTTTGTGACTTCAACATTTTTAAATTAATTGAGACTTTTTGTGGCCTACCCTATGGTCCTTCCTGGAGAATGTTGCATGTGCACTTGACAAGAATGTGTATTTTGCTGTTACTGTGTGGAGTAGTCCTCCTATGAACGTGCCGTACTATTTCTACATACTGCAGCTGGAGCTGGTGGTTTTGTTTTTTTTAAAGTATTTATTTATTTACATGTTTGCCACGTAGTGTCTTAGTTGTGTCACTCAGGATCTTTTGTTGTGGTGCGTGGTCTTCTCTCTAGTTGTGGTGTGCAGGCTCCAGAATGCACGGATTCCAGAGCACGAGGGCTCATTAGTTGTGGCGGGTGGGCTCTGTAGTTGCAGCACGTGGGCTTAGTTGCCCTGAGGCATGTGGGATCTTAGTTCGCTGACCAGGGATTGAACCAGCGTCCCCTCCATTGCAAGATGGATTCTTAACCACTGGACCACCAGAGAGTCCCTGGAGCTGGTGCTTTGAATTGAAAATATGATCCAGACAATCCCCCACTTAAAATTAACTCTCAAGATAAAGTGCTGTCTCTATAACATAGTTTATAAGGCCCTTTATGTACTCACTCCTGCCCACCTGTCTGGAATCACATCTCTTATTTACTACTAAATTTTTTATTGTAATAAAATATAAATAACATAAAATTTAGCATTTTAACCACTTTTGGTGTACAATTCAGTAGCATGAAGTGCATTTACCTTGTTGTGCAATCCCCTCTTTTCTTTTTGACACTCTTGTCTCCAGCCATCTGAACTACTTTTAGTGCTCATACATTCATTCAACAAAAGCTGTTGAATGTCTACTAGGTGCCAGGCACAGTTTGAAGCACTGGAAGTACATCAGGGAACAAAGTAGACAGAAATTCCTAGCCCCATGGAACTTACATGTATAAAGGGAGACAAAAAAATAAGTGCAATATACAGCATGTTAAATAGTGAATCATACTAAGAAGAAAAAGCAAGGAAGGCAGATAGGAAGATGTGTGTGTGTGTGTGTGTGTGTGTGTGTGTTGAAATTTTAGAAAGAATAATCAGGGAAGGTCTCACTGGAGAGACATTTAAAAAAAGACCAGAAGGAAGGAGGGAAGTCATTTGTATATTTTGGGGAAAAGCATTTGGACAGAGGGAAGAGCAAGTGCAAAGTCATGAGGCAGGATCATGCCTGACATATTCAATGAATATTGATGAGGTCAGTTTGGCTAGTGCAATCAGATCACATAGGGCCTTTGAGAAGCTTTTCATCATTCTCAACTGAAAATACGATCCAGAAAATTTCCTGCAATTGGAAGCCATTGGAAAGTTTTGAGCAGGGAAGTGACATGATATGCTTTAAATTTTAAAGATCGCTTTGGCTCCTCTATTGAAAATACACTGTAGGGACGCAAAGTATGGGAGAGAGAAACCATTAGGAGGCTATTGCAATAATCCAGGTGATAGATGAAGTTGATTTGACAAGGTTGGTAGCAGTGGAGACAGTGAGAAATAGATTCTGACTGCTTGGAGGTGGGTAAGATGAAAGAGAAACCAAAGAGTCAGGATGACTGCAAGGGTTTTGGCTTAAGGACCTGGAAGAGTGGAATTGTCGTTTACTGAGCTAGCGAGGACTGTGGGGTATTTTGGGAGGAGGGAATATCGGAAGCTCAGTTTTGGACTTGTTAAGTTTGCTATCTCTAGTTGAAATCCAAGTGGAGATGTGGAATAAGGAAGTGATATATAGTATTCTGGAGTCCAGGGGAAAGTGGGTTGGAGTTATAATTTGGGAATTATCAGTGTGTAACTTTGTTTACTATTGTGGGAGTGGAGTCATTTAATAAACATACATTACTGAGCTGAGCACCTGCTTGGCGTGAGGCAAGACGCACAGGTTTTAGCCTTGGGTAGTTGTCAGGAAAGGGTGTCATTTATTGAGATAGGAAACACAAGAAGAGGTGCAGTTCTGGGAGGCGGTGACTGGATTCGTGTTGGATGTGTTGCATTTGTGGTGTCTGTGGAGGTGTCCAGGAAAGAGTTCGCTTTATGGGGGCTGCAGCTCAGGGGACAGGTCTGGTCTGGAGACTTGGCATGTAGTTGGCAACTGAAGCTGTAGGAGTGGTTGACATAGGCCAGGGGTAGCGTGAGTCTCTCGGCGGCCGGAAACAGGGATGACACATCTTCCCACATCTATTTTTTCCTGTTTCCCTTAAGCGCCTGCTGTCATCACACAAAACGCCCTTAATCGACGGCTACCAAAGAATACTTTTTTAGAAATAAATAAATTTATTTATTTATTTATTTTAGGCTGCATTGGGTCTTCATTGCTGTGCACGGGCTTTCCTCTACTTGCGGCGAGCAGGGGCTACTCTTCCTTGCTGTGCAGGCTTCTCACTGCGGTGGCTTCCCTTGTGGCCGAGCAAGGGCTCTAGGCCTGTGGGCTCAGCAGTCGTGGTTCGCTGCTCTAGAGCACAGGCTCAGTAGTTGTGGCTCGCGGGCTTAGTTGCTCCGCTGCATGTGAGATCTTCCCGGACCAGGGCTCAAACCCGGGTCCCCTGCATTGGCAGGCGGATCCTCAACCACTGCCACCAGGGAAGTCCCAAAGAATACTTTTTATTCCCCACAGCTCCTCCCTTCTCCCGGAGATTGCGGATAGAGGCAGGGTCTAAAAAACGCACCCCTAACGAGGTGAGCCTCCAGGGGTGGTGACGTCACCAAGGAAGCGGAGTATATGCGACCACGCCCCCGGCACCGGGAGGCGGGGCCAAGGGCTCAACCTGGAGCTGCACCGACCCCTCCCCAGGGCGCTTAGTTCCTCCGGCCGGTAGGCGTCAGGCCAGCTCGAGCAGGCCGCCGTCGGCCAGCAATCCCTGAGTACGGTTGTAGACGTCCTCTAGGGTGCCCGCGGCCCGGACCAGCGCGTTCCGCGCCTCCGCCTCTTTGGAACCCGGACACGCCAGCTCGAGCAAGCGGCCGCGACCCGGGAAGGCGAGGAATGCGAGGTGGGCGGCCTGACGGACGATCCAGGGGTGGTGCGGAGCCAGGGCCGTGCCGTAGGCGTCGCTGCACTGAGCGCCAGCGTCCGGGCCTCCGAGCATCCCGGTCGCCACCCGGTGGAGGCAGAGCTGGGACCAGCGTAGCGCACGGTGCAGTAAGAGCATCGTCAGTGAGCCCGGGGACTCGGCCGAGAGTCGTGGGGCGATCCCGGGCCGCTCCCACGCCACCATGGTCGCCAGCGACTTGTAGTGCGCGGCCTCTGGGCCGCGCACCAGAGCCTCGAGGGCTGTCACTTTGGCGGAGGCCTCACTTGTGGCAAACGCGAAGATGGAGCCGAGGGGAGTTAGGAACCTGTGTGTGTGATGGTGGGAAGGGTAGGAAGGTATGAGAGAGGGCGATGGAGCCACAAAGAGGCGGGGACTGGATCGGGGGGGACCACTCACCGGACTAGCTCCCTCCATCCTGCTAGGTACTGCGACAACTCCACATCCCTTTCCGAGTTCAGACTGGCGCGGAACGGCCTCATCATGCGGCCCAGCATCCCCTGAGGGCCCAGACACTGAGGCTCTTCCCATTCCGGGGCCTCCAAGGGTCCCGACTGTTGCGGGACCTGGGGGTGAGATAGGAGGGGAAAGGAGTGGGAGCAGAATCCCTAGCTTGCTGGGTTCGCCAAACAGCCCAGTTGGGTTCTGAAGAAATTATTCCTAAGATCTAGATGGTGTCCCTCTTGCTGTATTCTCAGCTTCTGACGGGAGAAGGGAGAGGAGGAGGAGGGCCTGCCCTTCATCAGATCCTCAGCCTGGTCCACTTCCCCCTGCTCAGGGTCCTACCTGGAGTTCCCAGTCCCAGCCCTTCCGGGAGCATACCTGGAAAGGAGGCGGTTCCCTGGCAATGCAGGACTGGGCCCCAGAGCTGCAGCCTGAGAGGGCACCTGAGGGAAGTGAAAGAGAGCAGCGAGGGCTTGAGGAGAAACCTTAGGTCTCAAGGGCCTGGATTCCCCGGTTCCTCCCAGAGCAGGTGAGGGAAGGGGTACTCACGGAGGCTCCGATCCCAGAGATAAACAAGCAGTAGTGTGAAGACAGCAAGAGGAATCGCACTGCGCAACCAGCGCCGAGGGACCGGCTGAGGCAGTGCGACCGGCTGAGGCAGTGCGACCCGCATGGCTGCTGCAGGGACCACCGCCCCCTCACCAGCCCCTCGCCAGGCCTTGTGCCTTCGCCTCCAGGAGGGGAGAGAAGCCGCAGTGCCTGAGGCGCAAAGGGTTAATAATTAATCTACTAAGTCCCCCTCTCCTGTGCCCTTTGCCCCAGAGGGCAGCATCTGAGGAGAGAAGGACTGGATGAAGAGGATTTGGGGGATTCAGTAGCAGTGACACGTCAGTACATTTCCCTTTCCTGTAAGGCCAGGTTGTAGTAAGAGGAAGCCTGGATATTGTGAGGAGAGGCTGAGGTCAGAACCAGTTCCCCCACTGAGCAATGGTGGACCCTAAGTTGACTCTGGGCCTGAGTTCCTTCCACTGTACATTGAGGATAATAATATGTTCTTTTGCAGGCTTCATGTGAGGATTAAATGATATTGTATGTGCAAACACTGTAAATGGAAAAGCTTACTACAATTGCTCCATAAATCTTACCTTTTATTTATTTATTTATTTTTTTGTGGTACACGGGCCTCTCACTGTTGTGGCCTCTCCCGTTGCAGGGCACAGGCTCTGGATGCACAGGCCCAGCGGCCATGGCTCACGAGCCTAGCCAAGCCACGGCATGTGGGATCTTCCCAGACTGGGGCATGAACCCATGTACCCTGCATCGGCAGGCGGACTCTCAACCACTGCGCCACCAGGGAAGCCCATAAATCTTGCCTTTTAAGTTCAAGCATGGGGCACCTGGGATTCAGAGAACACCCACTTCTAAATTCTCTATCCTGTCCCCAAGGGACCTTATCTTATTATTATTTTTATTTTATTAATTTATTTATTTTTTGGCTGCGTTGGGTCTTCATTGCTGCACGCGGGCTTTCTCTAGTTGCAGTGAGCCAGTGCTACTCTTCGTTGTGGCACGCGGGCTTCTCATTGTGGTGGCTTCTCTTGTTGTGGAGCACGGGCTCTAGGCGCGCAGGCTACAGTAGTTGTGGCACGAGGGCTCAGTAATTGTGGCTCGCGGGCTCTAGAGTTCAGGCTCAGTAGTTGTGGCACACAGGCTTAGTTGCTCCGCGGCATGTGGGATCTTCCCGGACCAGGGCTCGAACCCATGTCCCCTGCATTGGCAGGTGGATTCTCAACCACTGCACCATGAGGGAAGCCCAGGGGACCTTATCTTAATCTGGATGTCTGAGGTCTCAATTATATAGTTTAGGCTGTCACCTTTTACATTTTTGTAGTTTACATTTTTTAATCTCCAAATTGATTCCTCAATCATTCATCAAACCAACCTTTATTAACTACCTCCACATGCCAGGCCCTGTACTAGGCCCCATGAAGACAAATGTGCCTTCACAGAGCTCAGGGTCCATTGGAGAATTTATCATCTGTCTCCCCCACTGGAATGTGAGCTCTGATGAAGACAGGGGCCTTTTCTTGGTGGCTGCTCTATTTAGCATTTAGAATATTGCCTGGGCCAAAACACATTATTTTTAAATAAGTAATATTGAATAGACAAAGGAATGTGTATGCAGGGCAGGCAAATCAGGGGTGGTACTCCCCACAACAAATTTTTTTTTTTAAATTAGGAGTCCCCCTGGTGGTCACAGGGGGAAAAACATTGAGGGAAAGGCTACAGGAAGCAATGAAAGAAATCGCTCTCCTGTTCTCAGTTCCCTCCATAAACTTTTTAAAACTGTTCCTGTCTCTGTGTACATTTTCTTTTGAGGGGAAGGGATGTCCCATATTCTCAAGGAGTCGGGGCCCCAATCACTCACAAGATGCTTCCCAGCTCCCACAGTTCATGGATTCTTACTCTGTCTCACTCCGATGCTCCCTCACATCCTGGAGGTCCCTGGGGTCCCTGTCCAGTGGGATTCTGGAACCATCACTTCCATCCCTAGCCGTGGGTTCCCCATTTCGTAGTGCTGGAATGTTCCCTGGCTTGCTGACTGTGACCTTAGGCAAGTCGCTTGCAATTTCGCAGCCCTAGTTCCCTCACTGGCAGAATAGGAATCGTAATTCTCACCTCCTAAAATTGTGTGGATTAAATAAAACATGCCAGCAAAACGCTAACCACGATTCGTGGCCTATAGTCTGTAAACATTCGGTAGGTTGGTGGTTATTTAAACCCGTGGGTTCTTGCTGCCCCTCCCCCTCTGGCGCTGGGAGCGTCAGTCTCCCTGAGCTGAGAAACAAGTTTGTAGGCTTCCGGAACGGATTAGTTTTGAGTGTCACTTAATCCAGGTGGCCCTTCCGCAATCGGAGCCCTCTTAGGGCAAAGGTGGTATACACCTGCACAAAGGGCCTGGGCTCACAGAGGCTGCGGGATGGAGCGGGGCGCGGGAGCCAAGCTGCTTCTGCTGCTGTGGGCGACGTGCTTCGGGCGTGCAAGAGCAGATGCGTCAAGCGGCTACACATTGGTCATCGAGGTAACCAACGGGGGGCCCTGGGGCGACTGGGCCTGGCCAGAGATGTGTCCTGACGGATTCTTCGCCAGCGGGTTCTCGCTCAAGGTAGGGGCTCAGGCCTAGGTCTCGGTGGGGACCCCAAGCAGAGGATGGCAGTCTTCTGACTCGTCCTCCGCCGCCCAGGTGGAGCCCCCCCAAGGCATTCCTGGCGACGACACGGCTCTGAACGGAATCCGGCTGCACTGCGCGCGCGGGAATGCGGAGCTCAACACGCATGTGGTGGAGTCCCAGTCTGGAAGGTGAGGGGCAAGGGCCGAGGATCCCCTAGGGTCGGGGTATGCCCCTTACTCTCCATTACACGCATCCCCTACCGACAGGCAGGTTCCTCCAGCGCTGTGGGGAGGTTTAGACCTGGGAAGCGGGTGGGAGACTGCCAGCTCCCCACCACAGTGGAGGTCAGGTGACTGGAGCACCTGACTGGGAAGCCCCGAGGCCTGGGTCCGGCTGGAGGTGGGTGGGGGCGCCCGCGGAGACCGCGCGTCTCTGCTTCCCTCGCAGGTGGGGCGCGTGGAGTGAGCCGCTGTGGTGTCCCGGCGGCGGCTTCCTGGTGGCTTTCTCGCTTCGCGTGGAGGCCCCCGTGACCCCCTGGGACAACACGGCTGCGAACAACGTGAGCTTCCGCTGCTCCGACAGCACGGAGCTGCAGGGGCCCGGTCTATCCTGGGGAGACTTTGGAAACTGGAGTGAGCCTTGCCCTAAAGGAGTGTGCGGCTTGCAGACCAAGATCGAGCAGCCTAGAGGCCTCCTCGATGACACCGCTGTTAACGACGCGCGCTTTTTCTGCTGCCGCAGTTGACACCATCGCCGCCCTCTCCCAGCCCAAGCCTAGTCCCACCTCCGCTATTAAAGCTTCTCTGTCTTGGCTTTGGTGTCGCTTGTTTTAGGGGTGGGAAACTGCGTAGCCCCATCTTCCTCCTAACCTAGCATCGGGCCAGGCCCAATTAGGATTTGGTCTCAGGAGTCCACGGCAAGCTACTGTAAGTTACTGACCCATAGTTCAGAAAAGACACACTTAAACACAATTTTGCGTACAAGTTAAGGAAGTCCCTGCCTTTCTGTGAGCCTCTGCAGACACCTCGTCCCCATTAAGAGACCAGGTTGTTTCCTTTCTGAACCACCAGTGACCCCAGATCAAGAAACTTCTACCAAATTAGGAGGTGACAATGCTATATCGTCTTAAGGTTTCATTTTCTAGAACTTAGGAGGCTAAGATGTCGTTTCCATAGTTTTCCTTCCCCCCTGCGCCAAAACTCAAACAGTGGCTTTTCTGTATACTGAGTCCCATTGAGGGTCTTCGTCCTTGCTGCCCTCTCTGCCTGGAATCCCCCAACTGTCCAGATGGTTAGCCCATCCACCAGATCTCAGCTCCAATTTCTCTTTCTTGGACTTTATCTTATTAAAAAAGTCCATCCATCAGTCAGTATCTATCCCACTACCTCCGTGTTTTTAAAAAGTGCTTATCACCAATTAAAATAATTTATTGCCTCTTTTTAAAATTGCCCATATTCTACCCCTGGAATGTTAAATTCTTTAAGAGCACAGAACTTGCCTGTCTTGTTTACACAGTATTTCCAGTGCACTAATAGTTCAATAACTATTTATTAAGGAAATAACAAGCGGGGTGCAAGGGTCCCAAACACGAGAGCCCCAAGCCACGGTGTATATGGAGACCTTCGGACACTCCTTGTAAAGGGCACAATCTGAGACGCGGAAGAGAGCTCTAAATAGTTTATTCCAGGGCGCGGGGGGGCAGGCGGGTGTCCAGGAGCGACGGACCAGGTCCGTGGAGCCTCAGTGAGGGGCGCCCTGCGGAAAAAAAGTGAGGACTTAGTCAGGGAGCAAATAGATTTCCTCGACAGCTCCATCCCACACAGTCCCACCTCCTTCTTCCGACAATCGCCGCAGAAGACACCAATGGACGCGTTCACCAGCTGCACCCCACACAGCAAAATCTCCAGGCACGAGGCGGCCACCAGCAGCGAGAAGAGCGTCACGTTCCAGTAGACTACACCAGGCGGCTCCACGCACGAGCTCCACTGAGTGCGGTTGAGCAGGTAGGAGCCTCTGCGGGCGGGGCAGGGTCACGTGAGAGAAGGAGGTCACGCGGAGCGCGCCCCACCTCGGGGGCTCCCCGCCCCGCGCAGGCGCCGAGGGGTATATGCGAAGGACTCGTTCGGCCCACGTGGAGGAAGCTGTCTCGAAGCCGAGTCCCACCTAGGTTTCTCGGTCCACGTGGGAAAGGCAGGTGGGCAGTAGCAGAGAATGGGGGCGGGGGCGCGAATACAGGCTGAGTCTTACGCGGTCTGTTGGAAGTGGTATGCCCAGGAGCCGTTGATTAAGCATTGTGGTCCATTTCGGAGCCCGGCTCCTGATACCGAGAGGCAGTAGATGGCACCAAGCATCCCGAACGCCGAGCAGAAGACCGATCGCAGCATCTGGATACAGAGTGCGAGGAGAGGTGAGTTGGGCCGTCCCCGCCCCACTCGTGGGCAAAGCGCGCCTAGCTCCCCCCGCCCTTTGTTACTGAGCTCTAGCCAGTCTCGTTAAAAATACATTTCCCGTCAAACTCCAGGGCTTGGAGTTCGGATAATTCTAAGAGCCAGTGGCCGTGGAGGTTCATGGGGATTGTAGTTCCCTCTGGTCAGGCCCACTGAAGCCTAAGATTTGCTGGTGCGAGGGAGCGGTAAGATGGAGCCTAGGACTCTGCAGAGGAGCTCCTGAAGCTGGGAATTCTGTGGAGGGGTTTAGGTGTGATTCTTCGAAGACAGATTCAAAGACCTATGCTGAGTGCCGTCTTAACTTGCATCTTACCCTGCAGCGATTCCCACAGCAGCCTGCACCACAACAGCCTTTGCCCCCTGCTCGGACGGCGGAAATTCCTGGACACAGTACCTGTGGGATCAGAGTCGATGTGATAGCGAGTCACCCAGGTCCCCAACTTGGATCAGTGCTTACCCTGTATTGTGACGAGGTAAGCTTCCTGTGATGCCTTCAGCCATTTGGACTATAGGGAGACCTTATCTCTACTTCTCCTGGAGCACTGTGGGGCTCTGCTTTAAATTTATCTATATTTATGTGCCTACTTATCTCTGTCCAGATTGTAGCCTCCAGGAGGATAGGGCGTGATATCATTATATCCCCCATAAATCTCAGCATATAGTAGGTGCCCAACTGAATGGGAGTCAGGAGGCCTGGGTTTAATGCCAACCTTGTGCTCACTTCACACTCCGTGAATTGATTCATCTCTCTGGGTCTCAGTTTTGTCCTCTGTAAAATGGGCTGTTCTCAGGATTTAATGAAATAACAGGTTGCCTTGATGTCAAGACTTGCTCAGAGTAAATGGTCAATAACTATAGGGTCCCTCAGCAGCAGGAAGGAATAGTGGTGTTGGAATGCCTGGCGAACTGGGATTATGGTGGAGGGTGGAGGAGCATGTAAGACTCTGACAGGAAGGGTAGGAATCCCCAAGATACAGCTTGGTCCTCTTTGTCTTTCTTTCTCCCGTGGCCCTCCTCAGAGAGCCCATCCCCTTCCAGGGCATCAGCTGCTCCCTCTAACAATTGTTGTCTCCTAAATTGATGCCTCCAAATTCAAATCTAACTGCCTGAAGGGTATGTTCGTTTGAATGTCTTGGTTTTAGCTTAAGTTCATCCAGCCTCATACTAATCTCACAATTTCCTCCCCCTAATTCATCTCCCTTTGACTTTCTTGTCTCCATCAGTGGAAATATCCTGCAGGTCACCCCGGCCTAAAAACTTGAGTCCTTCACACCTAGCCAGACTTCAAGTCTTTGGGACTTTTCCTTCAATGGCTCTTGAATCTGTCAGTCCATTTTTCTTCCCCATGGTCAATCCCCGATCACCTCCCATGAGAAGGATGTGGTCAGCCTCCCTACTAGATTTTTGTATCTCTTACCGTGTGCCAACTTACATTCCATTCTACATTGCTACCGCCAGATTAAACTTAGCTTTCAACTGGTCTTTTCCCTGATCCAATCCTTTAGGGTCTCCTCAAAGAGTAGCCCATCAAGACTGAACTCCAGGGGCTTTCCTGGTGGCACAGTGGTTGAGAGTCCGCCTGCCGATGCAGGGGACACGGGTTCATGCCCTGGTCCGGGAGGATCCCACATGCCGCGGAGCGGCTGGGCCCGTGAGCCATGGCTGCTGAGCCTGCGCGTCCGGAGCCTGTGCTCCGCAACGGGAGAGGCCACAACAGTGAGAGGCCCGCATACCGCAAAAACAAAAACAAAAACAAAAAGACTGAACTCCAGGAAGGTGTTCGAGGCATCTCACTTTTGGCTCCAGCCTTAACTTTGTTGCACCAGACCAGGTTCTTTGCCTGTCTTCCCATCTCTGGAATTCCACAGCTGTCTGGATCTGTGCCTCCCTGTCTTCCTTGTCTGGCACACACCAACAGGGCGGCATTTTGATCTTCTCCAAAGGAGGGGCTGAGAGTTTTAGTTCCATTATATCATCCACGGCGACCTTACAGAAACACCTGCAGAGTTGAATGAACTTTCCACCAGACACTCTTCCCTCTTCCATGTCTCATGGCAGGTCTAGGGCTAATGCTGGCCCCCTTGCTTAGCCTTTCTGTTTACATCACTTACTCAGAAGCTCCTGGATCCAAAGACACCTGGAATTTGGATTTACCAATTTCAAACAACCTCTCTGTTTGTGTGGTTTTCTTCATAAATTTATTTATTTATTTTTGGCTGTGTTGGGTCTTTGTTCCTGCGCACAGGGTTTCTCTAGTTGCCACGAGTGGGGGTTACTCTTTGTTGAGGTGCGCAGGCTTCTTACTGCGGTGGCTTTTCTTGTTGAGGAGCACGGGCTCTAGGCACGTGGGCTTCAGTAGTTGCAGCACGCGGGCTCAGTAGTTGTGGCTCACGGGCTCTAGAGCACAGGCTCAGTAGTTGTGGCGTACAGGGCTTAGTTGTTCTGCAGCATGTGGGATCTTCCTGGACCAGGGATCGAACCCTGCATTGTGTCCCCTGCATTGGCAGGCGGATTCTTAACCACTGCGCCACCAGGGAAGCCCTATTTGTGATTTTTTTTAAAAAATTTACTTATTTATTTGGCTGCACCAGATCTTAGTTGCAGCACGCAGGATCTTGAGTTGCAGCATGTGGGATCTTAGTTCCCCGTCCAGGGATGGAACCTGGGCCCCCTGCATTGGGAGCACAGAGTCTTAGCCACGGGACCACCAGGGAAGCCCCTGATTTTTACTTTTCTAGCCACAGTGTTTCCTTTTGTTGTCTGAACTCGTCTGTCTTGCTCTCTGCTATCTCGTCTCATTGAAAAGAGAAGAGTAATTGAAAAGGCAGGAGGAAGCACTGAGTTTATAGCTCGAGTCTGTTTAATTTTCTCCATCTCCATGGCCACTGGTCTCATCTAAGCCACTATCATCTCCCCTGGACAACTGTAGTGACCTCAGTCTGTTCTTTCTGTATCCAGTGCTGATCTCCTATTGTTTACTCACCACCCAGCAGCCAGCCATATCCAGCGGGATATGGAGCAACTAGAACTCTCATCCTCTGCTGGTGGGAATACAATTGGCATAAGTACTTCAGACAACTCTTTGGTAATATCTGTTAGCACTGAACATTTGCATACCTTAAGAATCAGCAGTTTTACTCCTAGGTATCTATCCAACAGAAATGCAAACGTACATTCACCTAAAGACATTTACAGGAATGTTTATAGAGCATTATTTAGAATAAACCCAAGTTGGGAACTATCCAAATGTCCATCAACAGTAGAATGTTTAAATAAATTGTAGTAATACTTACACAATGGAAATAATTGTGTAAACATTAGAAATAATAAACTACAGCACTGTGTAACAATATGGGTGAAACTTACAAACATAATGTTGACCTCAAGAAGCCAGAACAAAAGTGTCCATTCTGTATGATTCCATTTATATAAAGTGCTAAACAGACAAAACTAACCTCTGGGATAGAAGTCAGGATAGTGGGGCCCTTGTTGGTGTGGGGTAGGGCCTGGTGGGAGGCATGTCTGGGGTTCTTGTAATGACCCACATCTTGATCTGAGTCCCCAGAACATGGGTGTGTTCCCTTTATAAAAATTCACTGAGCTGTATATTAAGGATCTGGGCATTTGTCTCTATGACTTTTTAAAAAGGTAAAAAGTCCCTCAATAGTTTTCTGTGCACTTATAATAAAATTCAAATTCCTCACTGTGCCTTTCAAGGGTGTAGGTGCTCTGGCCTCTGCCCTCCTCCGATTTCACTTTCTCAAACCTCAGCTGCACTGGCGGCCTCTCCAGCCCTGAGATGTGCAGGCCTCTTCCTGCCTTACACTTTGTACTCACCTGTCTGCCATGCTAATTCCTTCTTTTTGTCTTTTGGGTCTCAGTTCAGAAGTCACCTCACCAAGGCCTTCCTTGAAAATGCTATAAAATGTGGCCCCCCACCTTGCCTCAGGAGCTCTTTACACAGCATCCTGCTTTGTTTTCTTGATGGTCCCTACTTTTATCTGAGATCATCTCGCTCGTCTGTTTACTTTGTTCATTCACTATTAATCCAGTGCCTGTTAATCCAGGCCTAGGCGCCTGGCACACAGCAGCCAATGAAACAGGCAGCCCTTCCTCCTGTGGGGTGTACATTTTTGCTTCCTTGATACTGTGTGTCTCTCCAGCAGAAACACCGGCTTCAGGGAGTGCAGGGCCCTCGCCTGTGTCCCTGTGGCATAGCATTCACTGTGAATACACTTGAGAACCTTCTCCAGGGTGGCTGAGAGCATGGAGGCCGGAGGGCAGCTGGGAATGAGCATGTTGGGGGGGCA
The DNA here is from genome assembly GCF_025265405.1 of Mesoplodon densirostris. Taxonomy (NCBI): domain Eukaryota; kingdom Metazoa; phylum Chordata; class Mammalia; order Artiodactyla; family Ziphiidae; genus Mesoplodon; species Mesoplodon densirostris. The sequence goes on along the minus strand of NC_082678.1, from coordinate 44,472,921 downwards.
TCCTTGGGGGTCTCCCCAGAAGCAGGCAAGTAAGATCGTGGGGAGGTGGTGGTGGTTTGGGCTGGAGGAGGGGTGTGATGTGACAGCGGTGGGGAGGGTGGGGCTGGTAGGAGTGTGACGTCTCAGAGAGGGTTGAGGTCAGAGATATGGCCTGGAGTCCAACAGCCATAAATCCATGGGGGAGGGGGAGGGGGAGTAGGAGGAAAGACCTGGATGGGTAAGGGGATTGTTGGGTAAAGGAGAAGAGGTGTCCCCATTAGCTAACAGACCTGTGGCCAGTGAAAGAGACAAAGGTGAGGCATCCCCCGGAGAATTTCATCAGTCAGCCATCCTGAGAAGTGGGGAACCGTGCGTGCAGGGTAGATCTTTTATCTTCATGCCACAAAGATGTTAAATTCGCTTGACCTTCCAGAAAGTTCCCCTAGGGACTTCCCTGGCAGTCCAGTGGTTAAGACAGTGGGCACGGTTTCAATCCCTTGTGGGGGAACCAAGAACCCGCATGCCACGCGGTGCACAAACAAACAAAACAACAAAAAAGTTCCCTGAATGGGGAGGGGGGTGGCGAATGGGGGTTAGGAAGTCCAGGAGGTCTGCGTCTCCCCTTCCCCAACTTCTCCTGACAGATCCTAGTCTCCAGGAAGCCACGGGGACCCCTTCTCCACCATACTGACCCGGGTTCTGAGTTTATCCTTACTGCCCAGCACACTGGGCATCCAGAAACCTGGGTGGAGAGTGAAGGGACATGGAAGTGGGGGAGGTGACACTGAGCTGATAGGTAGAAAGACTGATCTGCGACATCACTCCCTGGCCCCAGATACTGTCACTGTAAACCACACCCGCAGGAAGCCCATTATTATCTTAACCTGATAACCTCCCATGGAAACAGCTGTTCCTTCTGCCTCAACCCCTGTAATGAGGTGTTCCCAGCATCTGCTCAGCAGGGGGCATGGCGAGGGGCTGGTAGGACATACTCCCTACCCAGGAGGGAAGAGTTTTGAGCAGTAAGACTCCTTCCTTCTCATCCCCCTCAGACATTCAGCTCAGGACCCTGGGGCTGAGAACCTCCCCTACAGAGTGCTCAGTGTTTGGGGGCAGCCTGGGCGGGCTCCTGGTCCCCACCAAGCCACCACCGTCCCTTCCCGGGCAGCCATCCTTTTCCCTCACTCCCTCTCCCTCCTGTTCAGGACCCCGGAGAGTGGCGCCCAGCCCCCTGGCCCGTGTGCCCTGGTCAGCCCTCTCACCATCAGGCCCCCGCCGATGAAGCCAGCCATGAGCCAGACTTGCAAGCTGAGGTGGTCCTTGATCCAGGTGGTCTGACCATAGGGCACTAGCAGGAGGGTGTTGGCCACAATGCAGACCAGGGAGAGGGGGATGAGGGAGAGCCCCACGAAGCGGGCGCACTTTCCTGTGCACATGCTGAGGCTCTTGGAAAGGACAGGCAGCAAGTGAAAGTGAGCCGGAGGTTCCCCGGTCCAGAGGGAAAAACAAGCCCCGAGCAAAGGTCGAGGAGGAGGTGTGGTGAAGCTGGCAGTAGCTGATGATAAGGGACGGAGGCAGGAGACACGGGGCTGCAGCAGAGACGCGGGCAAAGGGGAGGATGTGGTGGAGGAGGTGGGGGAGCTTGACACACAGAGATGTTGCCTGGGCTACTCGTGTTCTTCCTCTTTTTCTGCACGCACCTCTCCACAGAACCTAGGTCTACTCCTTTCCTGCTTTGTGACTTAGCCAAGTCCCTTAATGTCTCTGTCTCAGTTGCCTCATCTCTACAGAGGGTATACAGCCAAGGTATGCCCTTGGCTCGTGGGCAGGTGGTGAGGATTAAATGGGTTAGGGAGTTCCCTGGCGGTCCAGTGATTAGGACTCAGCACCCTCACTGCCTGCGGCCTGGGTTCGATCCCTGGTTGGGGAACTAAGATCCTGCAGGCCGCGTGGGGTGGCCAAAAAAAAAAAAGAAAAAGGGTCAAGGTGAGCGTGAGAAACAATTTGTAACTGAGGACACACTAAGCCAGTGTATGGTGCCCTATTAGTCCCATAGGGAGAGTTCCTCCTGGAAAGAAACTAAAGATGGTGGTGGAGGTTCATTATCCTTTTGTTTCTTCTTGTTAATGTCTGTTTATTGAACCATCTTCCTGTTGAGACCACCACTGAGGTCTCCCTTTTTTTTTTTTTTTTTTTTTTTTTTGCGGTACACGGGCCTCTCACTGCTGTGGCCTCTCCCGCTGTGGAGCACAGGCTCCGGAGGCGCAGGCCCAGCGGCCATGGCTCACGGGCCTAGCCGCTCCACGGCGTGTGGGATCCTCCCGGACCGGGGCACGAACCCATGTCCGCTGCATTGGCAGGCGGACTCTCAACCACTGCGCCACCGGGGAAGCCCCAGGTCTCATTGATTAAAGCATCCATCCCCCTGGCCTCCGTGTTTGATTCAGCAATGGCCACGTGATCCAAGCCAGTCCCGTGGGAACCAATTTCTGGTTCTTGTTGTTGACAATTTGAGGTCAAAGATTTCCTGTTTTTGTTGCGCTGCTGCAGTTGCTGGTGGCATATCGTCACCTTCTTGCTGGAGAGTGAAGAAAATCCAGAGGAAAGACCAGTCAAGAGATGGAGAGAGACTAAGTCCCCCGCCCACGCCCGCCCCCCACTTGTGGGATCTTAGTTCCCTGACCAGGAATTGAAGCTGGGCCCTCAGCAGTGGAAGCGCAGAGTCCTAACCACTGCACTGCTAAGGAATTCATAGGACTAAGTCTTGATGACATCGTGTGAACGTGTAGATCCAGCTATGCCTGAAGCCTGATCAGTCCCTGGAAACTTTTGATCATGTGAACCAGTTTGCGTTGTGTTTCTGTCAACTGCAGGGTAAAGAGTCTTTTTTTGTTGTTTTTTTTAAACCTCCCTCTGTTTTGAGCTGCACACAACAGCATTTTTTTTCACATCTTTATTGGAGTATAAATGCTTTACAATGTTGTGTTAGTTTCTGCTGTACAACAAAGTGAATCAGCTATATGTATACATATATCCCCATTATCCCCATATCCCCTCCCTCCCACCCTTCCTATCCCATCTCTCTAGGTTGTCACAAAGCATCGAGTTGATCTCCTTGTGCTATGGAGCAGCTTCCCACTAGCCATCCATTTTACATTTGGTAGTGTATATATGTCAATGCTACTCTCACTTCATCCCAGCTTCCCCTTCCCCCACCCTGTGCCCTCAAGTCCGTTCTCTACATCTGCGTCTTTCTTCCTGCCCTGCCACTAAGTTCATCAGTACCACTTTTTAAAATTCCATATATATGCATTAGCATACGGCATTTGTTTTTCTCTTTCTGACTTACTTCACTCTGTATGACAGACTCTAGGTCCATCCACCTCACTACAAATAACTCAATTTCGTTCCTTTTTATGGCTGAGTAATATTCCATTGTATATATGTGCCACGTCTTCTTTATCCATTCATCTGTTTATGGACATTTAGGTTGCTTCCATGTCCTAGCTATTGTAAATAGTGCTGCAATGAATATTGTGGTACATGTAGCTTTTTGAATTATGGTTTTCTCAGGGTATATGCCCAGTAGTGGGATTGCTGGGTCATATGGTAGTTCTATTTTTACTTTTTTAAGGAACCTCCATACCGTTCTCCATAGTGGCTATATCAATTTACATTCCCACCAACAGTGCAGGAGGATTCCCTTTTCTCCACACCCTTTCCAGCATTTATTGTTTGTAGATTTTTTGATGATGGCCATTCTGACCAGTGTGAGGTGATACCTCACTGTGGTTTTGATTTGCATTTCTCTAATGATTAGTGATGTTGAGCACCTTTTCATGTATTTGTTGGCCATATGTATGTCTTCTTTGAAGAAATGTCTATTTAGGTCTTCTGCCCATTTTTGGATTGGGTTGTTTGTTTTTGTGATATCGAGCTGTGTGAGCTGCTTGTATATTTTGGAGATTAATCCTTTGTCGGTTGCTTCGTTTGAAAATATTTTCTCCCATTCTGAGGGTTGTCTTTTCGTCTTGTTTATGGTTTCCTTTGCTGTACAGAAGCTTTTAAGTTTCATTAGGTCCCATGTGTTTATTTTTGTTTTTATTTCCCTTACTCTAGAAGGTGGGTCAAAAAGGATCTTGCTGTGATTTATGTCATAGAGTGTTCTGCCTATGTTTTCCTCTAAGAGTTTTATAGTGTCTGGCCTGACATTTAGATCTTTAATCCATTTTGAGTTTATTTTTGTGTATGGTGTTAGGGTGTGTTCTAATTTCATCCTTTTACACGTATCTGTCCATTTTTCCCAGCACCACCTATTGAAGAGGCTGTCTTTTCTCCATTATATATTCTTGCCTCCTTTGTCAAAGATAAGGTGACCAGATGTGCGTGGGTTTACCTCTGGGCTTTCTATCCTGTTCCGTTGATCTATATTTCTGTTTTTGTGCCAGTACCATACTGTCTTGATTACTGTGGCTTTGGCTATCTGGGGTCTTTTGTCTCTCCATACAAAAGTTAAGATTTTTGGGGCTTCCCTGGTGGCGCAGTGGTTGAGAGTCTGCCTTCCGATGCGGGGGACACGGGTTCGTACCCCGGTCCGGGAAGATCCCACATGCCGCGGAGCGGCTGGGCCCGTGAGCCATGGCCGCTGGGCCTGCGCCTCCGGAGCCTGAGCTCCGCAACGGGAGAGGCCACAACAGTGAGAGGCCCGCGTACCTCAAAAAAAAAAAAAAAAAAGTTAAGTTTTTTTTTGTTCTAGTTCTGTGAAAAGTGCCATTGGTAATTTGGTAGAGATTGCACTGAATCTGTAGTTTTTTTGGCCCTGCAGTGTGTCTTGTGGGATCTCAGCTCCCTGACCAGGGGTTGAACCCAGGCACTCGGCAGTGAAAGCGCAGAGTCCTAACCATTGGGCTGCCAGGGAATTCCCTAAAGAGTCTTTTTTGACACAGAGGTGAATTCATTAAGCCCTTGCTGTGGACAGGGCCTTGTGCTGGAGAGTACAGGGATTCACAGTTGCATGCGTGAGACCCAGTTATGGGCTTCGGGAGAACATGCCTGAGTTAGCTCACTGTTAAAAGGAAGGTGTAAGATACAAGATCCCAACCTACATCAGCTGACCTCCAACCAATCCACACACTGGTTTCACTCAACCAATGTTGAGTGAAAGCAATGTATGAGTGAAATAAATGCTGATATTTGTAGGCCACTAAGACTTCGTGGGATTTTTTTGTTCGACAGCAATAGCTGACTGACACAGACCCCATTATCTAAGCCACAGCTGATTGATCCAAGAAGGAGTAGCCAACCCAAAAGCAGACATGAAACCAGAGACCTGTGTGGTTGCTTGAGGTAAGAACTCTGCCCAACAGAGAGGGGTACCCTTACTGAATGATGACTGATCAATGAATTGGATCTTCATTCTTGGGAAAGTTGACTGAAGGCAACCTGAGAGTCATCAGAGGGAAGGATGGCCCCAACCTGAGAGTCACCAGAGGGAACTGAGAGAAGTATGAAAGCAGGAAGTGAGCAAAAGCCACAAGGCAACTGAATCCATAAATAAGCAGAAGCCATAGGAAGAGAATTGTGTAGAGAACAGGTATTCAGAAACAGTGCAGGAGGAAGAAGCACAAGCCCTGGGGAGTAGAGGTGGGGAACCTGGGTCTGAGGTGAGGCAGAGGATGCGTGGTTGTGCTGAGTCACCAGAAGTGACGTTGCACCACCAGAGCAGCTGTGATGCTCATGTCTCGGGTCTTCCCACTTAAGCCTGGAGCGGGGATTCAGCCATTGTCCTGATGGACAGGGAGTAGGGCCAAGAGAAGCTGCATATTCACTACAAGTTCATCAGTCCTGAGTCTGAGAGATGGTTCTGCTTTTCAGGATAAATAAAGAAAAAAAAGGAAAGTTGTGTGTGTGGGGTGGTGTGTATTCATTTCTATTACATTTTGTACAACTCCGTATGCACGGAATAACAATGTTAAAAACATTATAGGTATTCTGCAAAACTTTATCAAAACAAGGGAAAGGGCACATCGTCCTGAAGACTGAAAGAAAGAAACAGAACTCTTGAGAAATATTTACTGTAGGATTTGGAAGGAATTTTCAGGAAGGGTTTCACTAGAAGGAGGAGCAGAGTTCTTTAAGGAATGAAAGACTGAGATGAAAAGGCACCAGTTCGTGTTTGGGGAAGAAGGAGAATTGCATGGAAACTCAAAAAATGCACAAAGAGAGCTAAAGTCCACGTGAGAAGCATTAAAGAACAGGACTGAAAGTGGGGCAAAGCGGAAGAGGGATACAGAGGACAAACTTGAGCAAGATGCACAGGAAAAGGACCAAAAGATTAGAAAAAAAGGACCAGCGACTAAAGCAGCACAAGGGAAGATAAGAGGCAGAATAGAGACGGAAGGTAAGGAAACAAGCTGCTCCCAAAGATAAGAACAGAGCTGGTGGGAGTGACGTCACAGGTGACAAATCTGTGCTCGGAGAAGGCTTCCCCAGGGCGCGGCTCCACTTGAGTTAGTGGGCTAGAGGGCGTACTGTACCCCAGGTGAAGTATTAAAAGTGAACTGAACCCAGATCCATCCTGACTAAATATGTGAATTAAAGAATACAGCTCAGCAAAGTTAAAAGGCTTCCTAGAAAGGAACAAAAGTCAGTCAGGCTTGAGACATCTCTGTAACACTAAATGTCCAGAAGACAAAGGAGCAACGTCTGTAGTCATGACACAAGCTATGAGTCAGTTATTGTACGTGTATGCAAGTTTCCTCTTGCGTGTGAAGGGCAAGAGAACTGCATTTCTGAGAATGTTTGGGTTTGGAAATTCCACTATGTCTCCTTCTTCTCCTTTTTTTTTTTTTTTTTAAGATATTTTAACTCAGCAAGAGATGAAGTGAAATAAAAACTCCCAAAATGGGGAAATCTTGGCATGACTGTAAATATTTTTTGTTTTGTTTTGTTTTGTTTTTGGTACGCGGGCCTCTCACTGTTGTGGCCTCTCCCGTTGCGGAGCACAGGCTCCGGACGCTCAGGCTCAGCGGCCATGGCTCACGGGCCCAGCCGCTCCGCGGCATGTGGGATCCTCCCGGACCAGGGCACAAACCCGTATCCCCTCCATCGGCAGATGGACTCTCAACCACTGCGCCACCAGGGAAGCCCCTGTAAATAATATTTATAAACCCAGTTATGACACTGAATATGTTTCAAAAAATCCTTTTAAAGAGAAAATATATAGTGTAAATTCTAAAAATTATATTAACAATAGTAAAGATGTCAATCATTTATTGCCGGCCATGACTAGAATCCATTTTAAGGAAACATATCAGGTCACAGAAACTCAACTCTACTGAAACAAAAAGAGCATTTATTGGTTCAGGTAATTAAATGTCCAAAGGCAGAACCAACTTCTGTGCGTGATCCATGAAAGAAATAATTGATAAGCTGGACTTCATTGATTTTAATTAATTAATTTTTATTAATTTTAATTTTTAATTTTTGACCACACCGCGTGGCATGTGGGATCCTAGTTCCCTGACCAGGGATCGAACCCGTGCACCTTTCAGTGGAAGCACGGAGTCCTAACCGCTGGACCGCCAGGGAATTCCCATGTTATTTTATTCTTGACTTCAAGTCAAGAAACACAAGTTAAGAATACTTTTGGAAATGTTAAAGGAAAACATTAGAGAAATAAAAAATGAGATATATGCCTTCCAAACCTCCAGAGAAGATAAAAGCAAAGAAAATGTAATCCATATAACAGAATATAAAGCATCAAGGAGTCATAAGAAAGAGAAAACATGAAATAAGATCACTAATTATGCCAAATATATGGATCAAAACAATTCATGTAACTATTTTAAACTCCTCTATGAAAAAAAATAATGTTTCCAAATTAGGCTAATTAGCAAAATTCTGTTAACAGTAGTTGCCTCAGGGGAGGGAAACAGGGCAATGGGAGACCAGAGGGAAAGGGAAATTACTTTTCACTTTTATGAAAAGGTACTATTGCACATTTTGAATTTTATTATTATGTTTTGCTTATTCCAAATAATAAATGCATAATAAAATTAAACCATATGATATAGATAATGTTTTGTTAAGTGTTAATTTTATATTGATATAGGGTATATTTACAATGATTATGTAACAGCCATAAACCTTTAGGCACGAAATCATATTGTATTGAAATATATAAAGTCCAAATACTTAGAAATACCCTGGGAAACTATATATACATCTATATACCTATATATCTAGACTAGAAAATATAATAGTGGTGAGAAACTGTGACGTAACTCAGCAGTCTTTGGCAGATGAAGTAAGAAAAAATACACAAAGGTACAAAGGTATTGAGAATCTAAATGATAATAAGGTGATTGATTAATTAGCCACTCATTCAGCAAATATTTATTGAATGTGTCTGATGTGCACCATGCCCTTTGCTGGATACCAGGAATACAACAATAGATAAACTCTCCATCCTGGAGCTTGCCTTCAAATGATATTTCTTGAACCTTGTATCTCATAAATGGAGAACACACATTTTTCAAGGTCAATGAAACATTTATAAATATTGATAAAATATGAAGTTCTGAAGGAAATACCAGATAATCCCAAACTTGAAATTGTATTGGCCACCTTCTCCAACCACAATGCAATAAACCAGAAATTTACAAATGTTTAAGTAAAAAAATCCAACCGTTAAAAAACCCCCAAACAGGACTTCCCTGGTGGCGCAGTGGTTGAGAGTCCGCCTGCCGATGCAGGCGACACGGGTTCGTGCCCTGGTCTGGGAAGATCCCACATGCCACGGAGCGGCTGGGCCCGTGAGCCATGGCCGCTGAGCCTGAGCGTCTGGAGCCTGTGCTCTGCAACGGGAGAGGCCACAACAGTGAGAGGCCCGCGAACTGCAAAAAAAAAAAAAAAAAAAGAAGAAACCCCCAAACAGTCCTGGAACTTCCCTGGTGGTCCAGTGGTTGACTCCACGCTTCCGGGCTTCCCTGGTGACGCAGTGGTTAAGAATCCGCCTGCCAATGCAGGGGACACGGGTTCAATTCCTGGTCTGGGAAGATCCCACATGCCTCGGAGCAACTAAGCCCATGCGCCCCAACTACTGAACCTGTGCTCTAGAGCCCGTGAGCGACAACTACAGAGCCTGCGTGCAGCAGCTACTGAAGCCCGCGGGCCTAGAGCCCGTGGTCCGCAGCAAGAGAAGCCACCGCAATGAGAAGCCCGAACGCAGCAGTGAAGACCCAACGCAGCCAAAAAAAAAAAAGACTCCACGCTTGCACTGCAGGGGGCATGGGTTCAATCCTTGGTCGGGGAACTAAGATCCCACATGCTGTGTGGCATGGCCAAAAACAAAACAAAGCAAAACAAAAACCCCACCAAAAGAGTCCTAAATAATTCTTTGATCACCGAGAATATCTGAATTGCAAACAGAGATGATTATAAACAGATGAGAATGTATCATGGCAAAACTTGAAGAATGGGTGTAAATGACACCAGATTACTGAGTACTTATGATTGGTATCAGAGACATTTCATAAATTATCTTATATAATCCTCACAACAGATATGGCATAATGCCTCTGTTGTAAATAGGCACTCATAAAAATTTGCCGAAGGGGGGTATGTGGCTCAGAGAGATTAAGTAACTTGCTTAAAACCACACAGCTGACACCAGTCAAACTGGGACTTGTACTCATGCCTGGCAGACTCTTGTGCTTGTCATTGCTGTGCCACCATCAACATGATTGATGAAATATGCAGAGGGGAGGAGCCGGTAGTTTCAGCTGGCTTTAACTGAAACCTGTTTTCTCAGGCTTTTTGCTTACCTGTTCTTTCTCTCTTTCTTCCTTCTCCTTTTCTTTCTTTCATATGACAAAGGTTATTGAGTACTTACTGTGTACCAGATATTGTTCAGTGTGCTGGGGATTCAGTTGGGGAGAGGCAGACAATAAACAAGTCAACAATACATATACAACTTTAGGGAGAAATACGTGTTGTGAAGAAAAAGGAAACAAGATAAGGAGGTAGACTGACAGGCTATTTTAGTTAGCAAGGTCAGGGAAGGTCTCTCTGAGGCAGTGACCTTCAGGAAGGGAGTGGGATTTGGGAGGAAGAGTGTTCCAGCGAAGGCAACAGTAAGTGCAAAGGCCCTGGGGAAAGGGGCTTGGCCTGCAAAGAATGGGCACAGCAGGCACTTCCCTGGCGGTCCAGTGTTTAAGACTCTGCACTTCCACTGCAGGGGGCATGGGTTCGATCCCTGGTCGGGGAACTAAAATCCCGCGTGCTGCATGGCGTGGCCAAAAATAAATACTTAAAAAAAAAAAAAAGGGACTTCTCTGGTGGTACAGTGGCTAAGACTCCACATTCCCAATGCAGGGGGCCCAGGGTCAATCCCTGATCAGGGAACTAGATCCCACAGGCCGCAACTAAGAGTTTGTATGCTGCAACTAAAGATCCCACATGCTGCAACTAAGACTGGGTGCAGCCAAATAAATAAATAAATAAATAAATATTAAAAACAAAATAAACACGAGGAAGCACGGGGAAGACAGGTGGAGGGCAAGGGAGAAAGGAGAGTAGAGGACAGACAGAGAGGCAGGAGGAGGAAAAACCAGCACAAGGATACCCTAGCAAAGGGAGAGGGAAACCAGGGGAGTGTGCTGTCCCAAAGGCCAACACAGTGCTTCAAAGAGTGAGTGCATTTAACAACTCTGTTAAATGCTGCTAAGAGAGTGAATACTGACCATTGGGCTAGGCATTATCTCAACAAGGGTACTTTTTTTTTTTTTTTTTTTGCATTACGCGGGCCTCTCACTGTTGTGGCCTCTCCCGTTGCAGAGCACAGGCTCCAGACGCGCAGACCCAGCGACCATGGCTCACGGGTCCAGCTGCTCTGCGGCATATGGGATCCTCCCGGACTGGGGCACGAACCCGCATCCCCTGCATCGGCAGGCAGACTCTCAACCACTACACCACCAGGGGAGCCCAACAAGGGTACTCTTCATCGGAGTGGTTGGGATGTAAACGGAGAAGGAAGGATGACCAGACATTTGAGGAAAGCATTTAACATGAATAACCAAAAAAACAAACAGAAGAACGGAAATTGCAGGGAATAGATATCATAAAAAGCACTGGTGGAAAGATGAGGGAGTTCTGAGGATGGGGCCACGCAGTGTTGCCATCTGAGGCAAGAAGGGGAATTTCAGAGAGCAGAAGAGAGTATTGAGCAGAGAAATCATAGGATGGTTGGGTGTCCTAAGAGCCCACTTGTGATTTGTTGTTACACATTCCAAGTGAGGTTTGTCAGCACACTTGTTTATCCCCAGCCGTGCTCAGTTGCTCAGGGAAATTCTCATTGTTGGTGGAGTTTGGTTTGATCCTTCTTGCAGTTTTGCAAGGAAAATGGTGGGACAAGAGCATTAAGAGTGTGTGCGAAGGAATCATTATAGTCATGGACCTAAACTGGGTGAAGTGGGATGTGAAGATGTGAAGAGGGTGATGGACAGTGAAAATGTGGACTAAAGAACCTGAAAGGTTGAAGGATTGTTGAACTGAGGATATCAGAGAGGGGACTAGAAGGATGGATAGTAGTGGGGTGCTGGGAATCAGAAGGTTGGAAGAGGTGCAGTTACTGGTAATGACAGGGCTCTAGGGTTTGGCCATTGGAGCGTGTGGCTGAGGAGGGGTGGAAGAGAAGAGGACAAGGAGCTGAGAGGTTGGGCTGTTGGATGGATTATCTCAGTGGATGTCTTAGTTACACAAATGAAGACATGATTAATGATGGAGAAGTAAACATAAGCCAAATGCTTAAGCCCTTGATGAAGCTGGTAGATGTTACAAGATGTTTGCCACAGGAAGGGTAATGGCTGGTCTAGTCTCCTGGCATGTGCTTCAAAGAGGCTGGGGTTTTGGAGGGAGGAGAAATTTTTTGGAAGCAAAAACATACGGTAAGGGCTTCCCTGGTGGCGCAGTAGTTGAGAGTCCGCCTGCCGATGCAGGGGACACGGGTTCGTGCCCCGGTCTGGGAAGATCCCACATGCCGCAGAGAGGCTGGGCCCGTGAGCCATGACCGCTGAGCCTGCGCATCCGTAGCCTGTGCTCCGCAACGGGAGAGGCCACAATAGTGAGAGGCCTGCGTACCGCAAAAAAAAAAAAAATACGGTAAGAAAGACAACTGCCTCATCTCAGAATTTGTGGAATGTGGGAGAAAAAATGTTTCTTCAAAGGGTTGCAAGCGGGTAGTGGCTTTGGAGGAGCACTAAGTTTCTGAGAGCAAGAAGGCAAAGTGAAAACCAAGAGAAGAGGTGGACGATTTGGGGCATCTTGTTGATCTTAAATCCCAGAGGGTCCAGTGAGAGGATCTGGGGCAAGAAAGGGAGGAGGTAGGATATTGAACCCAAGAGGGGATGAACAGAGTCACGTGGGGATAAGTCAAGGTGACAACGGGTATGTTGGCAAGTGTGGACTTCTGGCGTGTTGACAGTGAAAGCGTATGACTTTGCTTCCTGGGCTCTAGGTGCTATGCTGTGCTCTTCATGCCCCTCGGATTTACAGCAGCTCTTTGGCTTCTGTCTGTGGTTCCTGTCTTCTAGGCCTCAGATCTGTGTCCACGAGGCTGGGTTGGGACTAGCACCCCACACAGGCCCATGTTGTCTTCTTCATCCTATGCTTCTACCTCGGTCCCTGCAAACTGCCCTCCTCCTTCCTTGGCAGGAAACTCCATGCGAAGTGTCTCAGGCATATCAACTCCCCGCCCACCGGGGAGGCCCAGACAGTCTTGGGTCCTGCTTTGGTTCCCAACTGGGACACTTTCTACTTCCTCCTTCCTTTAAAATAGAGAAAAATTAGGAACTGCCTAAATGTCCCACTAGGCCATGTCACGTTCATAAAGTAAACTAATATACAGCCATCTGTATAGACAGATGAGACAAAGAGACTGTCTAATGACATAAAAAGCTGTTCATAACATATTATACATTTATTTATTTATTTACTTTTAATTTTTGGCTGCGCTGTGTCTTCGTTGCTGCTCGCAGGCTTTCTCTAGTTGCAGCGAGCGGGGGCTACTCTTTGTTGCGGTGCACAGGCTTCTCATGGCGGTGGCTTCTCTTGTTGCAGAGCATGGGCTCTAGGCATGCGGGCTTCAGTAGTTGTGGTGTGAGGGCTCAGTAGTTGTGGCTCATGGGTTCTAGAGCACAGGCTCAGTAGTTGTGGTGCACGGGCTTAGTTGCTCCGCGGCATGTGGGATCTTCCCGGACCAGGGCTCAAACCCGTGCCCCCCGCATTGGCAGGCGGATACTTAACCACTGCGCGACCAGGGAAGTCCCCAAAAGCTGTTCATAACATATTGTTTTATTAAAAGAGCAAGCTAGTTAGCATGATGTACAGTATGATTAAAGTTTGTAAAAATATGTACATTTTGATAAAAGAGACTGTAAACACACCAAAATGACGACGGTGGTTATCTCTAGGTGTTGGGATTGAGGGCCATTTGAATTTTCTTTTTAGGGTTTTCTGTATTCTCTAAGTTGCCCAATTGTTGCCTCTAATTCGCCTCACTCTCACTCTCCACCCTCTCAAGGCTGCCACCACCACTCTGTTGAATACTCTCTTGTCTTTGTTGTGAAGTACAGGGGACATTTCTTCACCTTGATCTGACCTGGCCTAAGCAGTGTCTGGCACAGCTGAGCACCCTTTCTTTGGTTCTGAAGCCTCCTGGTTTTCCACTGCTCTCAGCACTTCTCCCTCTCCTAGTTGCCTCCTCTTCCTCTGACCATCCTTACCTCCACCAGGATTCTGTTTTGAAGGCCCCTTCTTCTTTCTAGGCTCCTCATCCACTCTCCTAGTTGTGTGAGTTCCATCTCACATGTCAATTGCCTACCAGAATCTCCACCGCGAGGTCCCATGTGCATTTCAAACTTAACAAGTCCACCCTGAATTCATTACCTTTCTCTCCCACCCCTTCCGACCGCTCTAACTCCATCCCTCCTCTTCCTGTGTCCCCACTGTGAGCACACGGCACTTCCTTCGATCTGGTTGTCCTGGCTGGGAACGTTCAGCTCCTTCTCTGCCCTCCCTTTGTTCCAGTATAATTGCTCACCATCTGTTATTTCTACCTCATTAGCCCTAGGATTTAACCTGTTTCTCTCCAGCATCAAGGCACCATCAGCTCTTGCCTGTATTGCTACCAAAAACTCCTAGCTGATCTGTCTCAAGTCTTACCCTCTCATAGTCCATTTTCCCTCCAGTATAGCAGGAATAGGTTTCTAAAAGTCCTTTAGGGAATTCCCTGGCTGTCCAGTGGTTAGGACTCAGTGCTTTCGTTGCCGTGGGCCGGGGCTCAGTCTCTGGTCAGGGAACTAAGATCCCTCAAGCTGCGCAGCCGGAAAAAAAATAAAATTCCTTTAGTAAATGCCGAGTGGCTATCACATCCCAGGCACTGTGCTGGGGCATAGTTATAATCAGACAGACAAGGTCTCCCCTTTCATGGAATTCAGTTTTTAGTGTGTCTTAGAGGAGGAGGGGTAATAAACATAAATAAATGAATGACATAATAAAATAACTGTAATATGTGCTCAAAGAAAAGAAAAGAGTAATGTGATAGAGAGTGATGAGGGTAAGGGATCCTTGTAAATTTCATGGAAACAGGGACCATTCTCTTGGGTTTTTTTTCCCCACTGGATCTCTAACATAAAGCCGTGTGTGCATTCAATGAATATTTAGTACGTGAATTATTAAGGTGGGCAAATTTGTAAATTAAACGTTTTTATTACAAAACTACTGTGTGTTCACGGAAGAAAAATGAGCAGGACAGCAAAACAAAATGAGTAAACAAATCCTTAGTAATCCCGCTGCTCTGAGATAACAATATGCTTTCATGTAGGAGATGGCAGGAACTTAGGGAGAGGTTATTTTTCTGGCCAAGGGAGTGGGGAAAAGTTCTCTTTCCCCTCAATCCACCAGGGACCTAGGCTGCCCTTTTATGGCTGTAGGGGATTTACAAGGTATTATCAGGGGGTGTCTACCCTCATCTGGGGTCAAGGAAGGCCTCCCTTCCTAAGGAAGTGAGCTTTAGGCTGAGAAGACATTAATTGTGCAAGAAAACAGGGAACTTCCACACTGAGAGAGTGTGGTGTCTTCATTTAGAGCCCCTGGCTCGAGGGTAGGGAGGGGGCAGGAAGCAGGATGAGATCAGCCTGTGGAGGTTGGCAGCGGCCACATTAAAAGGGCCTTGTCATCTAGATCTAATTGCCAGATTATAGAACTAAAGAATATAGATGAACAGATTAAAAAAACACCCAGAGGAAATAATCAGCCAGATCCAGAATGAGGAACATTCTACAGCACAAGTGATTTAGTTTCTCATTGAATCAGTGGACTGAAAATAAAAAAGGGAAGGAGGTCTGTTATAGAAAAAAACAAAAAAACTTAAGAGAGATAACAACCGAAAGCCATGTGTAGATCCTATTCATTTCTTGATAGTAACAAACCAACTGTAAAAGCCATTTCTGAGATAATTCAAGAAATTTGAATATGAACTGGGTATTATGATAAGATATTAAAGAATAATTGTTAATTGTATTGGGTATGATAATGGCATGGTGGTTACATTTTTTTAAGTCTTTATTAGTTATAGATGCATATAAGTGAGCTAACTGATGTCTGGGGTGTGCCTTAAAACACTCTGGGAAACAGCTGGGGGTGTGTGATATTGTGATGTAAGAAATACATATTTTGGTCTTCATCCCAGGTTCTTGGCTCAAAAGCGTGTAAAACCCTTGGAATTTCCTGAGTGATAAGAGGTGAGAGGAGTGTCTTTTGTTATACATAACAGGCCCCTTTGACTATACCTGAGTTTATGCTAATGAGGTGACTTTTGGTGGGTCCTGGATAGCTTTAGGGTTATTCCTCAGGAATAACCTCCTGTGTGTCTGGTTGGCATACAGCCATTTATGATTGTTTAATAGTGAACTGTGGTCCTGTATCAACCCAAACATGCTGTTCTATCCTGAACACTTATAAACAAAGATACTGCCCCTAAATTAGTCACTCTCATAATCCATTTTAGTAAAGGTCCTTCAGGAAGCTGATGATACCAATCTACAAAATGAAGCAACTCCTTCACAACTATATTCCTGGTTTCAGTAGATCCTTGGTTTTTGCCTTCCCCCCATGCTGACTACCTTCTTGGTGAGCAGAGGCCTTAGAGGTACTTTCTGTTGTCCCAGCCTAATTATTTACTGGATAGCTTTGAGGCTAGTGGCCAAAACTCAGACTGACTCAAACCCGAGCTTAGTCCAGCACCAAAGTCCAAACCAGAACTCTTTTTAAATTTCATTTTAGCTATTACAAATAATCACCAAGGGATTGTATATGTCACTTTTTTTCTTATTGGTTTGCATTTCCTTATGCATCTAGTGAAACAACTTCCTGGGAGTTGAATCCAACTTTAAATTCCATTTGTTACTTTTACCTTTAGTAACTGAGTGCAGCACAGCTGCTGCTCCATGCCATGGGTGACCACATGGCCACCCAGGAATCAAAGGTTCTGTATCTCCCATCTTTTTATCCTTTCTCCTCTCAAACCACATATTTCTGTGAGCTAGGGCCAGTCTAGCAAATCTCACTTCTGACACCAACTATTAGCTGTTTTTACTAATAGCACTTTTAATACCAAATAGGTGTTTTGTTTTTGTTTGTTCTCTCACACCAACCAATTCTCCAACTACCCTGACACCAACTGGGTGTCCTACAATTCAATCAATTCTTTTTTTTTTTTTTTAAACAGGGTATGTATGTATGTATTTATTTATTTTGGCTGCGTTGGGTCTTCGTTGCTGCACACAGGCTTTCTCTAGTTGTGGCGAGCAGGGGCTACTCTTCGTTGCAGTGCATGGGCTTCTCATTGCAGTGGCTTCTCTTTTTGCATACCAGGGCTCTAGGCATGTGGGCTTCAATAGTTGCAGCACACGGGCTCAGTTGTTGCAGCACATGGGCTCTAGAGCACAGGCTCAGTAGTTGTGGTGCACAGGCTTAGTTGCTCGATGGCATGTGGGATCTTCCCAGACCAGGGATTGAACCTGTGTCCCCTGCGTTGGCAGGCAGATTCTTTACCACTGCGCCACCGGGGAAGTCCCAGTTCAATCACTTCTGACTCGAAATACCCAGAGTGAGCACAGACTGCCACAGGTTAAGGGCTCAGTCCTAAAAGACTGCCCCCACTTCAGATGCTAATTGCAAGCCCTCGGCCCTCTGACCAAATGACTATAAACTGAGGCTTCCTGTGATCTCCTTCTCAGGTTCAATAATTTGCTAAAATGGCTCACAGAACTTGGGAAAACAGTTTACTGATTATTACTGGTTTGTTGTAAAGGAACTGCAAAATGGAAAAGAGGTATAGGGCAAGGTGTGGTGAGGGAAGAGGGGGTAGCCTGGAGCTTCCATGTTCTCTCCAGGTGTGCCAGCCTCAGTACCTCAGTGTGTTCATTAACCCAGAAGCTCTCTGAACCCCATCGTTTAGGGATTTTTATGCAGGTTGCTTGGTGATTAACTTAATCTCCAGCCCCAGCTCCTCTCCCTTGGAGAGCAAGGGGTGGGGCTGAACGTTTCAGCCCTCTAATCATGTGGTTGGTTCCTCTAGTATCTAACTTCCATCCTGAAGTTAAATAAGGGCCCACCTAGAGCTACCTTATTAAACTCAGGTATGGTTGAAAGGGGCTTGTTATGAATAACAAAAGATGCTCCTCTCACCTCTGTCACTCAGATTATAGAAGCTCTTGTGCCAGAAATGGGGCACGCAGACCAAATATATATTTCTTATATTATCACATTATCACAGGGAGTAATAACAAAATTTGAAAAATGTTGATAATTGTTGAAGCTGGGTGATGGGCACAGAGCGATTCATTATGCTGAATCTTCTGGGCTTTTGTGTATATTTGGAAACTTTGATAATAAGATAGTTATAATAAAAGAGGGTGACAGAAAGAGAAGCACCTTACAAGCCATACTAAAGAGTCTGAAATTTTAAACTTTTTTTTGGAAAGAATTTTAGATTTATAGGTGGGGTGCACAGACAGTAGAGTGTTCCCAAACACTCCTCACACATCTTCCTTATTACTTCTGCTATAACCACAGCGTGTTTATCAAAACTAAGAAATTAGCATTGATACAATACCATTAGCTACACTGAAAACTTTATTTGAATTTCTCCAGTTTTTCCATTAATTTTTTTTTCCTGTTCCAGGGTTCAAACCAGGATACTGCATCGTATTTAGTTGTCATGTCTCCTTAGCCTCGTCCAATCTGTCACTGTTTTTTGGTCTTTCTTTGCTTTTCGTGAATTTGATACTTTTGAAGAATAGCAGTCAGGGGTTTTGTAGACTGTCCCACAGTTTGGTTTTGTCTGACGTGTTCTCATGATTAGTCTAAAGTTATGGATTTGGGGGAAGAATACTACAGAGGGGATGTGGCCTTATTGCATCATGTCAGGGAGCATGACGTCAACATGACTTCTTATTTCCTGTAAACCTAGTCACTTGGTGCAGGTGGTGTCTGCCAGGTTTCTCCACTATTTTTCCCTTTCTATACTTTGTGATAAGAGTCATTAAGCCCGGCCCACACTCACGGGGATTTTAAAAGTAGAGGAAAGTCATTGAAGGGATTTAAGCAGGGAGTAATGTTTCGAATGTCTGTTTTGGAAGGAACACGAGATATGGTGGCATTTGCAGTGGGACTGGACATAAACTGCTGGATGTTGAGTGACCAGCAGCCTGACTCAGCTGGAGCTGGTTCTTTATGGGACGTGAAGGATGAGAGAATGTGGAGTCAGGGATGGCCATGAAGTTTCTAACTTGGACAGTTGGGTGGCTGGGGTCTTTCACTGACTCTAAACTAGGGTTGTGAGTGCCCCTAGGAGGTTGCATGCCTCCCCTGTCCCCGCCCCCGCCCCCCCCCCCCCCCCCCCCCCGAGAGAAGCCACTTTCTGTTTCTTGGTCTTGCTTGACTGGGATCCGGTCCCTGCCTGTTACTGGGGCCGGAAAATGCCTTGTCAACACACACATTAGAAGAAGTTTGGGATTACCCAGGAGGGTCAGAATCCCAAGTAAGAGAGGGGACAGCTGTCGAGGAACTGAAGAAAGATGGAAGAAAATGTCATCCGTAAATCCTTTAATCCTCTTTCCATTTAAGGACCCAGTTATGAGCGTTTGACTCAGTGCTTTCAAACAAGTAATTTTATTTACCTTTTCGTGTTACGCCCTCCCCCTCGTTCTCGCCTGTTTCGTGTTCCTTTCTGAGGCGTGTTAGGGGAGGGGGTGGACTTCTACCTCTCCGCCCTCACCTCCGCCGGCGGGCCCCCAGTCCAGATTTCTTTTCTCCTTGGCGCCTACGGGCCGGGGCGGGAGGAACGGGCCGTGGCGCGGGGCGGGCCCAGCTCCCTTGCGGAGGCTTGTAGACCAGGTGGAAGATGAAGGCGTTGCAGTACCTGAGCGGGGCGTGGCGCCGTCAGGGGCGGGGGCCAAGAGGCCGGGATTTTCCCAAGGGGCGGAGTTTGTGGGCTCCGAGTTTCAGGGGGTGGGGCTAAACTTAGGGCTCTGCCAGCCCGAGCGTAATCTGGCGTTTTTTTTGCGGAGGGGCTGGGGCCGGGGCTGGGAAACGAGGAGTTGGAGAGATTTTTGTGAGCTGGATCTAAAGAGGGGTGTGTGGGCGTTGTCGAGACCCTCCAGCGGGGGTGGTGGGAGTGCGGGCGGCGAAAGCAGGGTGTAGGGCTGGGCCAGGAGGGTCCCAGGACCGCAGAGACGAGGGTAGAGGTGGGCCTTTCAGGTTGCGTGGCCAGAGAGTAAGAAGGCCTTACCAGGGCATACAGTTGTCCGCCGCTCTGAGGCGAAAGGGGGAGCGGAAAGGGTTGAGCTGTGGAGGGCTGGCGCCCCCTCCCGTGGCCACCGCCATGGTCTGGTCGTCCATCACACAGCCGTACTCGCTGCTCTCGGTGAAGAAGGCCGGCACTCGGAGGGACTGGGGTGGGGGCGGGGCCTCAGACACTCTCAGAAAGGCTCCCGACCCCACGTACCTCCCGAGGACCCAGACGGACCGGGATGGGGAGAGGCACGAGGCAGGCACAGAGGGGGGCAGGAGGACCCGCTGGCGCACCCCAGGTCTGTAGAGCAGATGATGGGGAAGAAGAGACTTTCCGAAGAGGAGGAGGGACCGGGCAGGAGGTGAGAGAAGGTCCCTTTTGTCCCATCCCCCACCTGTAACCGGGGCAGCGAGCTCAGCCAAGTGTCCTTTAGACCAAAGCCAGAGTTAAATCCTGCGGAGAGAAGGAGAGCAGGGAGAAGCTGGCTCCCAGGGCCTCCTCTCACCTCCCCCATGCTCCTACCCCAGGCGCTTACCGATAACCAAGTCAGGCTTGGGCCCCTGGAGCAGGTGGTAGGGCCGTGCAGACACCTTGATCTGCAGGTCCCTGCGGCGCCCCATCTCCTTAGTCCCAGAGCTTAGCCGTGCTGATACCCCGGAAGCAGGACGGACAGCTACTTCGAGGTCATCCTGGGGAGTTTGGAGTGGGGTGGAGAAGCCGGTGGAAGTTACGGTACTGGGAGATGCATCAAGTAAGACAGGGGAGAGGAGGCAGGGATCGGAAGGGCAGAGCCCAGCTGGGAGGACAGCAGGAGGGTTAGGGCTAAAGAGCAGGGCCCCCTTCAGCCCTCACCCTCTGCAGGGTAAAATTCTGCTGGTCACTCTCAGGGGGCAGGCTGTCGCCCACAAACTGCAGCTCCAGGGCCACGTCGGGGAGCAAGACCAAGAGCTCCTGAAGGGCAAAGAGGACAGATCTGGGTCCCACCCTGCATCCACCTCCACACCCAAGTGCTCCACCCTCAGGCCTGGAGGGACTTACCCAAAACACCATGATGAGGTCAAACTCCTTCCCAGCCTCCACCACGTGGATTTTCAGTGACTTTTTGTTCTGGATGTTGAGCTCAGGGACTGGGTGATAAGCTAGCCATTTAAGAATATGGTCTCCTCCTCCCCTCCCTCCTGTCCCCTGCCACCCCCCTGGCCCCCCCTGGCTCCACACACTCCTCCCCCTGCCTCTGCCCTCCTTACAGGACTGGGGCACCAGATGGGTGATGACGTAGTACACAGTCAGCGGGTAGGTGAGAAGCACAGCCATGGGGGAGTCCAAGCTGAGGCCCCGCCATGTGTAGTAATCCTGCCACGAGCCTGGGGAGAGTGGGTTACTGGGGACCGTGCCCCAGGCCTGTGGACCCCCACCTCTCCTGTCCAATAGCCCCTTTTCTCAGCCACCGAGACTGCTGGCCCTCCAGTCCCCGTCCCTACCCCTAGCTCCCTCAGGGCCCCTCCAGCTCACCAAAGAGGCCCCTGGGTGGATCTGGGGGCACAGGAGGCATCAGAGCAGGCCCATCCCCCTGAAGAAGCTGGTAGGGATCTCCTGAGAGGATGAAAGAAGAGGAGCCTGGTGTCAGGGAGGTCCCCACCTGGCCTCTTCCTTCTTCCGAAGGAGCTGTGTTCCCTGAGAGAGGGCCTGGAGCTGCAGCAGGAGGAATGGGGAGCTGCCTAGGGATGGGGCTTCTGGATGGGCTGGGCAGGGGTGACTTTTCTGAGGGTTGAGGAGAGGCATGAAATGCCCTGGTGGTGGCGGTGAGGTTTGGTGTGTATGTGGAGGGGTTATCTAGGACCCGGACAACTTTTTGCCCTCCCGTCCTTCCCTCTAGTCTGAGGGACTTATGCCTGGAGAGAGGCCCCACGCACCACTGAGAAGAGCGCTGAGGGATGGCGTGCTGCCCCTTGGGTGCCCGGGGGTGCCAGGGCCTGGAATCAGCATGCTGAACTGGGTCCAGTAGCCACGAGTGAGGCCTCGTGAAGCCAGGAAGGCCTCCTTGTTAAAGGTTTCACTGGTCACCTCTGGAGAAGGGTGAGGGGACGGGTTGAGGGCCTGGTGGCCAGGATTCCAGACTTTGGCTCTCC
This sequence comes from Mesoplodon densirostris, assembly GCF_025265405.1. NCBI lineage: Eukaryota > Metazoa > Chordata > Mammalia > Artiodactyla > Ziphiidae > Mesoplodon > Mesoplodon densirostris. The sequence continues at coordinate 44,450,955 of NC_082678.1, read as the reverse complement.
TCAGTCTCTCCCCAGGACCCTGAGTCTGAGTCTGGTTCTAGTCAGGCAGAGAACTGTTAACATTTCTGAGTGTCTACAGCGTAGCCCACAGAACCCATATAACAATTCCATGGGTTTTAACATTTGTTAGTCTGTGCATTTCACAGTTGAGGAAATAGCTCTAAGAAGTAAAGCGATTTGTTTCAGGTCACCAGTTAGTGGTGAAGCTGAGAAGCAAGTATTTGAATCCCTACTCCCATAAGTTCTCTCAGGGACCAGGGCACTCAGTTCTCAGCTCCAGAGATCCTGTGTCCAGCCCCAAATACCCAGCACCCAGCTGTTATTACAGGGATCTAGATTCCAGCCCCAGACACTTAGCCTTCAAGCCCAGGACCCTGTTCCCAGGCACCTGGGGCCCCAGTTCCAAAGACCGGGTCCCACTTTCCCCCACCCATCCTGACCTCCTTAGGGTACCTGCGGTGTAGGTAAAAGGCAGAGTTGCCAGTTCTCCGGCCCGCTCCATGAAGGCTGCAAGCCTTGGGCACCAAAATCGGTGGCTCACATCATCTGGGCATCGCTTCCAGTCAGCCTGGAGACAAGCCTCTCCGCAGTACAGGACAGCACCACACTGGGGGCTGGGGTCACGGGGGGTGGCACTCAGTGTTAGTGTCTGTAGGTCCCCTGTCTGCTGTCCATCTGTCCTGCGGCTGCCCGTACGCTCAGTCTGTTTGTACTCTCTCTGCCTAGGACAGCTTTGTGTGTGTGTGTGTGTGTCGTCTTCTTGTTTCCCTGTCCCTCACTCTGTCTGTCTGCAGGGCCCCCCACCAGCCTGCTTCCTCTCTGTTGGCCTGACTGTTGGGGTCTTCCTTCTGCTTGCTCCACCTCTGCAGGCTGCTCACCAGGGCGTTAGCTTCACTTCAAAGCTATGCCTGTGACAAACATGGCAGGTTCGAGCCCGAAGGGAGGCAAAGGTGAAGCCGGGCCGGGGACCCCATGTCCGCATCGGGGTCTTGGTTAGCTTCACTCTCAGCCTTGGGACCAGATTCTCCAGCTCCCTGAATGGGGGTGGAGACGGCATCAGGCTGGGGGGCTCAGGAGCCCAGGGCCCCAGGCTTCCCCACCCTCTACCAGGTTTCTGTACCGATGCAGCTGGGCGTCTCCCACAGTAAGCTTTCGGGGCTTTCGGGGGTCACCAGAGCCCATGGGGCAGGCCATGCTGTGGCAGAGGAGAGCATAGGCCCGAGGAGCCAGGTTCTGTGTCCCTGAGCCCCTGCCTGCCCTCCCCTGCCCTCCATCCATCAGCAGGTCAACGCCCAGGATGGTGCCGTGTGCATCCGTCACCAGTAGGATGCAGGAAGGGTGCAGGGGGGCCGCCTCTGGGGAAAAAGGGAAAAGTCAGGGGCGGGGGTGGGGGGCAGACTGTCAGGGTCAGGGACACCAAATCAAATGCCCACGGGGACTAGGAGACTGAGCGAAGGGGACTAGGGAGAGAGGGCATGCCTCATCGGAAGGGGACTGTGGCTACACAGAACCAGCATTTGCTGCCAGGTGGAAATGTGGGCCTGCTGTGGGGACTTTACATTTTTCTTGGGAAGGGGTAACTCCAGACTTCTGGAAGTTTTTTCTTTTAGTGTTTAAATGTTGGCTCAAATTTAAAAAACAAAGAACATTGTGGATCAATGAAGACACCTTTTTAGGCCAGATTGGCCTGAGGGCCTCCCATTTGTGACTCCTAGCTGGATTCTGAGGGGCAGAGGAGGGCTTTGAAGGGGAGTATGCCTGGGCAGGGGCAGGGCAGGGCCAGCCCTGGGTTCTTACCATTTCTCTGTCCCTTCCTCCTCTCAGGCCCTGGTTCGTCCTCCGCCCTGTCCTCTTGGCAGCCAACCTCGCCACCTCCTGCCTCCTGCTGGGCCTCCTCTGCCTCCCCTGGGGGGTTTGCTTCCTGTGGGGACTCCCTGCTGGTAGGGGCTGGCTCCCCATCCTCCTCTGTTTCTACTTTCTCGGTGCCTGCACCCTCCTCCTCTCCATTTTCTTCTTCCTCCTCCTCCTCCTCCCCCGCTTCCTCCAGGCTGACAAAGCTGACATAGGGGCTTAGGTCCCGCAGGTGGAGTGGGGGCTCGTCTCCCAGGAGCCAGGCGGCCTCCAGGCCTGGTGCAGGGCCTGGCTCTGCCCCTTGCCCCAGGCTGATGCCCACACTACGGTTGGGCAAGACATGGAGCACCCAAAGGGCGCAGTCCTGGGGTAGGCTTCTGATCTGAGCCTCCAGCTGCTGCCAGCAACGCTCAAGGGTGGTCCCCTCGGCCCCGCGCTCCGCCACGAACTTGTGGAACCAGCTAAAGAGGAGGGCAGTGAAATCAAGGAACTCATCCCGGTATCCAGACACAAACTCCATGTCTTCAGGGGCACAAGGCCTGGGCCCAGACTGAGCAGAGGGAGGGATATGTGGTGAGAGAGAGGTACTCGGGAGAGTTTGGGGCTGGGTCATAAAATGGGAGCGATTGTGGGTTTGAGGGTCACTTAGGGTGGAATCTATGGATGAGTGTTAGGAGTGAGAAAGGAGTTTTCAGGGCGGAGGATGGGAATTCAGGATGAGAATGGGGTCCAGACTTGAAAGTGGGTGATAGGGCTAAGGATGAATAGTCGGGAGGGAGATGGTATTTGGGGCCCAAAATTTGAGGCTCAAACCCTCAAAGGTAGGGTTTGAGTTGAGGATAGAAGTGGGAGAGGGTTAGGGTTAGGCAAGGGTTTGGTGAGGAGGGAGGAGTTTTGGATCCGTTTGTGGGGTGTGGGAGGAGGGGGACAGGAGCTAGGGCATCTCTTCGGCTTGGCTAGGTTTGGCGGTGAGCCCCGGTACACCTAGCCCCTCCCGTCCGGTCCGCTTCTCCGGTACCGGCCACCACTTTTCGAAGGTAAATACCTCGGGGTGGGGCGTGACGTCAGGCTGCCCGAGCCCCCCGCCGGCTCCTCGGGTTGCCACGCCCCCTGTGTCTTGCGCGGCGCGGAGGCGCTCAGGGCAGTCAGTGTCTGTGCTGCTGGGCGCGCGGACTCGTCTGCCGCGGTCACTCCAGCCATGTGACTGGATCCATGACTGGATTCCGGTGCGCCGGACCCGAGCCCGAAAAGTGAAAGCCTCTCAAAGGAGGAGGTCCAGCCGACTGACCTGCGGAGGGCGGGCGGGCGGGGCTGACATCCCCGGGCCGAACCGGATCAGCCTAGTGGTCAGTGCCCGTCCGCCGCGCCTGGCCCTGCAGCCTGGACTTTCTTCCGCTTTCTTTCGCCTTCTTCAGACATTTCTGGCTGCCCCCTCGACGGGGCTCTGTGCTGGGTGCGGGGGCGCGGGCGGAGGCGCTCCGCCTCCCGGAGTTTCCCCGCCGCCCCAGGCCGGCGATCACGCGGCTACAACGGTACTGACCGCACTTATCGGTTCGAGACGGTGAGGGCGCACAGAGGGAGGCGCCGCCACCTCGCGCCTCGCCTCGGCCGGGCCTTGGTGCCGACGGCCGCCGTCTCCCGCAGAATCTCAGGCGTAGCGGGAGAAGGAAGCGAAAGCCATTGAGACACGGGCTGGACGTCAGGCTCCGGAGCACGTCTTCGGGAGTCAGCCAGGGCGAGGCGGGCCCGAGATGATGCTGGGTTGGGAACTCCGGTTCCGCTTGGTCCTACTCTTTCTAGCGTGCCACACTCCTCCAGGTTCGTCAGGGGCCCGGCTGGTGCCCATATCCCCGAATCCGGGGACGGGGATGGGGGGCACGAGGGCCGCGGGGTTGAGTTGAATAAGTGGGGAGTCAGGGTCCCCAAGGCAGCCGGGGCAGGGGGAGGGCCAGCTGCCTGGGGTTGGGGACGGGCTGGGGAACACCAGGGCCCAGGTGTGATTATGGACGTGTTTGGGGAGTGTGATGTGTGAGTTGAGCCCTGGGGGTGGGAGGGGCTCAGATCCCCGGGTCTAGGGGAGAGGCTGCAGTGGGGCTGTGGGTTGGAGGCTAAGTTTACCGCTGCGTGAGCCCCTGGACCTGGGAACCTGTGCTGACCACCTCGGTCCCGCTCAGGAGATGGCAATGAAGGTAGCATCGCTGGAAGTTGTCCCTGTGATAGAAGAATTTCTTCCCACTCCCCTCCTAACGATCAATACATGGGACATCTCCGAAAATACCTGAAAGTCTATCAACGTTGCTCTTCCTACGTCAGGTAATCTCACCCACCCCTGGGAGCGCAGAGCCTCCGGGTGCCTCCAGGACCCTCTCTGGTCAAACTTGAACTCCTTCTGGGAGGACCCCTAGTCCCTTCTATAGTCCCCATTACATTAGGTTATGTGTGCCCTAATACTCCACACCTTAGTTTCCCTGTCCCGCCTGGAATTTCCCAGTCCCAGCAGAAACTGCTGAATCTTGGCAGTGACCTCACTTCTTTGGAACGAGGAAAGAGCTGGTAAAGTGGGGGAGGGAAGGGGGGCGGATATTGGAGACAGCTGAGACCACGTCCTGCCTTACAGGTTCCAGCTACCCTTGGGAAGTGTGTGTGGAGGCAGCAGTGACCGGTGGGTCCAGGAACTGATGCGCTGCTTTGATCGTGAAGGTGAGCGCGTTCTCCCTCCTCCCCAGCCTCTGTCCCCAGGGCTCGGCCGCCTCCACCTTACACTTTTCTTTGCCTCAGCCCTTTCCCCTTTGACACCTCACATTCCTATTCTGTGTACTTTCACTTAAGTCCCTGTTTACCAGAAATCACTCACCGTCACTTTCAGGATTTTTGCCAATTCATCCTATCACCTGTGCATTTACTTAATGTTTTCCTTGAAATCAAGGCACTATTTTTATTTTCCAGTAATTTATTATGGAAATTTAAAGACATGTATAAAAGTTGAAAGATTTGTACAGTGAACATCCATATACCCACCACCTAGATTCTATAATATTTGATTTTTATATTTTATGTGTGTACATAATAAAGCAAATATATTTTATATTTTACAGTATCGAGTCTACAGCATTTTAAGTATATTTGCTTTATTGCACACCCATCTGTCTATCCATCCCTCTATTCCTCATCAACCTGCCTAATATTTTTTGGTGCACTTCCAAGTAAGTTGCAAGGTTGACTATACTTTATCCCCAGACATTTCATCATGTATATTATTAAGGAGAGTTTTATATTTTATTGTTCCTTTTTTTTCTTTTGAGGTAAAATTTACAAACAATGAAACGAATAAATCTTAAGTGTACACAGCCACTTCTGAAAAACTTAATGGCAACTAGTCCTAAGCAGGAACATCTGTGGAGTCACAAATTTGATATGCCAGTTGTATTTTTCTCCTAAAATAAATACACAACCCTTAAGACACAAAATGTTCTTCCAGGTCCCAGCTAAAGTTGTCTTCTGTAGCATTGGTGGTACCCATACTGCCCTTTGGCTATGTAGACCTACCTTATTCATTTACTCTTCCTGGCTACTCTGGCCTTTAGTACTAAAATTATCCCTGCTTTACAGCTGAAAGAAATGAATCCCAGAGAGGTTAAGAGACAAGGGGCAAGGTCACAGCTACTTTGTAGCAGAGCCCGGGTTCCAACCCAGGTCTCCTGACTTCCCAGTTCAGAATGCATGCTCGCCCCGGTGGTTCCATGTTGTGGTTTGCTCACTTCCATCTCCCCATGTTTTCCCTCTGCCCCTGCCTTTCTTTCCTGGCATTTAGCTGTTCCCTTGATGTTCTCCTTGACCCACGACCCTTCCCTCTATCTAGTTCTTCACCTTATCCCCTCATAGCCCTGATTCCTCACTTCTTGTTTCTTCAGAATGTGGACGTGCTCACGCCAGGAGTGTGGCCCGCCAGGGACACGTACCTCCCCGCAGCACCCAGGTTCCTGAGCCCACAGAAAAGACACCTTCAGCCACGGGCACCCCTGCACAGAAGTACCTGCCATCCACCCTGCAGCCTACCCAGCAGCCCACCCCTCCAGAAGGAACACCTTTGTTGGACCAAAAGCTCATCCACACCAATGAGACTACCACTTACACTTTGAGCCACCATCTGGGGGCAAGGCCTGGGGCCAGGGGGAACCAGAAGCAGCTGGGAGAAAATGTGGGTCCTGCAGCTGGGACATCAGCCATGGTGCCCGTGCTGTCCCTCTTGGGCATCGTTTTCCTCCTCACTGGAGCCCTGCTCTACATGCTGTGCAAGAAGAGGATGGAGCGGTCACTGCAGTGTCCTGCAGGTAAACTGGGCCTCTGAACCCCTCCTCCAGGGATCCAGAGCCTCCTTGGCAGGGATCCTGCCCACAGTAGCTCTCAGGCCGGCAAATGTGGAGGCTGCCTGCACCACGGACAACAGGCGATGAGGGAAGAGTCAGCCAGACTACAGAATGGGGAGGGAGGGAAGCCACCATAGGCCCAGGGACCAGTGCATGGCCTTCAAAGCCAGGCAGCGCTTGAGCAACATCAAGATGGCAGCTAGAGCAGACGAGTGGGAGATGAAGCGATGGAGGAAGGTGGGAGCTATTCATTCAATTCACACATCTTTATTGAGCACCTACTGTGTACCTGATCTATAGTCAATGTTTTGGAATCTGATTTTCCAGTTCAAGCTATCACCCCTTGCCCCCCACTCCCCCACCCAACTTCCCTTGATCTCAGAGCTCATCTCTCAATTTCTTTATCTTTTACAGATTTGCACCTTCATTATGTGCGTGTGGCAGCAGACGCCAATGCTTAAAGAATGGAAGCTTGTGAGGGCAGATTATGATTTATTCAGTATCAAATGCAGTTAATATACTAGAGCAATCCCTGGCACATGGTTGGCACTCTCTACATATTTGTCAATGTTTAATACACAACGAACCAGCCACTGCCCTCTTAGACCCTCCCTCCGTTTTTTTTTCTATGCTGTAATGTAAAATCACCTCTTATACTAGATATCTTGTACAAATTCTATATGTAGATTTTTTTAACTACTAAAACTTATTTTTATTTTTATTATTTATTTATTTATTTATTTTGTGGTACACGGGCCTCTCACTGTTGTGGCCTCTCCCATTGCGGAGCACAGGCTCTGGACGCGCAGGCTCAGCGGCCATGGCTCACGGGCCCAGCTACTCCATGGCATGTGGGATCTTCCTGGACCAGGGCTCGAACCCGTGTCCCCTGCATCGGCAGGCAGACTCTCAACCACTGCGCCACCAGGGAAGCCCTAAAACTTATTCTTATAATTATTGACTCTTCTTTCTGCAGACATTGGTCTCATGCCCTTGCCCCCTTACCATGATTCCTGGCTTCAGCTTCTCTGCTGATGGCCACCTGACACCTTCCCCCTCAGCGCATCCCCCAATCCCTGCCAACCTCCTTGTCCCAAGTCCCTTGTATCTTGTCCTTGTCTCTTCACACCACAGCAGTGTTCCTCCCCAACTTCAGCACTCTCCCACTTTCCCACCCTCCCTCCTCAGCAGCTGCCATACAGCCTGGTTTTACTTCCTCAACCCCTTACATCACCCATATATGCCCCAATGAGAGTCTGAACTCCTTGTTTTTAGTGTTATTGTTTTTATTATCAAAACCCTTAGTTCTCATTTTATCTTTTCCAGTGAACAAAAATGTGTCTTCATTGGTCCAAGTCTACCAGAAGCCTGGGGCAGGGACCTGAGGAAGTGGATTGGGTGTCTTGAGTCTCTGTCTCCTGTTCAGAGCTTGTCAGTGCTTGGTGAAGTGCATGGCAAGAGGAGCCAGGGCACAGCCAGGCATGGGCTTGGTCTTTAAGGTTCTCCATTCCCACCTTTTGTGCCTTTGTCCTCCTGGCTTCTGACCAGCAGCGCATGTACGGGGCAGCCCATGCTCTCCAGGTTCTGTCCTGGGGTGTAGATGGAGCTCCCCTTCCAAGCTTTTCACCTGCTTGGCCTAGTTTTCCAGCATCTGCTCACAGGTTCGAGCCACCTCACTGAGCTTGAGACGAGCATAGTCCACTCGCTTCAGGGCCATCTGACAGTCCTTCCTCGAGGAGTAGCTGGAGCCCTCATGGGGCTGCCCTGTGGCCACCTACAGGACATTTAGATTGATCAAAGAAGCACCCCTCCCCTTTCCCATCTCCCCAACCAGGCATCAGGTCTCTTGCCTCATTTCTTCCCTGAGTCTGAATTTACTATGCCACATGGGTAGCTGGATTATCTAGGGCATATCACTGAATTTCTGTTAACCTCATCTGTAAAATGGGGATGACAGTAACTAACTACTTCCTAGAGCTGTTATAGGATTAGATAATGCAGAGTGTCTGGCACACTGTAAAAGTTTAGTAAATGGTAGTTGCTGTTATAATGACCTCAGAACCCTTTCAATCTTGTTCCTTTTCTCAGGAGGTAGCCATCTGGGGCTCCATACCCTTGAGGTCAGGTCAAGTTTCTAAGAGCATATCCTGTGGCTTTCGTATTGTTTACACACCCTCTCCCAGGACTTCCCCATCCAGTGGCTCATGTGATGCAACTCAGTGGCATAGGAAACCTACCCTGTAAGGGAGGGGTCCTGCCAGGGTCAACAGGCCTGCTGGGTAGGGCTGGTCTTGCTTGGCTCCCGAGACCAAAGCTCTGCCCGGGACTCCTGAAGGCTAAGGCTAAGGCAGAGAGCTGGGGTGGGCGTGTTGCACGGTCCAAAACACACACACACACACACACACACACAGACCTGAGTGAGATAGCGGATCTGAGCCGACAGCTCCGCCTCCACGTGCTGCACCGACGCGGTGAAGGCAGCTGCCTGTCGGTCTAGGAGCCGCTCGTTGGTTTTTTCCTTGGAAAGTTCCAAGATCACTGTACCTGCCGGGGTGGAGAGTGGGCGGGGCTATCCGGAGACTGCCAGTGTAGCCGCGCCCCAGAGCCAGCCCCACCCACCCCTGCACCCACTTAGGATCTCTCCCAACCCCACTCCCAGTCATCGGTTGGCGCATGTGCGCACGGTCGGTCTAGCTCACGCTCTCGCTGCCACTCCTCCTCTGGTCGTCGTATCCCGAACCTGCATTCTGAAGAATGGCTCCAATTTCCCGTTCGATGTCTTCCAGGGCGCGTAGTCGCTCGTTCGCCAAGCTGTAGGTAGCCATCGTTACTCCGGGATTCTCTCCTTTTGCGAAACACTGCGGAAAAGTGCCCGGAAATGGCTGTCGGTTTGCGCCCGCGCAGAGCGCGCCCCTGAGCTAACACTACAGTTCCCGGGATGCTCAGCACCGTCTCGCCTTTCTCGGTTCACCTGGTGAACTACAACTCCCAGGGTCTCCTGCGCATGCCCAGGTCTGCGCCGCCGCCGCGTGACCACCTGTGGTAAGAGGCAATATCGAAATATTCACGCCCTTCAAACCTGTCCACCTTTACGACACTGTCTTGTGGTCTGTGTTTAATTTCTTCTACAAGAATTTAGTGAGCGTCTGCTGGGTGGTAGGTGATGATGGTGGGAGCTCTGGGGTATTACAGACTGGACAGCCATGGACCCTGTGTTTGCCTATCCCACTCCGCCACCTATCGGAGCCTGGGGAAAGCCGGACTTGGTGAGTGTGACCTTATTCGCCCTAGCGATTCCCCCTGAACGGGAGCCCTGAAACACGGACTGTCAGTATATTCTGAGAAGCTGGCTCCTATCAGCCTTTTCCCTCTCTGATCGCCTGTTAATGTGGTTGGCTCTGGGGATACAAAGGTGAGTGAGGTGGACTCTCACGTGATGGATAAATGTTTCGTTAGGGCTACGCCCAGGGTGTGTCTCTGGGAACAGAGAGAAAGGATTCTGGGAGGAAATCCTGCCTGAACTGAATCTGAAGGCTTAACCAGGTGGATGAGAGCTTGGAGTGGAAAGGGGGAAGGCACAGGCAAGCGCATGGTGGTGTGAGGGGGCTGACACATTGGAAGTCCAGCAAGGGGTTCAGTTTGACTGGAGTGAACGCAGTGTGGTGGTGGATAGGTGTGACTGGGGAGACTGGAGTGGGGAGCCAGATCAGGAAATGGCTTGCAAGCTAAGGAATTTGGACTTTATTTTGAAAGCATTTGGGAGCCTTTGAAGGATTTTCAAGAAGTGTATTCTGACCAGCTGTACCTTTTAGGAAAGATCAATCTTGACAGTTTATGGAAGATTGAGAATGAAGCCAGTTTGCACAGGGTTAGCAAACGAGTGGAGACTCAGTTAAACTTGAGGCATCTAGCGTTTAATTTTACTCCTTTACTAAATCCTAGGAAGATAGCAATAAGGGGATTTTAGAAAGGAGTCAAGGAGAGAGAGGAGTTAATAGCAAAACTTTAAATAGAAACTGCAAGACAGAAGGGTGTGTGGTGACTGATTTAGCAGTGAAGTCATTAAGCCAGCAGTGAAGAAAGCTTAGAAGCAACTTTTTAAAAATTTAATTTAATTTTTTAATGAAATATAGTTGATTGGCTTAGAAGCAAGTTGATTTACTCTTAAATCAGTGGCATCACAGTACAGCTGGGCTGTAGGTAGTACTAAAATTAGGAGGATTATTTGAAGTAGTTAGACCCCCCTATCTCCTCCTTTATATCCTCATATATCTTGGCAGCTACTCACCCCCGACTCATCAGATTGCTGGAGGTTTCTTGGTTGGAGGTGGAAACCAGAGAGTCTTTGGCATGGAGGGCACCTGGGCATGACTGTATTTAAAACAGAGATTGAGTGAAAGTTTATTTACTGAGTGGTGGTTTCTAGAACTCTGGCAACCAGGCTTTTACCTTCCAGGTCAGAGTCTGGAAGACTCTCATCTGGGGAATTTGACTATTCAGAGGAAGGATCTAAGGGTATGAACATCAGGGGTTCTCCAACAAAGCAGTTAGCCGGATCACCCCATAGTGAAACCCACAGTTGATAAGTCCCAACTATGTCCACAGATCTTCTGGTCAACTTCTTAGCATGTCACCCTTAAAATGAGCAGACATAAGACAAAAGATTTCTAGATGTTTGCAGAAACTTTCTAACATGGAAGGCAGAGACCAAAATAAACAGAAAAAAACCCCCATACAAACCAAAAAAACCCACCTTCGATGACATAGAGTAAAACTTAAGGAAAAAAAATATTGACGCGCTTAGGTCAGAGATACTATAACAAAGGATTGAATCCAAGAAAACACACTTGAAAAAGAAAACCATGAGGGAAAGAATGAAAAATTGAGCAAAAGGGTTGAAAGAGAAATTGAAGTACTCTCCCAGCAAGTAAAGCAAAAGAAAGAAGATGGCATATAGGAAAGACAACGTGAGAAAATTAGAGAATCAGTCCAGGGGGCTTAAATTCTCCGAGAACAGGGAAAACAAAGGGAAGAAAGGACTTGTGTTTCTAGATGAAAAGGACCCATTAAGTGCCCAGCATCAAGGCACATTGTGAAATATCAGAACACTAGTCTCACAAAAAAGAGTCTTGCAGAAGCTTCCAGAGAGAAAATAGACCACATGCTAAGGGTCAGCAATCAGAATGGCCTTGATCCTCTGAATACTAACACTCCACACCAGTGGAGCAGCGCCTTCAACATTTTGGGGGAAAGTAATTTCCAATGTGGAGTTCTGTACTCCAGCTGTAGTAGGGTGAAGGCTAAAAATGCAGTGGCTCAACCAAATAGAGCTTAACTTTTTCTCAGAAGACAGTTTGGTGTGGGTAGTTCAGTGTGCTCCACAAATCAGACCGAGACCAAGGCTAGCAAGCAGTGCAACTCTGCCATCCTTTAGGCTCTTATGCTCAAAAGTATGGTCTTCAGGCCACAGCATTGGCATTACCTAGATGCTTTTTAGAAATGCAGGATCTCAGGCCCCACCACAGACCCACTGCATCAGTATCTGTGTTTGAAGATCCCAGGGGATCTGTATACACAGTATACTTTGAGAAACGCTGCTTTTCTCTTCCAGGTGATCTGTATGCACAGTAAACTTTGAGAAAGGCTGCTTTGCTCTGGGACATTGCTGTGTGCAATGTCAAAACTGGGTTGCTGCCCTCTGTGGGTTGCAGCTGGCAGGAAGGCAGAAGAGAAAATATGGAGGAGGCACACCTGTCTCAGAGGTCTGGCTAGGGAGTGGCACATAATTTCTACTCACATTCCTTTGAAGAAAACTCAGTCATGTGGTCTTACCAGCTCCGGGGTTCTGGGAAATCCAGTCCTTTTACCTAGGTGGCTAGCTATTGTTCTAGCACCATGGCAGAATAGGTTTTAGGGAATATCTAGACTCTCACAACAGCCCAACTATCAATAACGAAGATAGAATAAGGACATTTTGATAGGTACAAGGCCTCAAGTTTCACTTCCAAGTACCCTTCTCAGGAGGTGACTAGAGTTAGACCCAAGTCAGAAGGCTCCTGGAGAGAGATTTTTCAAGGAGATGGAAGAGATAACATCTGTTTTTTGTTTGTTTGTTTTTTGCGGTTCGTGGGCCTCTCACTGCTGTGGCCTCTCCCGTTGTGGAGCACAGGCTCCGGACGCGCAGGCCCAGTGGCCATGGCTCACAGGCCCAGCCGCTCCGCGGCATGTGGGATCTTCCCGGACCGGGGCATGAACCCGTGTCCCCTGCATCGGCAGGCGGACTCTCAACCACTGCGCCACCAGGGAAGCCCGATCTGTTTTGTTTTGATGAATTGAGAGGATACCCAGGTTATTGGAGAAGAGTATAGAGCAGAATTAGTGATAACTCAGAGAATAAGCAAATTTTAAAAATGATTATCGTTATTCAGGGAAAACAGTTGTGCAAGAAGAGAAAGGTAATCATAATAGACCACGTGACGCAGCTATGGATAACGTGCGATAAATCCTGGATGTTGATCTAACCCCGATTGATAGAATCCCCTTGGGAGAGCTTCCCATGTTGGGGCAGGGGGGTGAAAGGGCGCTCAGGCTTCACCTTACATGGCAGGAAGCCCATAGACAATGCTTAAAACAAAAATCAAGAGGTAGCAAAACAAGCATGTTGTTTAGAGATGGAGGTAAATGCCAAAAGAAACATCGAACGGAGGTGAAAGTAATTGCCTCTGAGGAGAAGGAAATTGCAGGGGGAAGGAGTTTACTTTTGCTTGTAATAGCCCTTGTAGTCGTATCTGACTCCTTCAACTATGTGGATATACAACTTTGAAAATAAAAATTAAATAAACGTGAAAAGTGAGAGAGGAGCTAGACTTTACTGTGAAAGAGCCCTGAGTATGGAGGAGTGTGTTTTCTTTGGTTTCCTTCCGTTATCTCTCCCTTTTACCCTCCTTCCCTCCCGGCATTCCTTCCTTCCTCTCTCCCTTTCTTCCTTTAACGGAAGAGACTTGCACGGGTTTATTTACCATGGAGGAAGAACCAGTAGAGAGAGGCAGAGTTTGAAGAGATGGGGGCGGTTTGATGAATCAAGGTCTCAGAGGAGGTGGGAGGGGGAGCGATCTGAGCACAGGTGGAGGGATTAGCTTCGACCTGGAGGCGGCATCTTAGCCTTGGTTGTGTAGGAGAAATGGTGTCGATGTCGGTGCTTGCTTGTCGGTAGGAGGTGGGAATTAAAATCATTCATCCCTCAGAGTCTCAACTCTGTGAAGAGCGGGAGGAGAAGTCACTCTGAATGTGAGGAAGGTTTAGAAAATTAGTGAGTTGGATGGGAGCAGGAATAGGAGGTGACCAGGGACGTGGAGGGGGACAGGGGGTTATCAGGTGTTGAGGGCCCAGCTGAGGTTAAAGGCCATAGGTTTGTAGTGGCCCAAATCCATACCCAGTGCCTAGCACGGTATTGGCATCTAGGATGCACTAAAAATATTTGTTGGATGAATGAGTAAATATGTGGTTGTGTGATTTTTCTCTGACGGTGCCTCAGCAGCCCCGTGTTGGAGGGGACAAGGGCGGGGTGGTGGTTAGAGCCAAGAGTGGGGTTTGAGAGCAGGTTTTGTGAAAGGAGGAACAGTTGAAGGTGCTGATGAGATAGTGGTTGATGTGATGATCCTGAAGTTTAGTCTGGAAAGAAAAAGAAGTGTTAAATTGCGAGAAAACAGAAGGGCCAAGAGCTTTGTGACAAAAAAACCAAGAAGTCATTAAAAAAAGTGATTATAATTGACTACATATTAAATATAAAAATTATGAATTATTAAAAATACCAGAAGCAAAATACTTTGAAACTAGAAGTGATGGTTGCACAACATTGTGCATGAACTAAGTGCCACCGAATTTTACACTTTAAAATGGTTAACTTGGGACTTTCTTGGTGGCACAGTGCTTAAGAATCTGCCTGCCAATGCAGGGGACACGGGTTTGATCCCTGGTCCGGGAAGATCCCACATGCCACGGAGCAACTAAGCACGTGCGCCACAACTACAGAGCCTGCGCTCTAGAGCCCATAAGCCACAACTACTGAGCCCGCGTACTGCAACTGCTGAGCCCGTGTGCCACAACTACTGAAGCCCGTGCACCTAGAGCCCGTGCTCCGCAACAAGAGAAGCCACCACGAGAAGCCCGCGCACCGCAACGAAGAGTAGCCCCCGCTCACCACAACTAGAGAAAGCCCGCGCATAGCAGCGAAGACCCAATGCAGCAAAAATAAATAAATAAAATAAATAAAATGGTTAACTTTATGTTATATGAATTTTACCTCAGTAAAAAGAAAAGAAAAAAAGCTAGGAACAAATTCAGAAGACAAAGTGGGAAAAATATGAGCAAAATAAATGACAAAGGGTTAATTGCTTTGCTATATAAAGAGTTCTTAGGGTACTTTAAGAAAAACAACATCAACCCAGTAAATCGGGTTCATCCTCACTCATGATCAAAGAGATGCAGATTAAAACTAGGGTGATACCATATGTCATCTGCTTGATTGGCAGTAATCAAAAAGGTGCTCACCCTTTTTTTTCTCATTTTTTAAAAAAGTTTTTATTGAAGTATAGTTGATTTATAATGTGTTAGTTTTAGGTGTACAGCAAAGTGATTCAGTTATATGTATACTTTTTTTTTTTTTTTTTTTTTTTGTGGTACGCGGGCCTCTCACTGTTGTGGCCTCTCCCGTTGTGGAGCACAGGCTCCGGACTCGCAGGCTCAGCGGCCATGGCTCACGGGCCCAGCTGCTCCGCGGCATGTGGGATCTTCCCGGATCGGGGCACGAACCCGTGTCCCCTGCATCGGCAGGCGGACTCTCAACCACTGCGCCACCAGGGAAGCCCTACTTTTTAATATATATATATATATACTTTTTTCCATATATACTTTTTTGTTTTTGGCCACACTCTGTGGGATCTTAGCTCCCCAACCAGGGATCGAACCCGTGCCCCCTGCAGTGGAAGCATGGAGTCTTAGCCGCTGGACCACCAGGGAAGTCCCTGTATACTCTTATATTTATATGTTGGGTTGGCCAAAAAGGTCGTTTGGGTTTTTCCGTAAGATGTTATGTAAGATGTTCTGTAACATCTTGCGGAAAAACCTGAACGACCTCCGTAACATCTTACAGAAGAACCCAAATGACCTTTTTGGCCAGCCGGATACTTTTATATGTATATACTTTTTCAGATTCTTTTCCATTATAGGTTATTACAAGATGTTGAGTGTAGTTCCCTGTGCTACACATTAGGTCCTGTTGGTTATCTATTTTATATACAGTAGTGATGCTTCCCCTCTTTGACCCACCAATTCTACTTTTTTTTTGACCACGTGGTGACTTGTGGGATCTTAGTTCCCTGACCAGGGATTGAACTGGGGCCCTTGGCAGTGAAAACAGGGAGTCCTAACCACTGGACTGCCAGGGAATTCCCCCACCAATTCTACTTTTAAGAGTTTGTCCTACAGACGCACTTTGTATGTGCAAAAAGACATATCTTCAAGGATAATTATTGTAATACTGTTTGAATTAGCAAGAGTGGACATCCTTCACGTCCATCGATAGAAAATTGGTGAAAGTAAATGACACCTAGGCAATGGAAAGCTAGGCAACTCTTTTTTTAAAATATATTTATTTTATTTATTTAATTTTGGCTGCGTTGAGTCTTCGTTGCTGCGCGCAGGCTTTCTCTAGTTGCAGCGAGCAGGGGCTACTCTTCTTTGTGGTGCGCGGGCTTCTCATTGTGGTGGCTTCTCTTGTTGCGGAGCACGGGCTCTAGGCGCGCACAGGCTTCAGTAGTTGTGGCACGCGGGTTCAGTAGTTGTGGTGCGCGAGCTCTAGAGCACAGGCTCAGTAGTTGTGGTGCATGGGCTTAGCTGCTCCGCGGCATGTGGGATCTAACCGCGGCATGTGGGATCTAACCGGACCAGGGCTTGAACCCGTGACCCCTGCATTGGCAGGTGGATTCTTTTTTTTTTTTTTTTTGCGGTATGCAGGCTTCTCACTGTTGTGGGCTCTCCCATTGCGGAGCACAGGCTCCGGACGCTCAGGCTCAGCGGCCATGGCTCATGGGCCCAGCCGCTGCGCGGCATGTGGGATCTTCCCGGACCGGGGCATGAACCCGTGTCCCCTGCATCGGCAGGCAGACTCTCAACCACTGCGCCACCAGGGAAGCCCGACAGGTGGATTCTTAACCACTGTGCTACCAGGGAAGCCCCTAGGCAACTCTTCAAAAGAATGAGGTAGATCTATATGGATTGCTAAAAGAATATTCTCCTAGCTGCATTATTAAGGAAGAAAAGCAAGGTGGAGAAGAGTGTGCATAGTGTGCTACTATCTGTATTTAAAATAAGGGGGAAATATGTTCATATGTGTATGACTGTGTCCGAAGAATGTCTTTGGAAGAGTAATCAAGGAACTGCTGATAATGATCGCCTCTGGGAATGAGAAATGGGAGGCTGGGGATCAGGGGCAGGAGGGAGTCTTCTGTTCACTCTTTACTGTTTGGATTTTTTTTTTTTTAAGCCATGTGCTTATTGTACTTAAAAACATTAAAAACGTGAAAAGCTAAAAGAAAAAAGGCATTGTTTCTCAAAGCGTGTGCTAATTCAAAATCCCGATTCATGGATTCTTCCTGGGATCGACTGAATCAGAATTGGGGAAGGTAGAAGCCTGGGACTCTGTGTCTTTATCGCGTACCCCAGAGGATTCTGATTCACCTGAAAAAGTTTGAGATCCACGGGCCAAGGGCTCAGAGGTCAAGGAGCAGGTTCGTGGTTGTTAGAGGGATGATGACGGTTCCTTCACATGAAGAAGACCAGGGCGTGCCAGGTAGGCTGCTACTGTGGAGAGGTAAGCAAGGTCATTGGCATTTTGGCAGCACTTAAAGCCTGTGGGTAAATCATGATTTAATTAGATGTCATGAGCCATAACATAGACTCAAGGCCTGTATGAGCAGCTCCATTTGCCTCACCAGCCTCATCTGGAACTACTTTGCCACTGGCTGTCTCTGTCCCAGTCCCTCTGGCCTCCTTCAGTCTCTGAAATGCGCTCTGTTCCCTCCTGCCTTCACACGTGGTGTTACTTTTGCCTGGGATACTGGAACTCCTCCTCATCTTCCAGTACTCTGCTCAAAGGTCACTAGCTCCAGGGAAATCTTCCAGCCCTAGCCTAGGTCAGAACTCCCTAGCTCCTGCATTTCTCCTTTGGAGCACAGATACTGCAATGCTTTGATGTTTGCTGCGGTCACTGCCAACCCTATACTATGCCTGGCATATAATAGGCGTTTAAATCAAGATTGTTCATGGAATGAATGAATGAACCTCAAGAGAAAAAGGAGAAAGGTTGGGCTACAGGAATGGGAGTGGGTGGTGGGGTGAAGGATGTCAGTGGAGTACTGCTAACTCCCTGCAGCCTAGCCTGGGGCTTTGGCCAAGCCTCTGGGAGTCTCTGATGGACGTCAGAGGAGCAGCAGCAGTAGGATGTAGCTTCTTGGACTTGTCCACAGCAGCATGACTCCCTTTGGCTGCCCAAAGCCTCGGTGTCTGTGTTACAGTGTAAGGACCAGGCTCCACAGAGATGTGTGTCGTGTGGCTTCTGCCTGCAGCCGTGGTGCTGCTGAGCCCCAGGAGTGGACAGCTTGAGCAACCATGAAGAGCAGTGGAAACGAACACACTCCGTCACGACAGGTCACCATGAGATCGTGTGTATCAGCCGCAACAGGGAAGGGCCTGCCCTGCCCACCTCCCAAGAGCATCTAATCTGCAGGGAAGTGAGTTATTATTCCCTCCGTAAATGAGTGAGTTTACTTTGTGGCTTTATCAAACTGTACCTTTGAGTTGGGACAGACCAAATCAAGTTTCCATGTTTACCCTGGACCTCAGGTACAGCTCAGCCATTCAGTAAACGTTTACTGACAGCCTGTAGGCCAGGTGCCATGTGGGTGCAGAGAAGAGATTGCGTCCTCAGTCACAGCTAATAGTCATGGGTACGCACACTATGTGCTCCTTAAACGCTGTATAGAAAACACACACGCTCATGCCTATTAAAAGGTTTATTTTCTTCTTTATGCTCAGAAGCAAAGAACTGGCCTTGCCCCCCAAAGGGTCTCATCCTGAAGGAATGGGAGGCAGAGATAGTGACAGGAGGGGGTGTTGGTGTGAGGTTGAATGTGGGAGCTCTTTCCCCCTCTTTCCCTACTATCCTCTTCAGTGTCCCCCTCCAAAAAATTTAGGTACAAACCCAGCTTGGCACCCACTGGGGGGCTGGGGAAGCACAGCCGTAGTCAAAAAATTAATGCCCACGATCCACAAGAGATGGGTCCAGTGTGTATCTGGTGGAGGATGGGGGAGGGAGGGAGGGGAGGGGTTGGTTGAGGAAGCCGCTGGGTGGAGGGGAAAGGAAGAGAGGCTGGGATCCCCCCCAGTGACAGTGGGGGTCTTGGTCCTGCCCCTACGTCTCCCAGCACCATCCACTCCCTTCCTCCAGCCGCCCTTCCTAGCAGAACTCGTCCAGCACCATCCGCTCCCTTCCTCCAGCCGCCCTTTCCTAGCAGAACTGGTCATCGTAGTCCTCGTCCTTCATCCCCTTCAGCCGAAGCCGGGCAAAGTCCTCAAACACGATGTCGTCATCTGTGGCATAGCTTGGTGGTGGAGAGGAGGGGTGAGGCGAGGGCTCCAGCCCTCCTTCTCCACCGCCCACTCCCCTCCCGGAGACAGAGGTGCTGGGGCAGCCATGGGGCTGGAGGTATTTGCAAGAAGGGACAGAGAAGGGGAGGTAATCGGCTGCTCACATGGCCAAGTCCTCTCGATTGGATGCTTCAACCATCCCTCCCCCAAAAGAGAAAAACAATGAGGGGCAGAGGGTAGGTCTGAAGGTTACAGGAATCTGTCCAAAGAGAGTCAAAGCTAGGAAGGTAGGGGGTGAGTCTCTTACTTGGTATCAAATTCAATGAGGTTGGTGTCCACAGGGGCATCTGTTTCAGGAGCAGCTGAGGGGAGGAGGAGAGTGGGGGGGTGGGGGGTTGCTGAAAGGACCGGCTTTTTCCTCCACTGGCCTTGCTTCAGGCCTTCCCTTGTGGGGCTTTGGCGGGTGGCAAGCTCACCTGACTGGGGTCTGGGGAGGGTGATGTGGTCATGGGGTTTGGGGTGCATAAGAACAAAAGGCAGCTCCACGGAGACATCCCTGGGGGGAGAGAGGGAGAGAGGGAGAGAGGGAGAGAGAGGGAGAGAGGGAGAGAGAGAGAGAGAGAGAGAGAGAGAGAGGCTCAGTGAAGAGATGACACTGCAGCGCCAGAGGAAAGCCCTGTGCCACCGCCCCACCCCCAGGAATCCCCCACCCCAGCACTCACCCGCCTCGAGACACCACCAGCTTCACCTTGACCCTGTAGGACACCAGGATGCCCAGCACCTCCTTGTTGGCGCCCTCCTTAACGCTGCAAGTGGGAGGAGGAGTTGCACCAGAGCCCATTGCCCCGCACCCTAGGCTGGTCTCGTGTAAGGTACCCGGCTGCGTCCTTCCTCTCATCTTGTCACTTCTCTCCAGTAAAAGCCCAAGTCCTTGTGACCCAGCAGCCCTGCACTGTCTTGCTCTCCATCAGCCCTCTGACCTCACTTCCTGCTCCCACGCTGGCCTCAAGGCCTGCTGTGTGTGGTCGTGTACAGAGGCGCCAGTGTGGGTGAAATCCAGCCCACACTTGGCGCAGCTGTTCCGAGAGGCACGGGGCCCGTAGAGGCCAGCAGTGGCTCTGCGGCGCCTCCAGCCGCCTCGGACACACGGGGCCGTCTGCCTCCGCGTCTTGGCGCCTGTCGTACCCTCTGCCCTGAGTGCTCCTCCCTCTGGATTACGCCCCCCCCGCCCCCGCCGTGGCTTTATATCTCCTGTCTCTGCCTTGCTTTTTCTCCTCAACACCGATGACTAAACATGCTATACATTTTGCCATTTATCTGATCTGTCTGGCCTCCATCTCCGAGAATGTAAGAGATGTTTTGGGTCTGTTCTGTTCACCGATAGAGCCTGGCACACACCTGGCGTGGAACAAGTGTCTGTCTCCTGTGCTGCAGGACTCCCCTCCCCCAGCCCCCCCTCACATGGTGCTGGATGCCAGGTTGGTGTCCTCGTGCTTGAGCTTCCCATCCAGGGCGAGACCACGCTTCTCACGGTTGTTGCTGAGCAGGGGGGTTATGGTGTACACCTTACAGAACGTGGAACTGGGCGACACCTGGTCACTGGGGGGTGGGGACAAGAGAACGAGACTCTGGGGGTGCAGATGGGGTGAGGGGACAGCTCCCACCCGCAGCAGCTTCTCCCCGGTCACTAGCCCCTGCCCTCTTTGGGCACAGGTCACAGGGAGGAGGTTGTGGCTAGACCTGCTCAATAAAATGAGCAGCTCAGAGCCACTCAGCAGGAGCGAATGCCCTCGTAAGTGGAGACAGTTCGGGAAGAATTGCCCCCCAACCTCACGTTCCCTGGGCCTACCCTTCTCCCCTGAGGTTGGGACCCAGGGCTGTTGTGCTACTCACTCTTGCTCCATCTGAGCCACAGGACACTTGTACTGGGCGGTGCTGAAGAGGCAGATGTCGGCATACTGTCTCACTGTGGGGTGGGGTAGGGCCAAGCAGCTCCACATGGAGTGCCGGCAGCCGCCCCCCGCCGCCAACTCCAGACCCGGGCAACGGCCCCGGCCCCAGCCCCAGTGCATCACCGCCCCTGCCCCTCTGATGACCTGCACCCTCCCCCTAGCAGTAAACCCCACCCCCATCTCAAACTGGGACAGACAGCCTGAGTCCTTTGAGCCCCTCGGGTCTCCCCACTGGGCTATGTCCTGGGGCTGAGCTGATGCCTGAGGCCACATTTGCAGCAACTCCCTCCCCTAAGACACTTTTCCAACCCCCATGTCCTACCAGAGACTTTGATCTTCTTGACAGTCTTGGTGGAGTTGTTGGTGACGTGGACATTGACATTGAGGGGCTCCCCATGGTAGTACAGCTTTTGAGGGGGGTGGTCAGGTTAATCAGATATTTTTTCACTGGTCCCATTATTAATGTGCCCCCTGACACACACACACACACACACACACACACACACACACACACACACACACACACACACACACACACACACACACACACACACACACACACACACACACACACACACACACACACACACACACACACACACACACACACACACACACACACACACGTTGCTGGGCCTCCTCCCTCTAAACCCAAGCCCACCCCCAGCTAAGGCAGCCTCCTTTAAAAACACCATCCTGACATGTGGCTTCACCCCTCCCCCCCGGGTCTGCAGCAGCTGGGTCCCCACCCCACCTCCTTGTCCAGGGAAGCCTCAAGGTGGAGGGACCGGTCAGACATGAGGAAGTGGCGTGTGGTTTCAGCCGAAGGCTGGGGGCCGGGTTTCTCTGGGGCAAACTGCACCTTTCGGATCACCAGACGCACGGAGTTCCTGGGGGCAGAGATGAGGCATGAGAGGGTCAGTCCTCAGATGCCCAGACACTGGCTCCCGCCTCCCACAAGGGCCTGGGGCTCCTGGGACCCAGAGGGAATGGTCAGACCTGAGGGGAGGTTGCTTCTCTCACCTTTTGTGGCTTTTCTCTTCTAGTGATTTGGCACAGAAGGCTCGAATCTCAAAGTCTACCCCACAGGCCTTGGGAGGGGGAGAAAAGGTCACATCTTACACAAGGCCTCTGCCACTGCCGCCACTCCCTTCCTTCCCACTTCCCTGTCTTGGGCATGGACTCTTGCCCCATCGTGGTCTGAGGAGCGTAGGGCCTGGGTCTTCCGCCTCTGCCTCCCCGAGGCCCGGCCCGGCAGAGGCTCGGTCCTCGCTGAACAAGGTGAGCCCCTCTACTCAGGGCCATGCAGGTCAAGAGCAGGAGGTGTCGCAACTGAACAGTGACCATTCCATACACCCACTGCCATCGGGGACATTTCCCTATCCTTAGTCCCACCCTGACGTCTCCTCCCGCACCCCCCCCCCCCCCGGGTGGGTCCCCTGGCTCTTGCTGGACCCTGTTCCTCCCATACCTTCCCTGTGTCCTCTGGGCCTGGCTGCAGGGTGACAGAGCAGGGCAGGTTCTGGGGTATCTGTGGCAGAAGAAAAGAGTTCAGTTCTTCCAGAAAGCCCCGGAATCTTCCTCCCAATCTCAAGAGGTTGGAGGACTCCTGGAGAAGAGAAAGGAAAAAGGAAGGGGCCCCAGGGGGGAGGCAGAGAGGCAAGGGCTTCCTGAGTGCAGGGTGACCCTGAAGGGGGGTGGGTCTAGGGTCCCTCCTCACTGTTTCTCCCAGACCTGCCTGTAACAGGTGCCTCACCACCACCCCCAACACAGTCCCAGATGCCTTGGTCTGCAGAGGGTGGGGGTGTCCTCACTGTGAAAAAAAAGGGGTGGGCATGCTTGCCCAGCTTCCTCAGCAGCCGGTCCTGCAGGCGGGTGGGGGGCCGGGGCGGGTTGGGCGTTGGGGGGAAGGCCTGGTAGTTGGCGATGAACAGGTCCTTGCGGAAGGACAGGCCCAGCACATCCAGGTCTTCGCGGCCATAGCGGAAGGCACAGGTGAGGGTCACAAACACTGGCAAAGGTGGGCAAGGTAGGGTGGTCAGGAGCCCCCCTCCCGCAGTCCCCCCACTTCCTAGCAGCAGCTGCTCCTTCCTCAGCAGCATAAAACCTGCCTGAATCCTACTCCTGGCTTCCGCCTCGGCCCTCCGTCTCCCCAGGGCCCCTCTCAATGCCAGCCCATTTCATTTCCCCACCTCCCTCTTTCCCTCCCTCCCCTGGGGCCCCTGGACTCGGGGGCCAGTACCTTTGCGGTCCTTCAAGTAGTCAGGGTCCGCTAGCACCACGCCATCTGGGAAGGGGACACGTGAGCTCAGTTCCTGTCAGAGCCTCTCCTCCATTCCTGGTCCCAGGAACTTCCTCCCCTCTTGGGGCACATGATGCCACTTTCTGGGTACACTTACCCACGGGATCCACTTTGTCCAGGTGATCTACAAAGTCCCGCTTGCCCAGGTACACGGTGAGCTGAGGATGCAGAGGGGTCACAGGGAAGACTGGGTAGGCGGCTGGCAGGGCTTCAGAGCCCTCAGAGGCGGCTGCCCTGACCCTGGTCTTCCCAGGCTGGGGTATCTGATGGAGTTTCTCCTGGTTTCCTCCCAGTAGGGTTGGAAGAGGAGAGTGGAGGCCTTGCCGGACTAGCCAATCTCGAGGCGTTTTAACGGTTCCCTGATATCTTTTCGCACTTCTGAACACCAGTCGGGTGTGTATATGTGTGTGCGTGGGTCCAGAACCTGGCACTAGGCAGGCAGTTAGAGAGCTTCACCGCACGTCCTCAAGGACCTCTGGGATAAACAGGCCATAGCCTGGGGGGATGTTATCTGTTCCCAGCCCCAGGTACCGTGGGTTGGTTCCCAAGAGGGCTCCAGGCATGAGCTTCTGGCCCCTCCCCCTTGGTCTCAACTTAGGGACCCAAACTGAACTGAGCCTGTCCCCACCCAGCCCTGTTGCTGGCTCAGGCCTTTGCGGCAAAAGGGGCTTCAGGAGGGAAGGAAGTCGGCTCTTAGCTGTCACAGGAAGTGGGGAGCTTGGGGTTGGGGATTGTCTAGGGGCAGGCTGGGCCTTGTGAGGGCCCAGGGAGGGTTGGGAGAAGCACTGTGGGAGACTCACCTTGCAGTTGGGACTCGACTTCTTGAAGACCCTAACAAAACAGAAAGGGAAACCCCACTGCCTCCCTCAGACTCAGCAGGGACCCCGGTGCCAGGACCTTGTCCCTCCCAGCCTGAGAAGCAGAGCTCACCCGAGATTCCTGCCTGGAGGTTTTGGGGCCTTACCTAGCCCTACCTGTTCCCACTTCTTCCCAGAAGGAAAGGTAACCAGAGGTCCTTAATACTCCCAGCATGGCAGCCCCTCAAAGCTTGTTGCCATGGCAATGCCCCCCCCCGTAGTTCCCCTCCTCCCATGGCAATGGCCACTGGTTGCCAGAGGAACCACTCAGGCTCTTCCCAGGGGAACCTGAATGGGCAGGTTGCAGTAGTGTCTGTGTAAGGCCTAACTCTCTTTCCATCTCTGGTCTCCACCTCCCACAAGAGCTGGAGTACTTGAAAGAGCAATGGCTGTAAAATGGTTTCTATTATGGGCAGCACCTAAGTGTGACCCTACTCTCCATTAACCTCCAACTGTCCCCATCTCTGATCTCAGCAGCTTAAAAGCTTATTTGTCTTTCAAGGCCCAGCTCAGATATCACCTCCTTTAGAAAGCAGATCCAGCCCAGACTCTGGTCACTCCCTTTTTTTGGATTCCTGTCACACATTGTTTATGCTTTACCTATGGTGTGATAGTGTGCAAGGGCAGTTAGCTGCATATCATCTATCTCACCAGATAGACTGTGAACAGCAGAGGCCTTATTAATTTGGGTGTCCCCAGCACAGCACCAGCCATGAGACAAACATGATGATGCTGGCCAACATTTATTGGATGAATGGTCTATGCTCAGCACTGTTGCAAGTATTTCATGTGTGTTATCTCATTTAACACTCTTAGCAACCTAATGATGGAGGTCCTAATGTTCCTATTTTACAGGTGAGGAAACTGAGGCACAGGAGAGGTCAGTTATTTTACCTAAGGTCACAGAGAGTGTAAATGGTGGAATTTGGGTGTAAACAGGTACTCTGGCTCTTCATCACTAAACTATTGTACTATCCTGCCTCTGTTATTGGCATTAGGTTTGTTGGAGTGAAGGAGGTTCACTTTCCAGTTGCTGAAACAATCTAAGCCTCGACTCCACCCATTGCTGGGAGGGTAGGGAGGTGTCTGGCAACCCCTGTGTCCTGGCCACTGTGGGCCTATTCTTTGCTGCACCATCTTACTCCTCCCAATCCACTCTGCCTCTGTAGTGATATCTGTGAAGGGTCCCCAGGTAGTAGAAATTGAAATCCTGCCAACTGGCCCATCCCTCCTCCAACTCCACCACCCCAGTTTTTGCTATAACAACTTCACATGCCCCTTCTTCCCAGAAGGCCAAGCTGTCCAAAGACTATAAGGCATAGGGTATGGAGGCCCCCAGGTATCCCCATCTAATAAAGAAGAGCAAACACTGGTAAGGTGGCAGCTAGGATAAGCACCCTATCTCCTGTCCCCACTTGGGCGCTGACTGCTGTGGCATCCTCCACCTCTCCCTCCCCTTTGCTTCTAGTTTTCCTCTTTGTCCTAGTGTTTCTTCCTATTAGGAGTACTGGCAGAGGGTTGGGACAGCCACAATCCGTTGGACAACTGGAGTGTGGCTCTGGGGTAATTGCCCTGAAGCAGCTGCAGGGCACCTGCCCTTTGGATCCTAACCCAGCCAGCCTCCTGCGAGCTAGGGAGGAGCAGTGTGCATACTGAGGTTGGTGTGACCAGAGAGGTACCCAGTGAGGGGGCGGGGGGCAGCAGAAGCAGATGCCCCTTCACACTTCCTGCTATTCTCTCCATTTCCTGTGGCCCAGAATTTGATGGGGGTGGGAGGAATTGTGCCAAGTCAGCAGTCCCCCTTTGGTCCATCCGTCCCCCTCCCTGAACCACATAACGGAAATCTGGGGCCTCCCTCAAGTCAGCAACTTCCCCTTTCTCTGTGTTTAACCCCTAATCCAGGACACCAATCCTCCCTCCGATCATCTCTCCAATATCAGTTGACTTGGTGCTCAGAAACCTATGCTTTCCTACTCTACGGGTGGGGAGTGGTAGGGCTGGTAAAATTTTTTTGCAGAACAAGTGACAGATCAGAACCAGGCCCCCATTCCTGATCCTCTCCAGAGAGAAGCAAATAGCCCCAATCTTTTTCCTCTTTTGCTCTTGCTCTCCAGGGACTCAGGCGTTCACCCACTGCCCCCTTGGCGGTGTTGGGTCACAACAGGAAGTGGATTTTGCTAGAGACCAAAAAAGAGAACTCGGGGTGTCAGTGGAAGGAAGGAACCTCGATTGCACAGAAAACATCCGGGGAGTGGATGGCGTGCCCAGGGCAGATACAGCTTCCCCTCACCCCCGGGAAGAGGGGTAAGGCCCAGAATCGGGGAGGGTCGCCAAGCACTCTGCTCCACCAAGATGAAGCTGTTGCTCCTAGCAACCCGGGGAAAGGCAGAAGTTTGGAAGCGGAGCCACCCGGCCCTTGGGACAGGTTGGGGCAGCCCGACTGCCTGTGGGTTACTGGACAGGAGGCATTCCAGTGGCTCGGAACGAGTCTAGGGGGGATCCCCTCCTGGCATCCAGCCTGCTCATCCCCGTCCCCTCGGGGCCGGCTACCTGCTCCGCCCTCCTCCGCCCCTGCATCGCAGCCTGTACCGGAGTCGTCCGGCCCCCACATCTCTGCGAGAACCCAGATGCAGGTTTACTGATCCCCTTCAGCCCTCGCTTTCTGCAGAGGCTGTGGCATGCGTTCCCCTCATCATCCCCGAGGACCTAGGCGTGCAGCCCCGGATGGCTGTCCCCTAGGGACCCAGGAGTCCGACCCCCGGATTCTCTCCCCCGGGTCCCTGTCTGGGGACCGTCCCGGCACCCGCCCCGAGCCACCGCCCACGTCCCGCCGCGTGGCCCCACCTCTCTTACCTGGTCCCGGGTTTCTCCCCCATGGTGCGCGCGCCCGCCGCCCGGTTCGCGGCTAGCTCGCAGCCTCCTAGCCCGCTGCCAGGTCCCTGCTCCTCCCCGCGCCACTGCGCACGCGCGCCCCCGCTCTTTCTCCACTCCCCCCTCCCCTCCTGTTCCCCCCCAGCCTCGGATCCTGGGGAACCGAGGCCAGATGCGTCAGCCCGGATCGCGCGCGCCACGGCGCTGCCCGCCCTCTCTTCACAGACACGCGCGGTGATTGGCTCCACCCGCTCCCCTCCGCGCTCCAGCCCCACCCTTCCCGAAGGATCCCTCGCTGGCGCGCGCTGTCCCTACACCCTGCTCTTCCCGCCCATCTCTCCGCCCCTGCGCACCCGCTTAGGAACTGATTGGGCCTCCTCAAGCGAAGGCGCCCGCCTTCCAAGAGATTAGAGCCCTCTGATTGGCTCCCTGCATCCAGAACCCTGCAGGGGTCCCCTCCCTTTTGTTTGCTGTCTCAGTGGCGGTGGAGGCGAAGGCGGTGGTGGGGGCGGTGCATGAGCTCAAGCACAATCTAGGAAGGAGGATGAGGGGAGACACACGTGGGTGAACGGTTCCAGTTGCGTGATGCTCGCCTATTGCGCGCCTCTCACCCGCTCGCCCCGGAGCTTGTAGACGTCTTTGGCCCGCCCTCCCGCTTCTTTATTGTGGTGTGTCAGCTCCCCCTGGTGTCTGTCTTTGATCTTTTCAGGGTTACTTTTCCTAATTTCTCTTAACCACCCTTCTCCATCCGTTCATCAAAGCTAACATCCATTCCTGCACGCCTGCATCCATCCATGCCTATTTTGTGCTAATCACTATGCTAGGCGATGGGGACCCAGACATGAATTAACATGGCCCCTGCCTTCCTCGTATGGTTGAGGAGACATATAAAGAGGTATTATGATTCTAGGAATGCTATAATAGAGGTTATGACTCAGAAGACAAAGTGACTCTCAGCGCTTGACTGGGGGAGGGATGGAGGCAGTGCAGGCTGTCCAGAGGAGAGGACATTTGAGGACAATCTTTCTGAAGGGTGGGCAGAAGTTGAAAAAGGGTTTTCCAAAGAGAGAGAAAGGCAAGGGGCACATCCTGTTCTGAGGTGTTTGTGGGGTCAGAGGGCAGGAGAGAGAAGGCTGAGGAGGATGGCTGGAACAGGAGTGTGAAGGATATTGTATAGCAGGTAAAGGAGTGAGACAGGGGCCTCCCGTGGAGGAGGACACATGGATCCAGTAGTGGTTTTTTTAAGCCAAGAGGTGGCTTAAAATCTTCCTAAAGGATGAGATTTCTCATTTAGGAAGATAATTCTGGGCAGTGTGGAGGGTGGAGGGAGTGGGGCATGGCTGTTGTAGATGAAAACTAGTCAAGGAGAGATGATAAACAATAGAGTGGAAGGGAGAAAGGGGGCCAGGCTGAAGAGTCATTTTTAGGGCAAAATTGAGCGGACTGGGGGAGGATGATGGATGATGGACATTTCTGGACTTAAGGAGCTAACGTATTCTCCTTCTTCCATCTCTTTCCCCATACTCCCCTGTCTCCCCCAAATGAACTAACTTCACCCTTCTCCCTCCGCTTTTCTGTGTAACAAAAAGTAATGTGCACAACAAGTTTCTGAAATCATCTCTAAGGTTCAAATACAGGCCTTACTAACCAGCTGCCACTTCCCCGCCCCCAGTTCTCCCACCACCTTCTAAGCTCACTCTTCACACCTTTCGAGCTTTAGCTCATGCATTTCTTTTAAACTCATGAATCACTTTTGTCAAAGGGTCATGACCAGAAGGTAATGAGATCTATATTGCTACATATCTAAAGTGATTTTGGAGCTGAAAGGTAGTGGTCTGCATGGCATTAAAGCTACTGTATTTAAAAAAATACTAATATAAAGACAACTTTAGAATATTAAAGAAGGCTGGAAAGAATGAAAGAGATACACCATATAATCATAGTGGGAAAAACCATCATTATAAAGACATCATTTCTCATATTGCCTATAAATTTAATGCTGTATCAAAATAACAGTGAGACTTTATTGGGGGGGGGAACCGGATTCTAAACATTATCAAAAGAATCAACTTTCACATATAGTCAGGAAAATTCTGAAAAATTGGAGTGAAGCAGGCATTTGTCTTACCAGATAATTTGTTATGTTATGATAATTAAAATAGTGTTATTGGTGCAATCATGCTAAAGGTGGCAATGAAACAGAATAGACTGTCCAGATACACACCCACATGGTATTATTTCAAGTCCATGGAGAAATAATGGCAGATTCACTAGATAGGGTTGGGACAATTGGCTATCCATTTGGGAAAAAAGTTATATCTCTCACACCTTAAACAAAATGAATTCTAAATGGTTTAAGATCTTAATGCACAGAATAAAACTATAAAAGTATTAGGAGAAAATACATGAGAATATTTTTATAACCTTGGAGGTTAGGGAAAGCCTCACAAGATATCAGACCCCAGGGCTTGAAATAATAACAGCTTACACTTTATGTACAGTATCTACCATGTGCCAAACATTGTTCCAAGTATTTTACAAATATCAACTCATTTAACCCTCACAAGCCTATGAGTGAATGTTCTACAATATCCCCACTTCATACATAAAGAAGGGGAGGCACAGTTAAGTAACTTGCAGACTCACACAACTTGCAAGAAGCAAAGCTGGTGTTTAAACCCTGCAGTCTAGCTCCAGAGTCTGTGCCCTTAATCACAACACCTTACTTGAAAAAGGCTAAGAAATTTAAAAATAACAAAATAAAAAGGCAAATTGGAAAAAATCCCTTGCAACACAGATAACAGTCAAGAATACATTCCCTCATCTACAAAGAGTTCCTACAAATTAATAAGATGAACAACCCAATAGAAAAAGGGGTAAAAGTTATGGAAAGATAATTAATAAAGAAGGAACACAAATGTCTACTAAACATATGAAGTTACTCCATTTCGCTAACGATCAGGGAAAACAAATTGAAAGAAGGAGATATTCTTCTTCATTATTCAGTTGACAAAATTAAAAAATAAACCTAGTTTTGGGATGATGTATAAACTATAGAACACTGTTCTACATGGTTGGCAGGGGTGTTAATCGATGCAAACTTTCTAGAGGGCATTTTGCTTAGTTCTTGTCAAAATTAAAAAAGGCATTTTCCTTCATCCAAAATTCATTCATTTATTCACTCAACAAATATTTATTGAGCACTTTTTATGTGCCAGGTACTACTGTTCTAGGGGATGAGGATAAAATAGTGAAGATGACAAGACCCTTCTCATGGGGTCTGTATTTTAGACAGAAGAAACAGTCAGTGAGGACACTGTGCCTGGAGGCACAGTGGTTAAGAATCGTCCTGCCAATGCAGGGGACATGGGTTCGAGCCCTGGTCCGGGAAGATCCCACAGGCCGTGGAGCAACTAGGCCCGTGTGCCACAACTACTGAGCCTGCTCTCTAGAGCCTTCGAGCCAAAACTACTGAAGCCTGTGGGCCTAGAGCCCGTGCTCTGCAACAAGAGAAGCACATGCACCGTAACGAAGAGTAGCCCCCGCTCACCGCAATTAGAGAAAGCCCATGCGCAGCAATGAAGACCCAACGCAGCCAAAAAAACAAAAACACAACAGTCGGTGAATAAGTAAGAAAATAAATTTTGGATAGTGCGATGAGCTGTAAAAAAATTAAATAGGGTAATGTGATAGAGGGTGATGGGGGTGAGAGTGGGAACTTCTTAAAAAGGAGCCCTTTCTGAGGATGGCCAGATGGCGTCAGTCATACAGAGTCAAAGGAACGTTTCTCCAGGCAGAAGCAGCAGCATGTGCCAAGGCACTGAGGTGGGAATGGGCTTGCCAGAGGATAGAAAGTAGGCTAGTGTGGCTCAAGGATAGGGAAAGAGAGGGAGAGTGACTTATGTGGTATGCGTTGAGGTCACAGGTGGGTATGGGTCGGATCGTGGGGATTCTAGTAGGCCAAGGTGAAAAGATGGGATTTCATTCACATGATATTTGGAAGCCACTGAAGGGCTTTAAGCAGGGAGTGACAAGAACTGACTTCCATCTGAAAAGACCACTCTGGTTGCTGCGTGGAGAAGGGAGTACAAAGGGCCAAAAGGGAAGCAGGGAGAGCAATGAAGAGGCCACTGCAGGAGGCTAGCATTAGAGGCCAGGTGAGAGAGAATGGTTACTTGGCCCAGAGTGTCACTGGAGATGGAGAAACAGAGAAAAATGAACCCTACTGGATAGTATATTTTGGAGGCAGAATGTCAGGACTTGAAGAAGGATTAGATAAAGTGCAATAAAAGAGGAAAAAAGATGACCCTTGCATTTGAATCTGGGATTTGAATTTTATTAGATTCAAATTATGAAGATTTTGTGTACAAAAAAATGCACAAAAGTATTAGGGTGTTCACTAAAGTGTTTGTATTTAAAAAAAGTGTTTGTATTAGTGAAAAACTGGAGCAGCTGGAAGTAATCAGCAATAGAATTGCGAACTCGTGGTGCGCCCATTTCATTGTACCGCGCCGCTTAAAAAACGGCGTAAAGTTGCCACAATATATATCGAGTGACAAAAGCCAAGTGCAGACCCCGCTCTTGTAAAATATACTCTGTATTTATGTATTTGTGCATAGACTAATATTAGGAAGGTATACACATTACTGGGGGAAGGGCTTGTGGGGGAGGGAGTTTCTCTTTTTACTTTATGCCCCCTTTATTGTTTGAATTTGTATTTGCAAGGCACGTGTATTGTATCATTTCTGTCGTTGTAAATGTAGTTAACAATATCTATGATTTCAGACAACGAGGCCAGCTCCTTAGGTATCAGTGATGCCTAGATCGAAAGTGTCCTGAGATTACGCTACGTTGAAGGCTAGCTTTTGGACTCCGGCGCCTGTAGTCCTGACCACGTGTTCTTTAACCGCCACTGGTCCGCCCTCCCGCCCTCGACCCAGCCCACCGACCAAGCCTTGACACGCCGGGAACTAAACACCCACAGCTGGGGGGCCCCGGCCCTTCCACGCCGCGCATGCTCCCTTCCAGCCGGCGAGCGGACTGCAAAGCGCAGGACCAAGGCCCTCTCCTCACGCCCCCTCCCCTCGAGGCGTCCGTCGCGGGGTATTTACGTCATCGCGCCACGCCACCGCTAGAGCCCGGGTGAAGATGGCGGCAGCTGTTCTTAGCGGGCCGTCTGCGGGCTCCGCGGCTGGGGTTCCCGGCGGGACCGGGGGTCTCTCGGCGGTGAACTCGGGCCCGCGTCTCCGCCTGCTTCTGCTGGAGAGCGTGTCGGGGTTGCTACAGCCGCGAGCTGGGTCCACCGTTTCTCCTGTGCACCCCCCAGTCCGCTCGGTCCCACATTTGCCGGGGCTCATGTGCCTATTGCGGCTACATGGGACGGTGGGCGGGGCCCAGGTGAGTCTGTAGCCCGCAGGCCCGCGGCCTTGTTGGAAGGTTGGCGCAGCTTTTGTGCACCGGGGTCTTGGTGCACTGCAGTTGCAGT
Source organism: Mesoplodon densirostris (assembly GCF_025265405.1). Classification (NCBI taxonomy): domain Eukaryota; kingdom Metazoa; phylum Chordata; class Mammalia; order Artiodactyla; family Ziphiidae; genus Mesoplodon; species Mesoplodon densirostris. Next base: position 44,418,625 of record NC_082678.1, on the reverse strand, counting down.
GGAGAGGTGGAGGGAAGGAAAGCTGGGGGCAGAAAGCGGATCCAGGTATCACTCTGGACGAGATTCACGCATTTCTCCTTTATCAGCCGTGAATCGAAGAAACTCGGAAGAGGAAGGGCCTCGTTTTCTCTGCTGCTAGGCTATCGGTAGACACGCATGAATGGGTTCGATCCCAGGCCCCGTCATTCACTAGATGTATGATCTTTAGCTTCTTTTTCATCTGGAAGTATCTGTTTTGGGGATTGTTTGGACTGAGTGAATGGATGTATTCAACAAATATTTACTGAGCTCTTACTGAGGGCTAAATCCTGGGCGCTCCAGTTATAGATGCGATAGCGATGAACAAAATGTTACAAAACACTATGAGAATTGTGTAGTAGGGATCTCTAACCTAATCTGGAAACTTGCAGAGATTTTCTTGAGGTACTGGAGTTTAAGTTGAGATCCCCAAAGATAATCATAGGACTTGGGTAGGGGAAGAAAATAGGAGCGGCGGTTCAGTCAGCGAAAAGCTCATGTGGGAAGTTCCTCTGGTAGGAACTGAAAAGAAGGGCATTGTGCTTGAGGTTCAGAGATGGAGGGGAAGAGAGTGGGCGCTTTGAGGTGAGTAGGCAGTGAACAGATCATGCAGCGCTTTGTAGACTGGTTTAGAAGAGTCCTTTGGATTATACACAGAATAGAATCTAACTTCCATTCAGTCCTACAAGCTAGAAACCCAGATGTCATTCTGAACACTTTCTTTTTGCTCACACACCTCCGTATACAGTCTGTTAAGTCCTTTTGATTTTATTCTCTAAGTAGCTTTCAGATCTGTCCACTTCTTTCCATATCTTTCCCATTGCCCCCATCCTGGCTTTAACCCCCATTATCTTACTCAGATTCTAAGAAGACATAACTGTCTAACCTACGGTAGGTTCACCTTTAATATTATCTCCCGTGCTCCATCTTCTCCCGCTAACCCTCCCCCAATTCTATTTATCCTTCAAGACCCGTGTACATGAGTTCTTCCTTGTCCAACACTTGTTACCGGGATCTTCCCAGCTCTATGCTTCCTTCCAGGAAGAGGGTTATCACAACCTGCTGGGTGGTTCAATAATCTTAGCCCCAAATTTATTAGAGATGACCTCATTTATTTATTAGTCCTCATTGAGGGTGACAAAACTGTGCCTCTGGTATCTCAGCCCAGTTCCCCTCCTGTGATTCATGTGGTTCCTAAGTATTTCTGAAATATCTATTCTGTTTATAAATGTGTGGTTTCCGTCATCATCTCTTTCAAGTCTTCCCCTCCCTCAGGGTGAGCTACATGAACTTAATGTCTTGCTTAATTTCTCTTGTGTCTAAAAGCATTTTTTAAAATTGAAGTATAATTGATTTACAGTGTTGTGTTAATTTCTGCTGTACAGCAAAGCGACTCAGTTATACACATATATACATTCCTTTTTATATTCTTTTCCATTATAGTTTATCCCAGGATATTCAATACAGTTCCCTGTGCTATACAGTAGGACCTTGTTTATCCATTCTATATGTTTTGATATAGTTTACATCTACTAACCCCAGACTCCCAGTTCATCCCTTGTCCACCCTCCCTTCCCCTAGAAGAATTTTGAGTAAAGAATCTAAGGGTGATGTGGGAAACACCTTTAAATTGCCTGTACTATATTTTTGGGTATATCTTGCCTTGAATTTTTTTCTACTTGTCTGTGTTGTATTGAGTTCTCAGAACATGGAACTGTGTGGTGGGTTTCCTTCACTTCCTTGTAGATTTTCATTCAACAAAGATTTTTTGAGTATCTCTTATGTGTTACCTACTATTCCTCATCTCTAGGTAGATAAGTAAGACATCATCCTTTTCCTCGGAGAATTTCTAGCTTAGCTGAGATGAGAAATGAAGGTAAATAAATAGTCCTGGAGCTTGAGAGAAAAAGAGATCCATTCATTGGCCCATCCATCTACGCTTAATCACCAACTTTGTTTTCCCACAGGTACTGCAAACTCAGTAGTTCCAAAGTGGAACTACCTGAGCACAGTTCACAATTTCTGGCTTGCATTATGGTAGCTGGTCTCCTTGCTGTCAGTCTTGCTCTTATTAATTCATTTCCCACACAACAGCTGATCCTGTTTGTAAAATCCTCAACCTGTTTGCTGCCTTTTAAAATCCTTAAGCACCTGAACTTTCCTGCCTCAGGGCCTTTGCACTTGTGCTTGGAATCTCTCCCTATGCTGCCTCTCCATACCTCCCCCGCCCAACTCCCCCACCGCAATCCCCCAAATCTTTTCAACTCAGTGTTTGTTTGTCACTGCCTTTGGGAAACCTTTCCAAACCACATATGATTAGCTGTTCTTTATTACACCATATGGAAATTATTTATTCATTGTACATATACACTCAACCTCATTCCCGCATACCCACACAACTGGGCTTTGATTTGTTTTGTTTTTGTGTGTAGTTAAAAAAAAAAAAAACTTCTGGAAAATTTCAGATGACACAAAAGTAGAGAAAATAGTATTTTGAACCACCCCCACCCTGGCCCGTGCTGTCTCTATCACCCAGATTTAGCAGTGAACATTTTGCCAGTCTTGTTTCATTCCCACTTTCCCAACTTTGCCTCCAACCTCCCCTGCCCCCGGAGCACTTTATTTTTATTTATTTATTTACGGCTGCATTGGGTCATAGTTGCGGCGCAGGGGATCTTTCGTTGTGGTACGCAGGCTTCTGTCTAGTTGTGGCATGTGGGCTCAGTAGTTGCGGCACGTGGGCTCTCTGTTTGTGGCACGCGGGTTCCAGAGCGCATGGGCTCTGTAGTTGTGGCACGTGGGCTTAGTTGCCCCGCGGCGTGTGGGATCTTAGTTCCCCTACCAGGGATCGAATCTGCGTCCCCTGCATTGGAAGGTGGATTCTTAACCACTCGACCCAGGGAAGTCCCCCCGGCCCTGGAGCATTTTAAAAGAAATCCTGTATCTCATTTCCCTTATAATTGCACATACTTTGAAGGACAGAGTGTGTTGTTCTGCCTTGTGTCCCTAGGGCTTTGTACTGTCCCATTCTCTAGCCAGTACCCAGTGATCTTAAAAATATCAGTAAGATCAGAGCATTGTCCTGCTTAAAACCGTACCCTAACTTACTGCACCAGGCCTTACATAGTGCGGCCTCTGCTGGCCTCTTGACCTCCCCTCACACGACTCCTGGCCTGTCTTCAGTGTGCTCCAGCCACCCAGGCTGATCTCATTTCTGCAGCAGCTGAGGCCACTGCTCATCAGTTCCTTCACTCTTTGCTGGGAAACTCCTGGGGAGGTGAGCTGCTTGTTTAGACCCCAGCTTCCATGCCACCATTTCAGAGGAGCCTTTCCTGAGCACGCTGTTTTAAAATACAGTGGTCCTTCCCATTTCATTCATTTTCTGTCAGATTATTCTGCTTTGGTTCTTTGCTAGCGTTTATCACTATTTGAAATAAATTAACTTATTTATTATCTGTCATGTTTTCTCTTCTCTTCTTACCTTGTTTAAACTCCATTATAATCACTTCCTCACCCTTCTGCCTTCATTGTACTTGCCTGGCAACACCCCGTGTGTGTTAAATCCAACTCTGTTTATTTGGTGCCTGTACCTGTACAGCTCAGTATGGCTGGAGATACATGTATCCTGGCTGGCTGGTCTCACTTTAAATTCATGGCTATCATCTTCTCAAGTGGACTCTTAGTGTTGCCTAGCAATCCTGTTACATTTCCACTTTCCTAGACAACCTCTGATTACTTCTCTCCATCCTCACTCTTAGCTGATGACGTCACTTCCCATTTCAGTGAGAAAATAGAAACAGGGGGATGGGAATTCCCATAGGCTGCCGCCACCACATCTGCCAGCTTACCTGTGTCTGTGCTCGTATGCTCTGCCTTCCCTCCCATTACTAGGGGTGAGCTGGTCCATGCCCCTCCTAAGGCCAGCCCTCTGCTTGTACATGACATCTGTCCCCTCTGCGTGTACACAAGTCCATTGCTTCTCCACCTGTTCATCATCAGCTTTTCCCGCTTTGTTAGGTCATTTTCATCAGCATATAGCTCAAAACTGCTTTAAAAAAAGTCCCCCTTCCAGCTCCTGCCCCATTTCTCTGCTTCTCTTTATGGCAAAACTCCTCAAAAGAGTTGTTTGCACTTGTACTTTCTCCCATTCTTCTTTTTAAAAAAATAATAGTACTTTGAAATGATTTACAATTTATAGAAAATTTGAAAGAATATACCCTTCACCCAGATTCCCTGAATGTCAACATTTTAAATGCATATTTGTTTTATCATTCTCTGTGCATATTTTTTCTGGGTCCATGAAGGAGGAAGTTGCAGACATGATGCCCTTTTGCCTGTAAATTCTTCAGCATGCATTTCCTTAAAATTGACATTCTCTTACATAACTGCATTCCATCATCAAACTCAGAATCAATATCAGTACCATAAGTGATTTAACCTATAGATCTTATTCCAATTTTGTCAGTTGTGCTAAAAGTGTCCTTGATAGCAAAAGAAAAATTTCTTACGATCTTGACATTTTTGAAGAGTACAGGATAGTTATTTTATAGGATGTCCCTTAGCTTGGTTTGTCTGCTCTTTTCTGATGATTAGCTTCAGGTTGTGCAGTTTTGGCAGAATACTGCAGAAATGATGTGTGATGTTCTTGTCGCATCGTATCAGGAGGCACATAATGTTTCTTTGTCCCATTACTGGTGATGTTAACTTTGATCATGGGTTAAAGTGATGTCTGCCAGGTTTCTTCATTATAAAGTTATGTTTTTTCCCCGTGGGGAGATTATGTAATTTTGTGTCTTGTTACCCTTTCACCCATTTTTTTTTAGTGTTCATTAAAGATTCTTCCCTGAACGAATCATTACCCTGATGGTTGTCCCTTAGAACTCATCCCATTTAGGCTTTTAGCCTAACTACTTCACCAAAATACTGCTTTACCAGGTAACTTGGTAAGTCTTGAGGGTCAACAATGACCACTGAAGATATCAAGTTCAAAGGTCAAATTTTGGCCCTCCTATTACTTGACTTGTCTGTAGTATTTGTTACAGCTGATGACTCCTTTCTTGCAAAATTTTCTTCACTTGGCTTCTGGGATACCACTGTCTCTTGATTCTCCTCTTACCGTACTGGTCACTCCTTTGTAGCCTTCTTTACTGGCTCCTCCTCTTCCTCTCTAACCTCTCAGTGTTTGAGTGCCCAAGAACCCAGTCCTTCTACTGCTTTCTTCCTCTGTTTACACTCACTCCCACAGTGAGCTGATCCAGTCTGATGGCTGACAACTTCCCAAATCCATACTCTGACCAGGATTTCTCCTAACTCCGGACTTAGCTACCCAGTGCCTATTTGGCATTAAACAGACATCCCAGACTTAACACCTGAACCTGAACTCCTGATTCTCACCCCCAAACCTGCTCCTCCTGCGGTATTCTGCTGCCTAGTAAGTGACAACTCCATCTTTCTAGTTGCTCAGGCAAGAAACTTTGGAATGAGCTTTGCCTCTTTTCTTTATCTCCCACCCACATCCAGTGTGTTGTCACATCCTGTGGGCTCTACCTTCAGAGTATAACCACAGCTCGAGGCTTGAATCCCCACTGTTAGCACGCTCTTACACTGCCTCGTCTCTCTCCTGGATCCTTAAAATAGCCTCCTACTTCTGTCTGCTCCTGCCTTCTTGACAAGACAACTCAGGTGTTGTGGATGTGTTTTAAAAAATAAATTATGTCAAGTAATATCCCTTCTCTGCCTAATTCTCCGCTACCCCATGGCTTTTATTCAGAGTGAAAGTCAACGGTTGCCTATATGACTCCAAAAGGTCCCACCCTGCTCCCGGGGCCTCATCTCTCCTGCTCAGTCTCCTCTAGTGACAGTTCACCTCCTTGCTGTTCCTCAGATAAGCCTAGCGTGCTGTCATCTCACAACCTTTGCTCTTTTTCTCTGCTTTGCCTGGAACAACAAAAAGTTACCAGCATGCCTTTTTTTTTTTTTAAAACAGTTTTATTGAGATGTATTTCACATACTTACAGTTCACCCATTTAAAGTGTACAGTTCCATGGTTTTTAGTATTTGCAGAGTTGTGCAACCATCACCATGATCAATTTTAGAACATTTTCATCATTCCCAAAGGAAACCCTATACCCATTGGTAGTCACTCCCCATTTCCCCCCAACCCCTCTCTGCTCTTCAGCCCGAGGCAACCACTAATCTACTTTTTGTCTCCATAGGTTTGCCTGCTCTGACGATTTCATAGAAGTGAATCATACAATATGTGGCTTTTGGGGTCTGGCTTCTTTCTCTTAGCATAATGTTTTTAAGGTTCATCCATGTCTCAGAACTTCATTCCTTTTTATGGCCAAATAATACTCCATTGTGTAGATATACTACGTTTTGTTTATCCATTCATGGTTGATGGACATCTGGGTTGTTTCCAGTTTCTGGCTGTTATGAGTAATGCTGCTATGAATGTTCGTATATGATTTCTTATGAGAACACGTGTTTTCATTTTTCTTGGGCATATACTTAGGAGTGGTGTTGCTAGGTCATATGGTTAACTCTCACCTTTTGAGGAACTGCTGGGCTGTTTTCCAAAGCGGCTGCACCATTTTATATTCCTGTCAGTGCGTGTGAGCGCATCAGGACGCCTTGCTCTCACTTTCCTCTGCTCACCTAGCTTCTTAGAGGGGGCCCTGTGTCCACTCCACAGAAAGCGCTGTCTCCCTTCCCTACTCCAGCCTCTCCTTTCCTTCCTCAGTTTATTTTTCCCCTTAGCACCTAGCACCCTCCAACGTGCTATTTCTTATTTGGTCATTTGTTTATTTTCTGTCTCCTCTAACTAGAATATAAGCTCCCTAGCACCTCAAACAATGTCTCACATAAAGTAGGTAAATAAGTGTTTATTAAGTGAATCAACATTTCCCTTCATGAGAACAGGGACCTTATTTATTTTATTCAGCTCTGTATTCCTTCATCTGATTCAGTGCATAAGATGTGTTTGTTGAACAAATGAATGATGAGTACAGTTAGGGAGATACAGGGGCCACCAGAGGAGTCTGGCCATTTAAGCATGTAGAGTTTACTTGTGGGAGGGCTGAGGAGACCTCTTTCAGGGCTGCCAGAATGTGCAGGAAGGAAGCTCTGGTTGATTTGGTTTATGTTGGCATTAGCAGCTCGAAGGGAGCCAGGAACAGGAGGAGGGGGATTTGGGGTGAAGGAAGAAGGGATCAGATGAGTTTAGTGTCCAGTCAGCAAGCATTTAGGGATGTCCCTCCGCGCTAGGTGCTGTCTAGGGAAACGGGAAGGAGCCTGTCTTTGAAGTCTGGTAGCTGGGATGAGTCGGGCGGTCTAGCCTTCCGGGTAACACTAGTTCGTTGGGTGGGAAGTGGGGGAGGGACAGGTGAGATGTAACTTGAGGAAAGCCCACGGGACAGGACAGGCTGCTGTGCGTGTCACCTATTGAAAATAGGGAAAAGGTTGTCAGCCTCTAGAGGAATGGTCTTTTGGCCTCAAAGGAGGTGTTACTTCAGAAGAGGCTTCAGAAACACTGGGGCAGGGAAGCGCTTGGAGAAATCCTGTGTCTTTAGCATCCTATTCCCGACTCACTTCCTTGTCTTCTTTCCTCCAGAACCTTTCAGCTGTTGGCGCATTGGTGGGTCTCAGTAATGCACGTCTTGGTTCTATCAAAACTCGGTAAGTCTTTAACCCTGTTTTTTCTCCAGGGGGATGTTTCTTTAGGAAGAGGGCTGTATATCTGTCCATCCACTGTCACCACCCCACGGATTCCTGAGATTTCTCCATTCCCAAGAAGGTGGAGAGTTTGATTCTTTTCATGAGTTCACTTGGCTTTGAACCCCACCTATTCCATCTTCCAGGTTTCCTCTGCCCCACCTTCTGTTCCCTTCTTTCCTTGCTGCCCGCACCTCACTCCAAGTCCTCCAAGTATTTCAGGAGTTAGAAGCTGCCGTGGATCTGGAGGTGATGTGTTTCTCTAGCCAGTGAGCGTTAAAGGGCGATGAATTGCTTTCTCTGCAGTCTAGCCACCACCCACTTGTCACTCACCTTTCTTACAAGGTTTGAGGGCCTGTGTCTGCTGTCCCTGCTGGTGGGGGAGAGCCCCACAGAGATGTTCCAGCAGCACTGTGTGTCCTGGCTTCGGAGCATTCAGCAGGTCTTGCAGGTAAGGATTTAGCCGCCGCCCTGCCTCCCTCCCTCCCCCAGCCATGCCGTATTCTCCATTCTGGATGTGGTACATCTTTGTGGCTTAGACATCTAGTTCTGAGGACAGAATAATTAGAAGCAGTTTTTTTCTAGCAGGGAGGATGAGCTTCAAATAGAAACATCCTTTTAAACGTTTTGATTTTTTTTTTACATCTTTATTGGAGTATAATTGCTTTATAATGGTGTGTTCGTTTCTGCTTTATAACAAAGTGAATCAGTTATACATATACATATGTTTCCATATCTCTTCCCTCTTGCGTCTCCCTCCCTCCCACCCTCCCTATCCTACCCCACGTTTTGATATTTTTATCTACTGGGTTATTTTAATTCATCTGACCTTTCATACTCTGTAACTGCTGTTTCATACCTTTGTTAGCTTTTCTAATGAGTGACATCTCTAAAGCTGCTTTTCCCAGATGTTTGATTTTTTTAAATAATTAGCTTACTATTTTTTTTTTTTTTTTTGCTGCATTGGGTCTTGGTTGCTGTGCGTGGGCTTTTCTCTAGTTGCGGCGAGCGTGGGCTACTCTTAGTTGCGGTTCGCGTGCCTCTCGCTGTGGTGGCTTCTCTTGTTGCGGAGCATGGGCTCCAGGGGCGTGGGTATCAGTAGTTGCAGCATGCAGGCTCAGTAGTTGTGGCTCTCAGGCTCAGTAGTTGTGGTGCACGGGCCTAGTCGCTTCATGGCATGTGGGATCTTTCCAGACCAGGGCTTGAACCTGTGTCCCCTGCATTGGCAGGCGGATTCTTAACCACTGCGTCACCAGGGAAGTCCCCCACAATTTTTTTTTTTTTTTTTTTTGGCCACGCCATGTGGCTTGTGGGATCTTAGTTCCCCAACGGGGGATTGAACCCGTGCCTTCAGCAGTGAAAGTGCAGGATACTAACCACTGGACTGCCAGGGAGTTCCCCAGGTTTTTTTTTCCTGCTCCTCTCTTCCTCTTTTAACATTTAAATTTTTTTCTGCTTTTACATCCTTTGATGACATCCCCACTTAGTTCTTCCACAAGCATGTTCTGGGCACACATGGCAAGTTGTGTGCTAAGCTCTGGTGGAGAGATGTACTTGGACCCTGCTTTCAGGTGTTTAGAGTCTCTTGCAGGGGTTGGGAAACTTTCTAGGTGTCTATAGATAGTAAAATGTTTTAGGTTTTATGAACCACATATGGTTTCTGTTTTTTTTGGCTGTGCCTCACACACATGGGATCTTAGTTCCCCAGCCAGGGAAAAACTTGTGCCCCCTGCAGTGGAAGTGTGGAGTCCTAACCACTGGACCACAAGGGAATTCCCATGGTTTCTGTTGCGTAGTGTTTCTTTGTTGGTTTGTTTTCCCACCCTTTAAAAATTTAAAAACCATTCTTAGCTTGTGGGCTGTGCAAAAACAGGCACCAACAGACCATGGTTTGCTGATCTGTGTTCTAGTGGAAGAGAATAATATTTTTTTAAGTGCTTTTTATTTTATTTTAAAAATCTATTCATTTATTTTAAGTATTTGTTTATTTAGTTATTTGGTTGCACCTGGTCTTAGTTGCAGCTTGCCAGCTCCTTCGTTGTGGCACGTGGGCTCCTTAGTTGTGGCATGTGAACTCTTCGTTGCGGCATGCACGTGGGATCTAGTTCCCTGACCAGGGATCGAACCCGGGCCCCCTGCATTGGGAGCGCAGAGTCTTAACCAAGGAAGTCCTGAAAGAGAATAATTATACAATGAGTGTGAAAAGATAAACTTCGGTAGGTGCTCTGGAGGTAATAAAGAATGTAGTTCCCTGAGAGCATGTAACGAGAGGATCTGACCCAGACTGGTGATCAGGGTCAGTGGTTCAGGGAGGGCTGTTCTGATGACTAGGAGTGAACTGGACTGAGAGTTTTCTAAGTGTTCTAAGCCTGCAAAAGTCCTGAGAGAAAAGGAGTTTGACTCATTTGAAGAATTACAAGCAGGCTGGTGTGGCTGAGGTTAATGAGATGCGACCGGGGAGGTAGGTGCATGGGGACCAGGCTGTGTGTGGCGTTGTAGGCATATTAGGGAGTTTGGTTTTTATTCTCAGAACAGTGGGAATTCGTGGAAGGTTTTGAGTAGGGGGAAGGAGGTGGTGCTAGTGGTGACGTGATCAAACTTTCATTTGGAAATACCACTCTGGCTGCTGTGTGGAGACAGGATTAGAAAGGAGCCAGAATGGCAGCAGAAAGACCACGAGGAACGTACTAAGGAAACCTAGGAGAGCATTCACGGTAGCCGGGACTAGGGCGGCAGCTGTAGACATGATGAGAAGTAGGTGAGAGATTTAGAGGCAAAGAGGGATTTCAAGAGAGATTTAGAGGCAAAATAGACAACAGGCCCTGATGATGGAATAGCGTCAGGGAAAGGATGTGTCCAGGATGACTCCCGGGTATCAGAACATTGGAAGACAGCCAGGTTCCAAGGGGAGTGGTGAAAATAACATGAGTATGGTCTTGGGCATTCAGTAGAGGCCCCCAGGAAGCATACCCTTGACCTAGTGTGCGTGGAAGTGACCAGATATCTCAGAGGGTAACCCTGAAGGTTCAGTGGGTGGGGGCTTCAGTCAATATGTTTTACAAAGAGGAAGAGTCCTCAGCATTTAGATGGCAGCTGAAGCTGAGGATGAGGCTCAGATGATCAAGTTGAATACTTATACAGACTGGATCTTGAGGCGCTCCACAGTCAATGGTCAGGTAGAGGAGGATGAGCTTACAAAGCAGACAAGGCAGAGCAGCAGAAGGGAGATAACCAGGATGGTGGGTTGGATGGACTCCAAATACTTCAGGGAAGACGGAGGAGTCATTTCTCTTTATGCCCTTCTGAGATGGAATAAGACGAGGACTGAAAATTTTTTATCAGATTTAGCAACTCAAGGGTAATGAGACTGTGAAAGTGTTTTTGGTGGAGCAGTGGTCACGGAAGCCAGGTTGCCCTGGGATGAGCAGTGAGTGGGAGAAGGAGTGGAAATGGAGAAGGTAGGCAATCCTGTCAAGACGTCTGGCTCTGCTGGTAAGAGAGAGAAACTGGGCAACAGCTGAGACTGGGCAAGTGGAGTATGGGCTCAGGAGAAGGACTTGTAGGATGGCAGAGACTGGAGCATGCACAAATGTCAGTAGGAAGAATCCTTTTGAGAGGGATTGGAGAGAGGGGGCCAGTTAACAGTGTTAGGTTCTGAGAAGAAGGGAGGGGGGACTATCTAAAGCACCGAGGAGGGATTGTCCTTGGATGGGAGGAGCATCTCCTCTAGTGGGACAGGAGGAAGGAGAGCGGGGATGAGGATGAAGATGGAGTTTTCAGTTTGGTGGTGGGAAGCTGAGGGAGTGCCCATCTTTGGGCTTCAGCTTTCTCTGAAGTTGCAGGTTAGGTTATACAGAAGTGACGGTGGTGGGAGAGGGGCTGAGTAGCAGAGAGAGTTAACCAGCGAGAGGTGCAGGAGGATTGCTGGACAGTGTTGAGGCCTGCTTGCGGTTGGTAGGCCCACTGAGTCGGACTTTCTAACAAGCATTCTTGTTTGTTTCATTGACACGTGGCGTCTGGTCTAGCAGGGGGTAATGTGCTGAAGGCTTTTCCCTTAGATACATGTTAATTTTCTAGAGAACTCCTTCTAAATTCAAGCCATTTTTCCTCCGTGAATTCCACAGTAGGTCTGAGACAGCCAGAAGCAAGCTTGGCGAGATGGGGCGGTTTTGTTTGGGCTGAGACTTGTTTTGTGGTCTGAGAAGTGCTCCTTTCCATTCCCAGCAGGGAAATGTAGCACAGGAGCAGCAAGGAACTCTTAGAGGTGGTCTTAGAGGTAACAAAGTATGGCTTTGTTACCTTTTTTTCCCCCAAACTCCTCGGACCCCCAGACACGCATAGTACTAAAACGTGAACACATGTCCTGTCTGAATGTGTTACTTCGGATGCTCCATATCTCTAATACACTCTGTCCCTAGTGGATTTTTTTTTAAATAAATCTATTTATTTTTGGCTGCGTTGGATCTTTGTTGCTGAGTGTGGGCTTTCTCTTGTTGCGGAGCACGGGCTCTAGGCGCATGGGCTTCAGTAGTTGTGGTGCGCGGGCTCTAGAGCTCAGGCTCAGTAGTTGTGGCGCACGGGCTTAGTTGCTCCGCGGCATGTGGGATCTTCCCGGGCCAGGGCTCAAACCTGTGTCCCCTGCATTGGCAGGCGGATTCTTAACCACTGAGCCACCAGGGAGCCCCTGTCCCTAGTAGATTTGATGGTAATGTTGACGTTAACTGTGGTGTTTGTCGAAAGCCCCATGTTGTCATACCTCTCGTTCCTCCTTTCGGTGACCATGAAGGTGAGGTTGGGAGCATGGGGTGTTGTTGCTCTTTAGTCCCAGGACCCGCCCCCCACAATGGAGCTGGCCGTGGCTGTGCTGGGGGACCTGCTCCGCTACGCGGCCCAGCTCCCCACACTCTTCCGGGACATCTCCATGAACCACCTCCCTGGCCTTCTCACCTCCCTGCTGGGCCTCAGACCGGAGGTGAGACGCCTGCCCGGGTCCCCCTCCCCTGGGCCCCTCGCATTGCTTGCCCTCACTGACACCCATTGGGTTAAAGAATGTGATGGGAAGTGATTGGGGAATAGGACTGAAGAAGTGAGAAGAGGTCGGGGCCAAGAAAAAGTATAAGGAGAAGGGACCCTGAGGGGCGCGTGGTGGGGTGGAGATGGGGTCTGGGGCATTGGGCCCTCGGCCTCTTCCTTACTTTCTGTTTCCCCACAGAGTGAGCTCTCAGCACTGGAAGGAATGAAGGCTTGTATGACCTATTTCCCTCGGGCGTGTGGGTCTCTCAAAGTAAGTGTTCATGGGAACTCCTCCTCCCACCAACATAAACCTTGATAGCCGTCTTACCTCAGAGTTCGGGGCTGAGATTTCTAAGCTCCTGTCTCCATAGCTAATTGTGCCACCTCGTAGCTTTAAATGTGTTCTCATTTAATCCTCACAGATAAAGAAATCGAAATTAAGTAACTTGCCTAAGAACTGATGCCAAAGCTCAGGCTCTTACCCCTGGACTCTCTCCTCTCTCTGCCTTTCCTCTCTTTTCCTTTCTCTGTACCTCTAGAATGCCCTGCCCATTTTTCTACCATCTTGTTTTACCTTGTTCCTAAAGCTCTTATGATTTCCTCTGGGAAGCCTTCCTGACTTATTACTTCCCTATATCAACGTCCCCAGTGCTTTTCTCTCCTTATTTTCCTGACTAATCTCCCACCCTGTCCCACGAACTGTCATGGCTGCACAGCAGAGCCTTATTAGGGCAAACAGGCAGGGTGGATGTGGGTCAGGTGAGGGAGGAAGGAAGTCAGTGAAAGAATTAGAGTTTTATTTTCAAGGAGATAAAATAACAAATATGAATGGTTATCAAATTCTGCCAAAGCAGTAACAGTTAAAGGGCCTTTGGAATTGGTGCATTTATTGTTTGCAGAATAATTCGATGCCAAGAAGTACCTAAGAACAAATAGGTGTTCTCCTGTCGATTAGATGTTCTCTCTTGTTTTGATACACTCATCATTGCTTGACAAACCATTGGGCACCCCCTTTCTCAGATGGAAGCACAAACCTATGGAGAGCTGGAATTAGCGGCAAATTAATAATTTTTTTTTGTATAACTCATGTGGTTAATCACAGTAATTGGTAATATTATACTCAGTATTACCAATTAAGGGGGAGTTTGCCATTCAAGTTATCTTGAAAGTAAGCTCACATGGTTCTATGACCAAGTTAAGAAAGTAAAAGGGAAAGGGAACTGGTACTTAGTAGAACTGCTACTCACTATGTGCCAGGCACTCTGCTGCGTGTCTTCGCATTTTACAGTAATTCTGTAGAGCTGGTATCACCGAATTAAACAGAAGGAAACGGGCCCAGAAGGGTTTGACTAACACCAGCCTGTGTATCTGGTAGTTGTAGAACCAGGGTGCGAGGGAGAGCTATTTGTCCTTCATGCCCATGTTCTTTCCACCAAGCCAAACTCCCCAGGCACTTTTAAGAACATAGACAGGATTGACAGACAGGCTTCCACACTGATGCCGGCTCTGATCAGTTGTTAGTGGCTTGAGAAGGATCGTGAGCCTGACGCGGAGCTCTGCGGGCACGTGCACTGTGGTCTGGGAGTGGTACTTACGGAGACTTTGGTAACTGGTTACTTGCAGTATTTGAAAAGCCCTGGAGCAGATGATATTTCTCAGTGAACGTGGGTCACGTCCTTGCTGATGCTTTGTTTTCATACGACTGCCACTAACGGCAGGTAGTAGAATCTTTGGGTGGCAGGGCAGGACTTTGTCAAGAAGGCATTTGGAGTAACTTGGGGATTTCATTGAAGTTTTTTTTTTTTCTTTTTAACTAAAGTTTTACTAAGTTCAGTTTACTAAATTAACTTTCTTCTAGAATGCTCTGTAAATTAACTTCTCAGATTACACAGGCTAGATCTTTGTCTCTGACCCCTCATTGGTAAAAGTATGTGAGGTTTCACTGCATATGCCTGCTTTGATTCAGCTTGGTTTGGGGTTATCTATACCTACCTGCATCCCCCCAGGAAAGGGCAGGGAGAATTGAGTGTTACCTGTGGGGTCAGGATGTGAGTAGTCAGACTAGCCTGCCCGTGAGTCCTCTGCTAATGCCCCTTGATTTTCGTTGTGAGTGGTTAGGAGACTTCATCTAGAACTCACAGCCTTTTGTCAGACGTGTAGTTTTTGAAGTTATGGCCTGCATTTTAAGTACCCCCTCCAAACCAAACAACAAAACTTTCATATGTTGTTACGGGGTGCATATGCCTTTATTTCTCTAAGAATACAGTGTCATCTGGAGAACTTCCCTCTGTTGAGGAGTTTGGCTTTGTCTATTGCCAACATGGCAGATAAGAATCTGTCTTGTGTGGAGGCCCCAGGGGCAGTTTGTACTTGAAATGTCTTGCAGACCAGTACTTAGGAAACTGATAATTGGAGTGTTTATCTGTTCTCTATTCCATCCCCCAGAAGCTCCCAGGGCAATTGCAGGCTCCAAGCTCAGGATTACCCCTCCCAAATGAGGTATCTCAAGCATTCTGAGTCCATGAAGTCAGTCCTGTAGAGGCTTTACCTTTCCTCCTCGACAGATTATTTGTTCCCTGGAATGAGTGGGAAGACTCGCCCCACTCTTAAGAGACACCCAAGACATACTGTGTGTGCACGCGTACTTGCGTTTCAAGTGAAATGTTCCAAGTGAGCCATGACTTTGGTTGGCCTTGCAGGTAGACCTGTGGTCAGAGCCATGTCCCTGTACTTTGCTTGACTGCAGTCACATAAGCAGACTTTTGGTGGCCTCAGCCCAGCTTTTTGACTCAGTCTCAGGGAAAGCGTGAGCAGTAAGTGGGCCAAAAGGGCTGAGTGCCACTGTAGATAAGGCTTTGGCGACTCTCTATCATCCTTGGAGAAGCCAGTGAATCAGGAGACCTGTGGACGGTTGCTGCTTTTGGTTTGAATTGTTCAGAACCCTACCACACCGGACATGAAAATGCTTTCCAGGTCCCAAGGGAAATGGTTCTAGGCCTTCTCATGCCCTGGGATCAGCTGTAACAGTGCTTGTCTCATGGTGAGAATCCTGCAGTGGAACGTGGGAAACCAGATGTGGTTCCTGCCACAGGGCGATGGCAGGGAGCCCTTGGAGGGCTGCTTTCTGAACCACACACTGCTAGACCTCCGTGCCTGCTTCCTCCCATAAGTCCCCTGCTGCGTGCCTGGTGCCACTGTTGATTTGTCTTCCTTGTCTTCTGGAAGTTTACCTTTGTGCATGTGATGCCCCCATCCCCTGATGAAGTCCATACACACTAGCCTGGGATTTAAGGCTCGGCCTGCTTTTCCGTGGGCCTCTTGTGAGCCTGGAGCTCTCCTCATGGTGTCCCTCCGTCTGTCTCCTTATCCGGGTCCTCCCTTCTCTCCCAAACCCAGCTCAGTCCTGCCTCCCAGCATCAGTCCCTCCTGACCCTCCCTCTTTGGTTCCCGGTTATTGTTTTCCACACATTTGTCTTCCCGACTGTTACACCCACTGAAGGTGGAAATCCTGTTATACTTCAGTGTTCTCACCCTTTTTGTGCCATAGACCTCTTCTCCGAATGTTTTTAAATCCATAAAATACATGGAATTTGCAGGGGACACTGATTCTGTTGAAATGTATACTTTAAAAAATTGTGATAGAGTAGGATGTGCTTCTTTATTAACATGTCAAATAACAGGATCCAGCAGCAGGTCTGATAACTACCTAAGTTTCAAATTAGTGATGCACGTGAATGATGATTCAAGATAATTGTTTACAGCTATATGTAATGTGAAATGAAAATAAGTGATTTCTGATGGTGACAGTCAGAGGTACTTCTAATACTACTGTGGCTTTTTGTCTATAGTAAAAAAAATTATAGTTCATTTACAGGTTAGTGAAAATGATTTTAAAAATTTTAGTTCATTTACAGGTTAGTGAAAATGATTTTAAAAATTTCCCTTCCATGTTCGCAGGCCCCTTTGATTCTACCTCCAGATAAATGGGGCCCCAGTTAAACACTCCTGTGCCAGCGCCTTCACATAGCAGGCGGAGTCCTGTTGTTGGCTAACTGACAGGTCGCTGCTCTGAGATGTGCTACCTCAGTCCTGATGGGCAGCCTTTCCTTCTCTCTCCACCTTGTCCTGCCCTCGCACCTCTGGTTAGTGCCGCAGCTCCCAGCTTGGACCCTTGCTTCTTGTCTGAGCTGGCAGGGAGTTGGGGCGTGGAGGTAGCTGCTTTTCAGTGCTGTGTCTTTGGCTTGAGGGAGATGACTGTCATTTTGCAAATATTGGCAGGAGGGGGCCCAGTCGTTTGTGGGACACAGGCCTCAAACAGGGAGGCTAAGGACAAGAGGCAACATTCAGGGTGTCTTTCTACCATGAGAGCATGTCTGCACCCAGGCATGATGTGCCTTAGAGTGTGGTGCTTCCTTGTCTGCAGGAAAGAACAAGGCCTTAGATCCTGGGCCTCGATTCTGCTGCTGGGAACGGGCGGGGTCTACGTCTCTGGCCCTTGGAGCTGACTCACCAGCCTCTCCCTTTCTTTCCCTCCAATCCAGGGCAAGCTGGCCTCATTTTTCCTGTCTCGGGTGGATGCCTTGAGCCCTCAGCTCCAGCAGGTAAAGGGAAAGGAGGGAGATGGAGAGCCTGGGGTCTGAGCTGGAGCTTCTTTTCTCTCTCTGTTTTTTTGTCTGTAACTGCATTTCGACCACGGTCTCACTCCCCTCCTTGTGAACATATGCAGTAAACACAAGTCATGACTTCTGCCTCCGTGTCTCCATCTGTGTCTTTCTGCCCCGTAGTCCCTTCCGTTTTCCCTCAGAGCTCTCTTTGATCTCCGTCTTCCTGGGCATTGGTGGGGTTGGGATTCCATGGCTGGGCTGGATTCCCACCTGACCAGGGTTCCAACCTGTCTTCTGCAGTTGGCCTGTGAGTGTTACTCCCGGCTGCCCTCTCTAGGGGCTGGCTTCTCCCAGGGCCTGAAGCACACGGACAGCTGGGAGCAGGAGCTGCACAGCCTGCTGGCCTCTCTGCACAGCCTGCTTGGGGCCCTGTATGCGGGGGCGGACACGGGTAAGGACTGTGGCTGCTGTGGTCGGTGGCACGGTGGTGAGGGGAGCAGGGGGCTGGTCTGGAGAGGCGGGGCCTTTGAGTTCTAGGCAAAAGGGAGTAGAATATGGGTGGGTCCTCCACCAGAATGGAGGAGGAGGGGATGGAAGACAGACCTGGCGTGTGAAGGTGGTTGTGTTTCTGTCCAGCTCCTGTGCAGTACGAAGGCCCTGGGGTGGAGACGCTGCTCTCCCCCTCAGAAGATGGCGACGCCCATGTCCTTCTCCGGCTTTGGCAGAGGTTTTCCGGGCTGGCCCGCTGCCTGGGGCTCATGCTCAGGTGTGTGAGTGTCGGGGGGAGCGAGGGCCTGGAGTAGGAGGGGCCGAGATGGGTGTCGTCTTCGTCATGAGGAGGGAGGTTGAGGGTGGGTGTGGAGTCCCCATGGGCCCCCACGCTGAGGATCTCCCTGCTCTGATTCTCTTTAGCTCTGAGTTCGGGGCTCCCGTGTCCGTCCCCGTGCAGGAAATCCTGGATCTTATCTGCCGGACCCTCAGCGTCAGTGCCAAGAACATCGTAAGTGGAGTTTGTGCCCTGTTCACAGCACTTGCCCAGGATGCAGGGCAGCCAGGCAAGCAGTGTGGGCTATGGCTCCCAAAGTGATGTTGCTTGAGGTTGCCCCGGCCAGCTCCTTACCTCTCCAGATGCCGTTATTCCCGTGCTCCCGGCACACGCACATCAGTGCCGATTCGCTCCCGTGTTGCGGGAGCACTTGTAGCACATGCTTCCTCAGGGGATGGTGAGCTAGGGGTCAGCTGCGTCACTGCCGCGAGGTTCAGCCATCCCTCCCTTGTCCTCCTTCCAGGGTCTGTTGAGGATGGCAGTTTGATCTTGGTGGGGGAGTTTGGGGTCGGGTGTGGGTTCCTTTCCTGCGTGCTCACGTGTATTTAGTCACATGCGTGTATCCTGTCTCCATTTCTCTTTCTTTGCCTCACTTTCTTCCTCCACTCCTTACTCTACTAATTTTTTCTGCAGAGTTTGCTTGGAGATGGTCCCCTGCGGTTGCTGCTGCTGCCCTCCCTCCACCTGGAAGCCTTGGACCTGCTCTCTGCACTCATCCTCGCGTGAGTGGGGTCGGGTGGATGCGGTGCAGGGGCTGGGATGTGCTGGGAGCGGGGGTCACTGTTCTGTCTTCGCCCCCAGGTGCGGAGGCCGGCTCTTGCGCTTTGGGGCCCTGATCAACCGCCTGCTTCCCCAGGTTCTCAATGCCTGGAGCATTGGGAGGGACAGCCTCTCTCCGGGCCAGGAGAGGCCTTACAGGTAGGTGACTATCTAGGAACAGAATGAAGAGGAGAGGGTGGGTGAGGGGGTGCCGGTGGACCGGGGGTGCCGGCGGCTGGGACGTCGACTTCCTTTCACAAGTTGCCCTCTGCTCCTCCCGCAGCACCATGCGGACCAAGGTGTACGCTGTCCTGGAGCTGTGGGTGCAGGTGTGTGGGGCCTCGGCAGGAGTGCTTCAGGGGGGAGCCTCGGGTGAGGCCCTGCTCACCCACCTGCTCAGTGACATCTCCCCGCCGGCTGATGCCCTCAAAGTGAGTGAGGCCTCTGCCCCTGTCCCGGGACCCCATCCTGCACCCCTTGTCCTCACCAGCCTTGTCACCGGACACTGCCTTCTGACTGTCCTGCCTTCCTGTTGGCCGGTGTGTGTGATTTATGTTCCCCTCCCCCACCAGCTGCGCAGTCCCCGGGGGAGCCCTGATGGGGGTTTGCAGACCGGGAAGCCCAGCGCCCCCAAGAAGCTAAAGCTGGATATGGGGGAGGCTATGGCCCCGCCCAGCCACCGGAAAGGGGACAGCAATGCCAACAGTGACGTGTGTGCAGCTGCGCTGAGAGGTGGGTGAGGCCTGTGCCCTGCACCTCGGCGCACTGGGATGGCCTGGGGTGATAGCCCCAAACCAGTCGTTGAGGTGGAGGGTGTAGAAAAAATGCAGACCCAGCTAAGAGCCTGTGGAGAAGCTATGCCACCCCCAGGGCTGCAGGTGGAATCTTGGGTCCTGCTGTTAGATGGAGTTCTGGTGTTGACACCGCCCCTCCAGGGTCTCAGCTATCTTTGTTTGTGCATCCCCTCTACATGCTAAGTGCTGTTCTAGTACAAGAGGGCGGGGCTGGGAAGAGGATGAAACCCCTGGGCTGTGGAGCTCACACTCCCCAGGCGGGCTGCTCAGTGGGGCTTCCTGCTTCTGACACAGTTGCTAATCTGGACGCAGAAGTGACTTTCTTTTGGGTCCTGTGTATTTCACTGCCCTCCAACCCCACCCCCGTGTGAAGGGAAGTGCCAGCTCTCCCCAAATATGTAAATGCACATTTATAATGTTGGACCTCCATCACCTATCTCATTTACATAATGTCAGCAGCCTTAGGTGGTAGGCATATGTTTAGGATCCCCATTTTATAGTTGAGAAAACAAACTTAGAGGAGTTATGTGACTTGCCTGAAGTGGGCCGTGGCAGAGCGGGGTGCTCAGCTGGGGCCACGTGCTTCAGAAGCCCTGGCTCATCGTCATGTTAGCTGCCCGCCTCTGACATACTGGTCTCCTTCCCTAGGCCTCAGCCGGACCGTCCTCATGTGCGGACCTCTCATCAAGGAGGAGACTCACAGGGTGAGTGGAGCCTGGTCCCCACGGAGGTGGGGAGGAGCCGTTGCTCTGTACCTGTGGGGGGCTCATTCACACCAGGGAGTAGGCCCCGGAGAAGGGTTGGCTCATCTTGGTGTCATCTCAAGGTGTGCTCTCTGTCCTTTTCAGAGACTGCATGATCTGGTCCTCCCACTGGTCATGGGCATCCAGCAGGGCGAGGTCCTAGGCAGCTCCCCGTATACCAGCTCGCGCTGCCGCCGGGAACTCTACCGCCTGCTGCTGGCTCTGCTGCTGGCGCCTTCTCCTCGCTGCCCGCCTCCTCTCGCCTGTGCCCTGCAGGCCTTCTCCCTGGGCCAGAGAGAAGACAGCCTTGAGGTAACTGCGGAGTGTGGCCAAATTCACCTCGTGGGTTCCTGGATTCTCTTGTTTCTGATGCTGGTCGGCATTCCCTCCCTGGTTTCGTGAAGGCCTGTATCCCTGATGCTCACTCTCGCCCTTCTTTCCCTCCTCAGGTCTCCACTTTCTGCTCAGAAGCACTGGTGACCTGTGCAGCTCTGACCCATCCCCGGGTTCCTCCCCTGCAGACCATGGGCCCTGCCTGCCCCACCCCTGCCCCAGTTCCCCCTCCTGAGGCTCCATCTCCATTCAGGGCTCCAGCTTTTCATCCCCCAGGCCCCATGCCCTCGGTGGGTCCCATGCCCTCGGCGGGCCCCATGCCCTCGGCGGGCCCCATGCCTTCCCCAGGCCCTGTGCCCCCAGCGGGCCCCATGGCCTCAGTGGGCCCCATGCCCCCGGCACGTCCTGGACCTCCAGCCACAGCCAACCACTTAGGTCTCTCCGTCCCAGGCCTGGTGTCTGTATCCCCCCGGCTCCTTCCTGGCCCTGAGAACCACCGGGCAGGCTCAAATGAGGATGCCGTCCTTGCCCCTAGTGGCACTCCTCCACCTGCTATACCCCCAGATGAGACTTTCGGGGGAAGGGTGCCTAGACCAGCCTTTGTCCACTATGATAAGGAGGAGGCATCCGATGTGGAGATTTCCTTGGAAAGCGACTCTGATGACAGTGTGGTGATCGTGCCTGAGGGGCTGCCGCCCCCACCCCCCTCGGGTACCACACCCCCGCCTGCAGCCCCGGTCGGGCCCCAAACAGCCTCCCCTCCTGTGCCAGCCAAGGAGGAGCCAGAAGAGCTGCCTGCGGCCCCGGGGCCTCTCCCTCCGCCGCCTCCCCCTCCTGTTCCTGGCCCTGTGGCACTCCCACCACCCCAGCTGGTCCCTGAAGGGACTCCCAGTGGCGGAGGACCCCCAGCCCTGGAAGAAGACTTGACAGTTATTAACATCAACAGCAGTGAGGAGGAGGAGGAGGAGGAGGAGGAGGAGGAGGAGGAAGAAGAGGAGGAGGAGGAGGATTTTGAGGAGGAGGAGGAGGAGGAGGAAGAGTATTTTGAGGAGGAAGAAGAAGAAGAAGAGTTTGAGGAGGAGTTTGAGGAAGAGGAAGGTGAGTTAGAGGAGGAAGAAGAGGACGAGGACGAGGAGGAAGAGGTGGAAGAGGTGGAGTTCGGCCCGGCGGGCGGGGAGGTGGAAGAAGGAGGGCCTGCACCCCCAAGCCTGCCTCCAGCTCTGCCCCCCACCGCGTCCCCCAAGGTGCAGCTGCAGCCAGAACCGGAACCCGGGCTGCTGCTGGAAGTGGAGGAGCCGGGGGCTGAGGAGGGGCCTGGGGCCGAGACGGCCCCCACACTGGCCCCTGAGGTGCTCCCCTCCCAAGGGGAGGTGGAGAGGGAAGGGGGGAGCCCCCCTGCAGTGCCACCTCCTCAGGAGCTTGTTGAAGAGGAGCCCTCTGTGCCCCCAACCCTGCTGGAAGAGGGGGCTGAGGGTGGGGGTGACAAGGTACCACCCCCACCAGAGGCATCTTCAGCAGAAGAGATGGAGACAGAGGCGGAGGTGGCAGTTCTCCAGGAAAAGGTGAGCGGGCCGGGCGGGGAGAAGTGCTGGCCACTTGTGCAGCCTGACCCACTCTTCAGTGTATATGTGTGACTGACTGTTTGGGATTTGATGTCTTTGTCCCTCAAAGGAGCAGGATGACACAGCTGCCATGCTGGCTGACTTCATTGATTGCCCCCCTGATGATGAGAAGCCACCACCTGCCACAGAGCCTGATTCCTAGCCCTCTCCCACACCTTCCACTCTTCGTTTCCAATAAAGTTATGTCCTTGGATAGCGACCGCTGCTTCTGCCTTTTGCCACCACAGTGTCCCCAGCCAGAAGCCCAAATGTCTGCTGGGCTTGTCCTGTACCCATAGTGTTTCCCAAACGTGTCCATGGCTGTCCTGTTAGCTCCACCGTCCAGAAGAGGAGCCACTGACTTACAGGGGTAAGGGCCTGTCCTGTTGCTCAGCAAGTCAGTGTGACAAGTGTCGAATTTTTGCCTGGTGCTCTTGCTGATGCTAAGTGTGTGCTGGGTTGCCTGGAGAAGGAGAAGGAAGTAGCCCTGCTTCTGTTAGTAATCCAGGTGTGGGAGTATGTGGGAAATTTATGGGATTAAGTGTCCTAGTGAGTGAACCTGTGTAAACACACATACAGCCCCTTGGTCTCAAGGAGCAGGCTAAGTGACTGTGATGGAACTTTAGAAAATTACAGTAAAGTACAGAGGAGTTTAATCATTGACTTCTGTGAACTGGGAACTTGGGTGTCCCAAATTATAGGGGCATCCATCGTGGATATGGGGGATGAGCTCTATTCTGGGACTGGTCCTTCCAGTGACAACATCCCCGCCCAACACCTCCATGGCAGGAATTTGACAAGCTCACCCCTAGCCTTCCTACTCACTCTTGAGATTTGGACATTTCCCAGCCAGTGCCTGATCCCTTTAAGCATTTATAGACTATATATATTCTAGGACTTTTTGGGGTGCACGTGTGAGCATCACCCAGAGTTGTGTATGTGAGAGGGTATTGAGGTTTATGGGCTTGAGGTAGATGCCTCATGGTTTTTTCAGTCAGTCTGTGAACAAGAGTAAAGTGCCTTGGAAATGCAGAAAGGTTGGTGACTTCCCAACTGCCTGTATCCTGAAGGGCCTCTTTGAGAAGTGACATTTGTGCTAATTTTTGGAAAATTAGTAGGGGTTTAAAAAATTTTCCCACCCCCTCGGAGGGAGGAGACAAGATGGCGGAGTAGGAACTTGAGTTCACCCCCTCACAGGAAAACACCAAAATCACAACTAACAGCTGAATAATCATCGACAAAAAAGACTGGAATCTACCAAAAAAGATAATCTACATCCAAAGACAAAGAAGAAGCCACAACAAGACGGTAGGAGGGGTGCTTTTGTGATACCAAATCCCATACCCACCAGGTGGGCGACCCACAAGCTGGAAAATAAGTATATCGAAGAGGTTCTCTCACAGGAGTGAGCATTCTGAGCCCCATGTCAGGCTCCCCAGCCTGGGGGTCTGGCCTCAGGAGGAGGAGCCACTAGAGCATTTATTTGGCTTTGAAGGCCAGTGGGCCTTGAGTGCAGGAGCTACACAGGACTGGGAGAAACAGAGACTCCATTCTTGGAGGGCGCACACAAAGTTTCACATGCACTGGGACCCAGGGCAAGGCAGTGACCTCCTCAGGAGCCTAGGCCAGACCTACCTGAGGGTCTTGGAGGGTCTCCTGGGGAGGTGGGGGTTGGCTGTGGCTCACTGTGTGGGCAAGGACACTGGTGGCAGGGGCCCCAGGGGATAGTCATTGATGTGAGCCCTCCCAGAGGTTGCCATTTTAGCATGGAGACCTGGCCCCACTCAACAGCCTGCAGGCTCCCAGGCCAAACAACCAACAGTGTCGGAAGCCAGCCCCAGCCATCAGCAGACAGGCTGCCTAAAGACGTCCTGAGCACACAGCTGCGTCTAAACACACCCCTTGAAATGGCCCTGTCCACCAGAGGGCCAATATCCAGCTCCACCCACCAGTGGGCAGGCACCAGTCCCTCCCACCAGGAAGCCCACACAAGCCCTTGGACCAACCTGGCCCATCAGGGGCAGACACCAGAAGGATAAGGAACTACAAGTCTGCAGCCTGAAACGGAGACCACAAACAAGAAAGTTAGACAAAATGAGACAGCAGAGAAATATGCTCCAGATGAAGGAACAAGATAAAACCCCAGAAGAACACCTAAGTGAAGTGGAGATAGGCAATCTGCCTGAAAAAGAATTCAGAGAATGAGAGTAAAGATGATGCAAGATCTCAGAAAAAGAATGGAAGCACAGACCAAGAAGATACAAGAAATGTTTAACAAGGAGGTAGAAGATTTAAAGAACAAGGAGCTAGAAGATTTAAAGAACAGATGAACAATACAATAACTGAAATGAAAAATACACTAGAGGGAATCAATAGCAGAATAAATGAGGCAGAAGAACAAATAAGTGAGTTGGAAGACAGATTGGTGGAAATCACTGCTGCAGAAGAGAAGAAAGAAAAAAGAATGAAAAGAAACGAGGACAGTCTAAGAAGCCTGTGGGACAACATTAAACGCACCAACATTTACATTATAGGGGTCCCAGAAGGAGAAAAGAGAGAGAAAGGGCCTGAGAAAATATTTGAAGAGATAGCTTTCCTAACTTGGGAAAGGAAACACGTCCAGGAAGCACAGAGAGTCCCATACAGAATAAACCTAAGGAGGAACATGCCAAGACACACAATCAAACTGACGAAAATTAAAGACAGAAAATATTAAAAGCAATAAAGAAAAAGCAGCAAATAACATACAAGGGAATCCCCATATGGTTATCAGCTGAATTTTCAACACAAACCCTGCAGGCCAGAAGGGAACAGCACAATATATTTAGCAATGAAAGGGAAAAACCTACAACCAGGAATACTTGACCCAGCAAGGCTCTCATTCAGATTCGACAGAGAAATCAAAAGCTTTACAGACAAGCAAACACTAAGAGAATTGGCACCACCAAACCAGCTTTACAACAAATGCTAAAGGAACTTCTCTAGGTGGAAAAGGAAAGGTCACAATCAGAAACAAGAAAATTACAAATCAGGCAAGAGTATAGTAAAGGTAGGAAATCATCCACACACAAATATGATATCAAAACCAGCAATTGTGAGAAGAGGAGAGCACAAATGCAGGATACTGGATATGCATTTGAAATTAAGAGACCGGTAACTTCAAACAATCCTGTATATATACAGACCGCTGTATCAAAACCTCATGGTAACTGCAAATAAAAAATCTACAATAGATAACACACACAAAAAAGAAAAAGCAATCCAAACACAACTCTAAAGATAGTCATCAAATCCCAAGAGAAGAGAATGAAAGAGGAAGGGAAGAAAAAAGACTCACAAACCAAATCCTAACAATTAACAAAATGGCAATAAGAACATACATATCGATAATTACCTCAAATGTAAATGGATTAAATGCTCCAACCAAAAGACATAGACTGGCTGAATGGATTAAGAAAAACAAGACCCGTATATACTGTCTACAAGAGATCCACTTCAGATCTAGGGACACATACATACAAACTGAAAGTGAGGGGATGGAAAAAGATATTTCATGCAAATGGAAATCAAAAGCTAGAGCAGCAATACTCATATCAGGCAAAATAGACTTTAAAATAAAGACTGTTACAAGAGACAAAGAAGGACACTATATAATGATCAAGGGATTAATCCAAGAAGAAGATATAACAATCATAAATATATATGCACCCAATATAGCAGCACCTCAATATATAAGGCAAATGCTAACATCCATAAAAGGAGAAATTGACAGTAACACAGTAATAGTGGGGGACTTTAACACCCCACTTACATCAATGGACAGACCATCCAGACAGAAAATCAATAAGGAAACACAGGTCTTAAATGACACATTAGACCAGATGGACTTAATTGATATTTATAGAACATTCCATCTGAAAGCAGCAGAATACGTATACTTCACAACTGCACATGGAACACTCCAGGATTGATCACATGCTGGCCACAAAGCAAACCGCAGTACATTTAAGGAAGTTGAAATAGGACTTCCCTGGTAGTGTAGTGGTTAAGAATCCGCCTGCCAATGCAGGGGACATGGGTTTGAGCCCTAGTCAGGGAAGATCCCACATGCCACGGAGCAACTAAGCCCGTGCACCACAACTACTGAGCCTGCGCTCTGGAGCCCACAAGCCACAACTACTGAAGCCCGCACGCCTAGAGCCTGTGTTCCGCAACAAGAGAAGCCACCACAGTGAGAAGCCTGTGCACCACAACGAAGAGTAGCCCCCACTCGCCGCAACTAGAGAAAGCCCGCATGCAGCAACGAAGACCCAACGCAGCCAAAAATAAATAAATAAACTTATAAAAGAAAAAAGAAAATTGAAATCGTATCAAGCATCTTTTCCGACCACAACGCTATAAGATTAGAAATCAACTATAAGAAAAAAAACTGCAAAAAATACACAAACGTGTAGGCTGAACAATATGTTACTAAACAACCAGTGGATCACCACAGAAGTCAAAGAGGAAATAAAAAAGTACCCAGAGACAAATGAAAACGAAAATACAATGATCCAAAACCTTTGGGGCATGGCAAAAGCAGTTCTAAGAAGGAAGTTTATAGCAATACAATCTTACCTCAGGAAACAAGAAAAATCTTAAATAAACAAACTAACCTTACCCCTAAAGCAACTAGAGGAAGAAGAACAAACAAAACCCAAAGTTAGTAGAAGGAAAGAAATCATAAAGATCACAGAAGAAATAAATGAAATAGAGATGAAAAAAACAATAGAAAAGATCAATGGAACTAAAGAATGTTCTTTGGAAAGATACACAAAATTGATAAACCTTCACCCAGACTCATCAAGAAAAAAAGGGAAAGGGCTCAAATTGGTAAAATTAGAAATGAAAAAGAAATTACAACTGACACCACAGAAATACAAAGGATCACGAGAGACTACTACAAGCAACTATACGCCACTAAAATGGACAACCTAGAAGAAATGGACAAATTCTTAGAAAGGTACAATCTTCCGAAACTGAACCAAGAAGAAATGGAAAATATGTATCACACGTACTGAAATTGAAACTGTGATTTAAAAACTTCCAACAAGCAAAAGTCCAGGACCAGATGACTTCACAGGCGAATTCTATCAGACGTTTAGAGAAGAGTTAAAAGCTATCCTTCTGAAACTATTCCAAAAAACTTCAGAGGAACACTCCCAAACATTCTCTGAGGCCACCAAAGATACCACAAAAAAAGAAAATTACAGGCCAATAACACTGATGAACATAGACGCAAAAATTCTCAACAAAATACTGGCAAACCGAATCCAACAATACATTAAAAGGATCATACACCACAATCAAGTGGCATTTATTCCAGGGATGCAATGATTTTTCAGTATCCACAAATCAATCAGTGTGATACACCACATTAACAAACTGAAGAATAAAAACCATACGATCATCTCAGTAGATGCAGAAAGAGCTTTTGACAAAATTCAGCACACATTTATGATTAAAAAAAAAAAAAAAACACTCTCCAGAAAGTGGACATAGAGGGAACCTACCTCAACATAAAGACCATATATGACAAACTCACAGCTAACATCATACTCGATGGTGAAAAGCTGAAAGCATTTCCTCTAAGATCAGGAACAAGACAAGGATGACCACTCTTGCCACTTTTATTCAGCATAGTTTTAGAAGTCCTAGCCATGGCAATCAGGGAGAAATAAAGAGATAAAAGGAATCCAAATTGGAAAAAAAAGAAGTAAAACTGTCACTGTTTGCAGATAACATGATACTATCCATAGAAAATCCTAAAGATGCTACCAGAAAACTACTAGAGCTCATCAATGAATTTGGTAAGGTTACAGGATACAAAATTAATACACAGAAATCTGTTGCATTTCTATATACTAACAATGAAAGATCAGAAAGAGAAATTAAGGAAACAATCCCATTTACTATCACACCCAAAAGAATAAAATACCTAGGAATAAACCTACCTAAGGAGGCAAAATACTTGTACTCTGAAAACTGTAAGATGCTGATGAAAGAAATCGAAGATGACACAGATGGAAGGATATACTATGTTCTTGGATTGGAAGATTCAATATTATCAAAATGACTATACCACCCAAGGCAATCTACAGATTCAATGCAATCCCTATCAGATTACCAATGGCATCTTCCACAGAACTAGAACAAAAAATTTTAAATTTGTATGGAAACACAAAAGACCCTGAATAGCCAAAGCAATTCTGAGAAAGAAAAACGGAGCTGGAGAAATCAGGGTCCCTGACTTCAAACTATACTACAAAACTACAGTAATCAAGATATTATGACGCTGGCACAAAAACAGAAATACAGATCAATGGAACAGGATACAGAGCCCAGAAATAAACCCACACACCTATGGTCAATTAATCTATGATATGACAAAGGAGGAAAGAATATACAATGGAGAAAAGATGGTCTCTTCAGTAAGTGGTGCTGGGAAAACTGGACAGGTACATGTAAAAGAATGAAATTAGAACATTCTCTAACACTACACACAAAAATAAACTCAAAACGGATTAAAGACCTAAATGTAACATGAGATACTGTAAAACCCTTAGAGGAAAACAGGCAGAACACTCTTTGACATGAATCACAGCAAGATCTTTTTGGATCTATCTCATAGAGTAATGAAAATAAAAACAAAAAGAAACAAACGGGACCTAATGAAACTTAAAAGCTTTTGCTCAGCAAAGGAAACCATAAACAAAATGAAAAGACAACCTACAGAATGGGAGAAAATATTTGCAAACAAAGCAACCAACAAAGGATTAATCTCCACAATATTCAAACAGCTCATGCAGCTCAATATCAGAAAAAATAAAAACAACAACAACAAAACAAACAACCCAATCAGATAGTGAGCAGAGGATCTAAATAGACATTTTTCCAAAGAAGACATACAGATGGCCAAGAGGTACATGAAAAGATGCTCAACATCACGAATTATTAGAGAAATGCAAACCAAAACTACAATGAGGTATCACCTCACGCTGGTCAGAATGGCCATCATCAAAAAATCTACAAACAGGGACTTCCCTGGTGGTCCAGTGGTTAAGAGTCCATGCTCCCAATGCAGGGGGCCCGGGTATGGGGAACTAGATCCCACATGATGCAACTAAGAGCCCGTATGCCGCAACTAAGAGATCCCGCATGCCACAACTAAAGATCTCACATGTCACAACTAAAAAGATCCCACATGCTGCAATGAAGATCCTGTGTGCTGCAACTAAGACCTGGTGCAACTGAATAAATAAATAAATTTTTAAAAATCTACAAACAATAAATGCTGGAGATGGTGCAGAGAAAAGGGAACCCTCCTACACTGTTGGTGGGAATGTAAATTGGTACAACTACTATGGAGAACAGTATGGAGGTTCCTTAAAAAACTAAAAATAGAACTACAGTATTATCCAGCAACCCCACTCTTGGGCATGTATCTGGAGAAAACCATAATTCAAAAAGATACATGTGGGACTTCCCTGGTGGTGCAGTGGCTAAGAATCTGCCTGCCAATTCAGGAGACACGGGTTCAATCCCTGGTCTGGGAAGGTCCCACATGCCGTGGAACAACTAAACCCATGCACCACCACTGAGCCTGCGCTCTAGAGCCCTCAAGCCACAATTACTGAGCCCGCGTGCTGCAACTACTGGAGCCCGCGCTCCACAACAAGAGAAGCCACCACAATGAGAAGCCCACGCACCGCAACGAAGAGTAGCCCCAGCTTGCTACACCTAGAGAAAGCCCATGCACAACAACGAAGACCCAATGCTGCCAAAAAATTGAAAAAAAAAAAAAGATACATGCACTCCAATGTTCACTATTTACACTATTTACAATAATAGCACTATTTACAATAGCCAGACGTGGAAGCAACCTAAATGTCCATTGACAGAGGAATGGATAAAGAAGATGTGGTACATATACACAATGGAATATTACTCAGCCATAAAAAGAAATGAAATAATGCCATTTGCAGCAACATGGATGGACCTAGAGATTATCATTCTAAGTGAAGTCAACAGAGAAAGACAAATATCATATATCACTTACATGTGGAATTTAGGAAGATGATACAAATGAACTTATTTACAAAAGAGAAACAGACGCACAGACTTCAAAACCAAGACTTTGGTTACCAAAGGGGAAAGGTGGTGGCGGGGGTGGGAAGAATAAATTAGGACATTGGGATTAACATACACACACTATTATATATAAAATAGATAACCAACAAGGACCTACTGTATAGCACAGGGAACTCTACTCAATATTCTGTAATAACCTATATGGGAAAAGAATCTGAAAAAGAATGGATATATGTATAACTAAACCACTCTGCTGTACACCTGAAACTAACACAACATTTTAAATCAAATACACCTCAATATAAAATAAAAATTTAATTTAAAAAGATAATTATTATGGATGGTTATACCATTTATGCAAAGATAAAGTACAAATTTAAATTGTCAAAAAATTTTTTCCCTCAACTTATTTTGAAAAATTTTAAACCTGCAGAAAAGTTGAAAGAACAGTACAGTATATAACCCTTCCATGGATTGACCAATTAACCTTTGCCATGTGAGTTTTTATCTCTGTAACTACGTCTGTATCTACGTGTAGACGTGTATTTACACATGCACGTATGTCTCTATAATCAGTACATTTATATCTATACACATTTTTTTGTTGTTGGATCACATAAAAGTTGCAGACAGCATGGCCCCTCACCTCTAAACTCTTCAGCATTATCTCCTAAGATGAAGGACATTTTTCTACATAATCACAATACCACTAACAAACCTAAGAAAAGTAACAGTAATTCAGTAGTACCAACTATATACAGTTGACCCTTGAACAACGTGGGGGGTTAGGGGTGCCAACCCTCTGAGCAGTCAAAACAGAGTTGGCCCTCTGCATCCGAGGTCCTGCATCTGAGGATTCAACCAACCTCAGATCACGTATTACTGTCGTATTTACAACTGGAAAAAAAAAGGTGTATAAGTGGACCCATGCAGTTGAAATCCTCATTGTTCAAGGGTCAGCTGCAGTGTGGTATTCAAATTTCCTTATTTAAAATAAAAAGTCTTTTATAGCTGTTTGTTTTTTAGGTGGAGGGGGCTTAAGGATCACCACAAGGACAAAGGTGCATAGGTGTGAAAACTCCTGCAATAGTGATTTTTCAAAAATGCAAAGAACCTGAATCCTGGAAGCTGTAGATAGGTAAAGTTGACATTGACCCTGAGGAAGATGCCAGAACAGAAAATTTCTAATTTAAATTGTATTCTGAGTGGATAATATATTCACCTGGTTCAAAACTCAAGAGGTACAAAAGGTTTGTTGAAAAGTCTTCTTGCCCGTTCTCTAGTCACTCAGACTTTCTTTTTTTACCTGAGCAGCAAGTATTAGCAGTTTTATATTTTCTTCCAGAGATAATGTATGCATACACAAGCAAATATGAAAATCCTTCCTTTTTCACACAAGTAGTAGTGTTTTATCACTTAATATAAATCATATAATTTCACTAAGTCATGGGGTTGATTCGTTTGACAAATACTGAATACCAATTATGAACTAGGTAACTGCTCTCTTGTTAATACATATATTTTGAAATAATTATAGATTCACAGGAGGTTGCAAAGTCTAGAGGGGAGAGGAGTCATGAAGCCCCCTTCCCCACTTTTCCCAGCCTTACATGTTTATAGTACAATATTAAAACCAGGAATTTAATGTTGGTATAGCAATAGGCACCTGTTTTACAAACTGGAGATGGAGCAGTGAACAGCCCTTAAGTGGGGTGGGGTAGATAAATATGTAAAATGTATGTTAGGTGGTGGTGACATGTCCAGTGGGAAAACAAGGAAAGAGGAATAGGTGTGGGTGTTTTTCAACATTTTATTATGAAAATTTTCAGACATTAAGAAAAGTTGAAAGAATTATACTGAGAATACCCATATATCTACACGTTACTGCATGTGTGAGTGTGTGTGTGCAGGCGCATGCGAATTTTAAGTACGGTGGTCAAGGAAGGTCTTGCTGAGATGTGATAGTGAAATAAAGACCCAAAGGAGTCCAGTGGTTAGGACTTGGCGCTTTCACTGCTGAGGGCATGGGTTTGATCCCTGGTTGGGGACCTAAGATCCCTCAAGTCTTGTGGCCAAAAAAAGAAAAGAAAAGACCCAAAGGAGTTGGTTGGGGGAGAAAGACCATGGGGTTCTGGGGGAAGAGTCTTCCAGGCCGAGGGCACAGCAATTAGAAGGCCCTTAAGTGGGAGCATTCTTGGGGTGTTGGAGGAAAGCAGGGAGGCCAGGGAGCTTGAAAAACAGGAGATGAGGTCAGAGGTAATAAGGTGGCTTTTGACTGCTTATAGTGGTTTTTGCCAGGTTGAACATTTTTATTTTTATTAATTGCATTTATCAATAAGTCTTTTAAAGCTCCTAGGTTTTGAGTCATACTTTTAAAAAGCCCTCACCATTCTGAGGTTGTTAGAAGATTCTCACTTCTTTTTCTAGTATTTTTAAGATCCCATCCTTTTATAATATTAATTCTTTTATGATTTTAGTTTTTATATTTAAATCTTTCATCCATTTGGAATTTATCATAGTGTAAGGCATGAGGTACAGATCTGGCTTTACTGTTTTGTCCAAATGTCATTTATTAAACAACCCACCTTTCCCTGATTTGAAATGCCACCTTTGCTACATTCTAAATTCCTGTACGTGTGTATTTGGGTCTATTTCTTGACCTTGTGTTCTACTCCACTGATCTGTGCACACTTATTGATTGTGGCTTTATGATATGTTCCAATATCTGGTAGGAAGAGTAGGTTACTAAAGTGTGTTTGAGCTTGACCAAAATAACTGGTAGGAACCAGAATGGGTTCACAATTCAGAACAGGGCCTATCAGACTCGCCCTTCTGGGTTTCTGGATCGATAGCCCAGGAAACGGGGAGAGTGCTTGACTTCAGCAAGCTCTTCATCAGTCTCCCAATATGCTTGTGGCCAGTGTAGAGAATGGTGGCCACATATTAGGAGAGTTAAATTATTCAAGCAGTTAATAATCATACCCAAAGGACAATAGATCAGGGTCATCCTGGAGATTTCTTGGGCTGTGTTCCAGACCTTGCTCAAAATTCCTCTAAGTAACGTGGATGGAGAGCTGTGTACTAAATTTTCGTGGGACACAAAGTCGGAAGGTTAGCATGTATTTGGAATTGTCTGACAAGGATTTTTTTAAAAGTTGCATGGTAGGATTTCATAGGGGTCAGAATATCGTTCTGTCTTTGGGCTTCTCAAGCAATTGCCTAGTATAGGAAGTTGTGGCTTAGCAGAAAGAGGGGGATTCGGAGATGGTTGGGGGCTTAGGAGAGCCTGGAGCAGGTGATAAAAGGGGGCGTGGGGATGTGGGTGGATGGGTTAGTGGGGGGCCTTGAAAGCTCTGCCCAGGAGTTTGGGCTTTTCTCTAGGTGGCAGGGATTCCTTTAACATTTAACCTGGAGGAGGGAAGCGACAAGTTCTATTTTCCATCAGCTTTGGCAGCCCGTGGAGGAGAGCAGGAGCCTGAGGGGTCAGAGAGGAAATGAACACTGGTGTAGGTGGAGGACGTTGAAGCGTGATTTTGGGTAGTGGTCGTAGGCAGGGATGCGCAGGTCGGGCTCTCTGGCTGTCTAAGAGTGCCCTTTGGCCTGCTCTCTGGTATCCGTGAATGCTTCAGTTTGGGGGACTCTTGCCAAAGGCTGGCTGGGCCTTGCCTGGGGACAGTCTCAAAGTCTTTCCACTTTTTCCCAGGAAGCAGATTAGTCTCCTGCCATCTCTCAGTACCATGTGTCAGTGTCATTGCTTACAATCCCCCAGAGATGGGGCTTTGAGAGGATAGCTAGCTAGAAACTATAGATAATCCCCCAAATGGCAGGGCCTATGGCCAAGACTGAAGTAATTTTGGGTTTCTTGAGTGCTTATGGGGTACAAGCAGGGTAGCAGGCATTGCGGAAATAAAGAATACATTATTTGAGATCCTTCTCTAAAGGGATTCACAACCTGGCAATAATTAGAACACTTGGAGCAGCTCCTCTAGGATAGCAAGCAGCTGCATATGTGGGGTTTGGAGCTCAGGAGAGGGATCGGGGCTGCAGAGAGATTTGGGAGGGGGTAAGTCACCCAGGAATACGATTTGAGTGAAAAAAGTAGGCTGTGTATGGAACTCAGAAAACACTAACATTTTAAGGGCAAGAGGAGCCTTTACAGAAGAGGGAAGGGAACTTGGAGAGGGTGATGTCCCAGAAAATGAGAGAAGAGCTTCAAACGGGAGGGGGAAAGCATCAGTGCTGCTGAGAAATGTCCATGGGATTTGTCAGTGATCAGTGGGTTTGGGCAGAGCAGTCTCAGAGGGTGTGTGGGGGGGGTGCAAAACTCAGTGGGGGAGTTGGAAGGCGAGAAAAGGGGGAGAGCAAGATTCTGCACAGGAAGGAGAGGGGAGAAGATGGGTAGTGAGGGCGTTGGCCACAGGCAGGCTCTGCTCCTGGCGCGTTCTCTGCACGCTTTCTGTCTGCTGCAGAGGGCCAGCTGCTCAGCCTCACATATGGTTCCTGTCACAGCCTCCAGGGACAGGCAGAGCTCCCCAGGCAGGTCTCAGCCTCTGGTCACCCCTAACAGAGGCAGAGAGCTGACGTTTTCACAGGGGCTTTGGACATCCCATCTAAAATCACCTCTCCTGGGGCTTCCCTGGTGGCGCAGTGGTTGAGAGTCTGCCTGCCAATGCAGGGGACACGGGTTCGAGCCCTGGTCTGGGAAGATCCCACATGCCGCGGAGCAACTAGGCCCGTGAGCTACAACTACTGAGCCTGCGCGTCTGGAGCCTGTGCTCCGCAACAAAAGAGGCCCGCGCACCACGATGAAGAGTGGCCCCCGCTTGCCACAACTAGAGAAAGCCCTCGCACAGAAACGAAGACCCAACACAGCCAAAAGTAAATAAATAAATAAAATAAAATAAAATAAAATACAATCACCTCTCCTGGGACTTCTCTGGCGGTCCGGTGGGTACGACTATGCACTTCCACTGTAGGGGGCAAGGGTTCGATCTGTGGTTGGGGAACTAAGATCCCACATGCCGCGTGGCACGGCCAAAAAATTAAAGAAAGTAAAATCACCCCCTCCTGTCCCCACCTGCCATCATCAAGCCCTTCCCCTGCTTCCCCCCACGCTCCGCTTTGTAGCACTTAGCACCACCTGACACATGCGATTTAGTGTGAGTTTATTTGGAGCTGTCACCTCCCAGCAGAATGTAAAGCACCATCAGAGCAGAGACTCTTTTTTTTTTTTTTTTTCTTTTTGCGGTATGCGGGCCTCTCACTGTTGTGGCCTCTCCCGTTGCGGAGCACAGGCTCCGGACGCGCAGGCTCAGCGGCCATGGCTCACGGGCCCAGCCGCTCCGCGGCATATGGGATCCTCCCAGACCGGGGCACGAACCCGTATCCCCTGCATCGGCAGGCGGACTCTCAACCACTGCGCCACCAGGGAGGCCCAGAGCAGAGACTCTTTTGTTGTGGTCTGTCCACTGCAGTATTGCCGAGTCCCAAATTCCTGGTTTGAGGCGGGGGCTCAGTCACCACCAGATGAATGAACAAGTGAATGAGTCACTGAGGAGGAATCCCTGCAGGGACCTGGGAGGTGTCACAAGCACAGATAACCGAGGTTCCCCTCAGTCCCTTCCCGAGCTGAAAGTGTGAAACAAGCAAGACTCACCCACAACCTGATACGCTCCGCAAGAGCCAGCTCTCCAGCTGAGGGGCGTGTTTGTAGAAGGTTCAGCAGCGTTTATCCTGCCAGGCTGAGGTCACCCAGCGTTCTTCTCACACAGCGCCTGTCCCAGCCCTCTCCCTCTGAAAAGGCTGAAGGCAACAACAAAGCACGGGCTGGGGCTGTAGGGCCCCTGGGGCTGCGCTGCCCCTGCCCCCTGCAAGCCAAGGAGACCCTTCCAGGGGCGGCTCTCAGGGCACAGATCCTGGGGCGCCCACGGGGGCCACCTCCCGGGCCTCTGTCTCCCAGGGTCACACTGATCTCCAGTCCACGTGCCTGGTTCACTCTCCCCGTTTCGGGTCTCTACCTGCCCCGGGCCCAGGTGGAGAGCTGCTTTCAGATGCCCAGGATGCTGCCACCTGCCCAGGGGACTTCCCTAAACACTCTCTCATCTGTAGCACCTCCTGCATAGGGCTCGGGTGCTATGTATTCTTTTCTCTCTGTGATTCCTGGCAAACTGGGTCTGGAGGAGTCATTAGTAAACGGTAAGTAAACGGATCCTGTGTGTGATCCAGAGTTCAAGAGGAAGCTGCCCGCTTTCAGTCCTTTGTGATTATACTGGTCTCCCTAATCTCATGCTGCTCTGATGTTTCCCAATTTGATAACTCAGTTTTGCCCCAGATTGGGTCACCTCTCTGACCCCTCTCAGTCTACCCTCTTCTTTGTTTCTCCGGCTCCCATGTGGTGGCACATCGCTTAAGCCACACTATTTTTTTTTTTTTTTTTGGCTGCACCCCGCGGTATGCAGGATCTTAGCTCCCCGACCAGGGATCGAACCTGTGCTCCCTGCAGTAGAAGCACAGAGTCTTAACCACTGGACCACCAGGGAAGTCCCTTAGGCCACACTTTTGAGTCTTAAACACCAAGAATCTGCACCCATTTACATGTTGATCATTTCAGTCCCTGTCAACCAGCCTGGAGGTTACTTGCTTTCATTTGTCACACTCCACGAACCATCTCTGTTTCTCTCTGCTTCCAGCGAGCCATTCACTCACTCACTGCTTCCACAACACGCACTACACCTGTAATGTACCTCCTGTAGGCCACACATGATGCCGAATGCTAGAAGGAACACAAAGGAGAACTACCCAGTCACTGTCTCCAAGGACATCTCAGGCTCCTGGAGAAGAGGAAGCTAAATAGAAGAATGCCATGAAATGAATTTGTTCTGTAATTATAGAGCACAGTGGGAGCCCTGGAAGAGAGCTGTTGGGTCCATGAGGGGGTAGGGATAGTGGGGAGATATAAGGGCATAAGGGCTTTCAAGAGCTGTATCTGTTGTCTGGGGGACAGACATTCTGGATAGAAGGTTGGGAAACTCCACCAACCCCAAGTGACTGGGGCCAAGAAGAAGGACATTTCACATTAAAATCTTTTTTCATAGCCATAGAAAAGTTAACAGAATAGCAGTACAACAGACACCCACATACCTTTCACTTAATCAAATATTGATATTTTGTCACATATGTTTTTTCTTTACCTTGAACCATTTGGGAGTAAGTTGTATCATCATACTTTACACTTCAATACTCCCACATGCCTAAATATTTACACAGTATTTCCGAAGATTAAGGACATTCTCTTACACAGTCATGATATGATTATCAGTCAAGAAATTTAACAATTGACAGGCTACTATTACCTAATATGTTGCCCATATTTGCAATTCCTCAATTGTCCCACTAGTTTCCATTACAGCTGTTTGCAAATTTCACCTCTTTATGTCACTAAGTCATGGTACCTTAGACCCATCTGTGACCTGAACTCTATCCCTTGTCCCATTCCTGAGTTTCCTCCCTTCCCTGACCTATATCCATATACATATAGGTCACCTATATCCATTCACGGCCCTTAGTTGGATCTCTGCAGCATGGGCCACCTCTGCTAATTCCTGCTTTGTTGTTAAAGCATTAGATTCTAGAATCAGTATTTACTTCTTCCTTTCTCTTCGATCAAAAGCAAAAATAATCCCAACTAACAAGAGGTTCATAACTTTTTACTAAAAAGATGCCTGTCAAACAACAATGCCATATATTTCAGACAAAGATAAGGTCCAGGTTGTAGGGAGGGCTAATAGACTATCAAGCTTCCACCAAGCATCTCTCTCTTCTCATCTGTCCCACAGTCATGAAGGGTGGGGCCCTTGACCACTGGAATGAGACACACACACAAACACCTAACCTAGGTTCATCACTTGCATCACTTCTTCAGTTTTCCCAGAACACTGAGGTTGGCACTCAAAAAGACCTCTGAACTTACGTGTCAGGCTGATTAGGTGATACAACTGCTCTTGTAACAACACAGTAGGCATTCATATTTTTGTGGAATGAATGAAACATATAAAGGAATGGTTGGAGAAGCCAGGAACTGACCGACAGCAGGCAGTGGGAAAAGGAAGTTTGGGATTGGTTTGAGCTATTCCATTATTTTTATTTTTTTATTTTTTTTTTTAGCGGTATGCGGGCCTCTCACTGTTGTGGCCTCCCCCGTCGCGGAGCACAGGCTCCGGACGCGCAGGCTCCGGACGCGCAGGCTCAGCGGCCATGGCTCACGGGCCCAGCCGCTCCGCGGCACACGGGATCCTCCCAGACCGGGGCACGAACCCGCATCCCCTGCATCGGCAGGCGGACTCTCAACCACTTGCGCCACCAGGGAGGCCCTATTCCATTATTTTTTTTCTTCCAGTTTTATTGAGATAAAACTGACATATAGGACTGGATAAATTTAAGGTGGATAGCATAATGATTTGACTTACATACATCATGAAATGATTATCACAATAAGTTTAGTGAACATCCATCATCTTGTATAGTTACAAAATTAAAGAAATAAAAAGTATTTTTCCTTGTGACGAGAACTCAGGATTTACTTTCTTAACTTTCATATATAACTTACAGCAGTGTTACTTCTCATGTTGTACATTACATCCCTAGTACTTATTTATCTTATAACTGGAAGTTTGTACCCTTTGACTGCCTTCATCCAATTCCCACCTGCCCCAGTAACCACACATCTTATCTATTTTTCTATAAGTGAGTTTCTTTTTGAAGTACAGTTGACCCACAACATTATGCTAATTCCTGTTACACAACAACATACTTATTTGATATTTCTATACATTTCAAAATGATCACCATGATAAGACTAGTTATGGTATCTCACCATACAAAGATATTACATAGATATTGGGACTTCCCTCGTGGCACACTGGTTAAGAATCTGCCTGCCAGTGCAGGGGACACGGGTTCGAGCCCTGGCCCAGGAGGATCTCACTTGCCACAGAGCAACTAAGCCCAGTGCGCCACAACTACAGAGCCTGTGCTCTAGAGCCCACAAGCCATAACTACCAAAGCCCCCGCGCCTAGAGCCCATGCTCCGCAGCAAGAGAAGCCACTGCAATGAGAAGCACGTGCACCACAACAAAGAGTAGCTCCCGCTTGCTGCAACTAGAGAAAGCCTGCGTGCAGCAACGAAGACTCAATGCAGCCATTAAATAAATAAATAAATAAATGCCAAAACCAAACCAAAACAACAAAGAAAGAAGGCAGTGGGCATTCCAAGAAGACTGCCCAGATTGTCTACACTGCTAAACATGCCCAGCCCTAACCACCATATGGATGGGACATTAACCCAAGGGTGACCAGAAGGGACCATAAAAGAAGCCCAGTTTCTTTCCCCCTGGTACAGACCCTCTCTTGGTCTCACCTGCTGCTCCCTTGCAGTGTATCCAATAAATCTCGCTTTCTACCCTCGCTTCTGACTCAATAAATTCTTTTACCACCCTCGTTGCCCGCCCCTTCACTGCACACTGTGGCATCTTGGTGGCCCCTACGGGGAGTGCCTCTCTCTCCTCTCTGTGCCTTTTCTGATCGTCTTCCAACACGCAGTGATCGGCCTACTGGGCCTACTGACGTGGGGCAATTGAAGGTCCCCGGCAGCGGCTACTCCTCTCAGTGAGACCAGAAGCCCTCCCGACCAGTGAGACCGGAAGCCCTCCGGTCGGGACTCTGACTCGCTGTCACCCTAAGGGGTACGGTCTCTTCTTCTCTTCAACACCGCGGATGGCCTGAGGTCCCTGGAGACCCGGGATGGCGCACCCTGGCCAAGGAGACTGTTCAGACATAAAACCTGGCCCCATACAGATCGATAGTCCCTGTCCGATCAGGTGGCAGTGTCCTTTGGCCCCAGCCTTGGGACTCCTCACTTCCGATGCCTGGTGCAGTCGGCAGTGGCAGCTCGTCTGGGGTAAATCCAGGCACGCTGTGAGATCCCCTTTTCCTTTCCATTCTCCCTTGAGGACCACCCATCCTGATCCACCAACATCTCCAGGTACTTCAAACGAGTCGAGTCACCACAAAACCAGTGAGTTTCCCTTCTCGGCTGGCCCGAGACCACTTTCCACTCCCTCATTCTTGGGCTGTTCACCCAAGGCCCGACACATGTTGGCTGGGTGTCAGGAGGCCTCTGTCAGACAGAGCACGCCTCCAGAGGTCCTCTATTCTGTGTGTGTGTGTGGGGGGGTGGCGCCCCAGTCTAGAGCACAACCTCAGGTCCCCTGCGGACACTACAGAGGCCCATCTCCCTCTAGGGACACCTTTTGGGCAGACGCTGTGCCTGGTTAAGATCCAATATGGGTCTCACACCTTCTATTCCTGCGGAGTCACCTTTGGGACGTATTCTTAAAAACTGGACTAAATTTGATCCCCAAACTCTCAAAAAGAAACAGCTAGTATTCATTGCTGGATCAGGAGGTCTGGCCCCTCAATTGATCCCTAAACTATACCACCATCCTGCAGCTCTATCTCTTTTGTCGTAAACTTGGGAAGGACTCTGAGGTCCCCTACATTCAGGCCTTCATGGCCCTGTCACAAAACCCCAAAATACGACAGTGGTCGCATGTGTCTCCAAATTCTGCTCTCTTAGGCCTGACACCGATATTGTCCACGACCCCTCCTTCAACCCCTCCTCTTCACTTGTTCCCCTCCCACCACTCCTCGTCCCTACATCCTCTCGCTTCCCCACACCCATTCAGGACCATGAAAGCCCAGAGGGACTAGCTATTCTGGCCATCACTTTATCAGCCAAGCCTCACCTGATATCAGACAAAAACTCCAAAACCTTAAACAGGGACCAGTTCTCCCTTTGCTGTCTTATTGGATACAGCCTTTAAGGTCTTTAATAACCAAGAAGAGGCCTTGAGAGCCCAGAGGGTTAAACAGGAAGATGAAAGATAAATGGCAGGCCCAATATATGCAGCCGCAATTGTTAGTTCCCTGTCCATTTCGGGCACTCCCGTGGCTCGTCCCAGCCAATCAAAGGGGACAGCCGCCCCGGCCCGTTCCTACTCCTGCTGTGGCCAACCAGAGCACTTCAGTCGGGAATGTTCTAAGCCTCAGGCCTACAAGCCCTAACTGCAAGCAACGTGGCCACTGGAAATGGACTGTCCCCCTCTCCCTCAAGGGGGAGGGCCATCCTCCACCCAAAGGCCCCATGCACCACTGGGAGGCCCCCGAGCTCCAAGAGCCCCTCCCCAGGGACAAATGCCCTTGATGCTTTTCCTGGACTACAAAGAGCCATATGAGGAACCTCTCCTCTTGCAGAACTGACAGGGTCCAGGGGTTATATAGGCTCCCATGTTTTCCATCTCTATGGAAGAGCCCTGGATGACCCTTGATGTGGCAGGGACCAAAATTACTTTCCTCATTGATACAGGGGCCACATATTCCACCCTGACCACTTTTTCTGGTCCAACCTCTCCGTCCTTGATCCTCCTCACCAGCACTGACGGCAAACCACAAGCGGCCCATTCT
The DNA here is from genome assembly GCF_025265405.1 of Mesoplodon densirostris. NCBI lineage: Eukaryota > Metazoa > Chordata > Mammalia > Artiodactyla > Ziphiidae > Mesoplodon > Mesoplodon densirostris. The sequence continues at coordinate 44,376,571 of NC_082678.1, read as the reverse complement.
ACACCTCCCTTGACTCGCACGATAGACACACATCTTTTTACTCATTCCTTTCTGGTTTTGCCTCCCTGCCCTATCCCCCTTCTGGGCCAAGACATTATGTCTAAACTACAGGCTCATTTGCGTTTTCTTGAGACCCACCAGCCCTCATGGCACTCTTCACACCAGATTCCTCTTCCCACATAAATCCCACCTTATCCTTCTCCTGGCAGGGCCACCTTTGTTTAATTTACTTGTTCATTTTGTCTCCAATAGACTTCATTCCATCAAGCTACAAATGGTGATAAGACAAGGATTCCAACCTTTACAATCAATACAGTTGACTACTCTTGAACAGGCCTCCCAAAATTTCTACTCACACACAATCCCATAGCCCCATGGCTGATCAGCAAAGCCAACCGGGATCCCAAGTCGCCCCTTCTCAGCATGAAGTGGCCCAGATATCAATGATTTGACTTTGCTGATCTGTCAGGGGGAAATGTGGAGCCTAACAATAGAACAGTCATCTTAGGCAGGGGAGGTCATTTCAAGATAAGGCAATTGCATCCTCCCCCAGTGGAAAATTACCAGCAGCCACAAGGAGTGGGCATTCCAGGATGACTGAGTTACAACACACCCAGCCCTAATCACCATATGGGTGGAACATTAACCCAAGGTTGACCAGAAGGGACCATAAAAGCAGCCCAGTTTCTCTCCTCCCCATGCAGACCCTCTCTTGATCTTGCCTGCTGCTCCCTTGCAGTGTATCCAATAAATCTTGCTTCTTATCCTTTTTTTAAAAATTTAATTAATTAATTAATTTTTGGCTGTGTTGGGTCTTCGTTGCTGTGCATGGGCTTTCTCCAGTTGCGGCGAGTGGGGGGCTACTCTTCGTTGTGGTGCAGAGGCTTCTCATTGCAGTGGCTTCTCTTGTTGCAGAACATGAGCTCTAGGCGCGTGAGCTTCAGTAGTTGCGGCGTGGGCTCAGTAATTGTAGCTCAAGGGCTCTAGAGCGCAGCCTCAGTAGTTGTGGTGCATGGGCTTAGTTGCTCCGCGGCATGTGGGATCTTCCTGGACCAGGGATCGAACCTATGTCCCCTGCATTGCCAGGCGGATTCTTAACCACTGTGTGACCAGGGAAGTCCAACCCTCGCTTCTTTTACCACCCGTGTTGCTGGCCCCATCACTGCACTCCATGGCAACGTCTTCAGCATTCATCTACTGCACATACATATTAAAATTCAACAGTGACTTCTGGTAATAACAAAACAGCCTATCTTTCCCACTGATTACAACTAAGAACTCTGAATAAAATATAAGGTGCAACTAACTACCTGAGTCTGTAAAGTTAAGGCTGGCATGCAGATTGGGAGGAGAGCAAAAACTTGAAGAATCACATGTAACTGGGGTGAGTTACCCTGTTTCTTTTATTCTTTTATCTCCTGACTTTGACCTGAGAGTGACCTCAGTGGGGGATTGTACAGCAGGGAACAGCAGTGAAAACACAGAGAGAAACCCTATCTTTCTGGCCAGAGAACTAAGAGAAGGGGCTCCTACAGCTTGGTAGTCTGGTGGTGATTCCCTCTTTTTCTGGCTCAAGGGTAGCCCAAGTCACAGAGTGTACAGCAGTGGGGGCAGCATATAAAACTGAGAGAAAACTCGCCTTTATGGCCAGAGGAACCAGAAAAAGGAGACCCTGTGGTCCAAGACTGTAGGGGTGAATCTCCATTATTTTTTCCTCTTTTCCTCTCACCACTTTGCACTGGGGGTAGCTCCAGCCATGAGGAATTGTGTGGCAGCGCTGGTGACAAAAACTTGAAGAGAAACCCCTTCTTTCAAGCAGGAGGACTGGAAAAAATAGGTCCCTGGAGGTCGGAGAGAGTAGGGAAAGTACTGGAGAGGCTATAGAAAGGAAATCCTAATTCTGTGTATGAATTTACACAAATTCTGGGTTAATCTCGGAGCTGTACATGCATGGAACAGACCTAAAGGAGCATAGCCAAGGCTGAGAACTGAGTTATGATATAAACTACCACCCAGTCCCAGACTAAGAGACATTCATGTGTGGGACAGACCCAAAGTACCACAGCAAAGGTTTGGAAAACACTCAACACTGAAACCACAGCTCACAGAAGGTGAGACAGAGATGATGTCTGAATCTAACCAGGCCAATTATCTGATAAATCAGAACAAACAAACATCAACATTTTCCAAAGGATTTTGACAGGACTTAGAGTCTCACAACATAAAATTAAAAATGTCCAGGATTCAATCCAAACTTGCTTGACATAAAAAAGAATCTGGGGCTTCCCTGGTGGTGCAGTGGTTGAGAGTCCGCCTGCCGATGCAGGGGACACGGGTTCGTGCCCCGGTCTGGGAAGATCCCACATGCCGCGGAGCGGCTGGGCCCGTGAGCCATGGCTGCTGAGCCTGCGCGTCCGGAGCCTGTGCTTCGCAACGGGAGAGGCCACAACAATGAGAGGCCCACATACCGCAAAAAAAAAAAAAAAAAAAAAAAAAAGAATCTGGCAAATAGGACCAATTCTCAAGTGAAAGACAATCAACAGAAGCCAGCTCTAAGATGACTCAGATATTAGAATTATCAGACAAAGACTTGAGAGCAGCTGTTATAACCATGCTTTATGAGGTAAAGGTGCTGAATGGAGAGGTTCTCAGAAGAATAGAGATATAAATAAATAAATATTTCCATTTAGTTTGTTTATTGATTGATTGATTGCTGCACTGCATGGCATGTAGGGTCTTAGTTCCCCGACCAGGGATCGAACCCATGCTTCCTGCAGTGGAAGCACAGAGTCTTAATCACTGGACTGCCAGGGAAGTCCCCAAATGGAAATTTTAGAATGGAAAGATACAATATCTGAAATAAAAAATTCACTGGAGGAGCTCAACAGTGGAATGGAGGTGGCAGAAAAGAGTCAATGAACAGTCACACATTTTCCAATCTGATGAACGTAAAGAAAAAAAGATTTTTAAAAAACCCAATGAATAGAGCCTTAGTGAACTGTGGGACAATATCAGCAGTTCTAACATTCATATCATTGAAGTCCCAGAGAGAGAGGAGAAAACATTTGATGCATAAAATATATTTCAAGAAATAATGGATGAAAACTCTCCAAATTTAGTGAAAGACATAAATTTACAGATTCAAAGAGTTCGGCAAACCCCAAACAGAATGAACTCAATAAAACCATGCCCAGGCAACAGTCAAATTACTGAAAATCAAAGATTAAAAACCAAACCTTCTTTAAAGTAACCAGAGAACAAGGGCTCATTACATATAGAAGAGGAACAATATGCATGATTGTGAATTTCTCACTAGAAGCAAAGAAGCTAGAAGACAGCTGAATGACATCTTTAAAGTGTTTAAAGAAAAGAACTGTCTACCCAGAATTCTATTTTCAGTGAAAACATACATCAGGAATGATGACAAAGTGAAGACATTTAGATAGAGGAAAACTATGAGAATTTGTTGTCATCAGACCTGTTCTATAAGAAATGGTAAAGGAAGTTTTAGGCTGAAGGAAAATGATACCAGAGGGAAACCTGTAACTTCAAGAATAAAGGAAAAGCAACAGAAATTGTATATTTCTGGGTAATATATTTTTCTATTTTTCTCCTCTTAAGTTACTTAAAATACGTATTAACTGTTTATTTTTAAATTTTCATTTATTTATTTTATTTATTTTGGCTGTGCCAGGTCTTAGTTGCAGCACACGGGATCTTTTTGTTGCAGCATGTGGGATCTTTTAGTTGTGGTGCATGGACTTCTTAGTTGCGGCATGCATGTGGGATCTAGTTCCCTGACTAGGGATTGAACCCGGGCCCCCCTGCATTGGGAGCATTGAGTCTTACCCACTGGACCAACAGGGAAGACCCTGTATTAACTGTGTAAAGCAAAAATTAGCACATTGTCTAGTGGGGTGTTCCATGTATGTAGATGTAATGTGTATGAAAAGTATAACATAAAAGTGGATGAAGGGACCTAACCTATATGGTTGTAAGGCTTCTATATTTTACTTCGGGTGGTAACAATATTAACTCTGAGTCTACTGTGAGAGGTTAAGTATGTATATCATAATTCCCAGAGCAACTCCTGAAAAACAAAGTCATATAGCCCCAAAGCCAATAGGTAAATTAAGATGCAATAATAAATACTCAAATAACCCAAAAGTAAACAGAAAAGGGGGAAGAAAACATAAAACACAGAAAATAAAATGGTAGACTTGAATTCAACCATATTAATAATTATATCAGATGTAAATGGTTAGGGAATTCCCTGGCAGTCCAGTGGTTGAGACTTCATGCTCTCACTGTGGAGGACCTGGGTTCGATCCCTGGTTGGGGAGCTAAGATCCCACAAGCTGTGTGGTGGGAAAAAAAAGTAAATGGTTAAACACTCCAATTGAAGACGGATGATCAGATTGGATGAATAAAGGTCCAAGTATATTCTGCTTATAACAAATCCATTTTAAATGTAATGATATAAATAGGTTAAAGATAAGAGTTGAAAAACATATGCAATGAAAATACTAGTAGAAGAAAGAATAGCAAAAGAAAAGAAACCAAAACACACACACACACCCCAAAAAAACTCAAACAAAAAATGGGCTGAAGACCTAAGCAGACATTTCTCCAAAGAAGAGATACAGATGGCCAACAGGCACATGAAAAGATGCTCAATATCACTAATGATTAGAGAAATGCAAATAAAAACCACAATGAGGTATCACCTCATACTGGTCAGAATGGCCATCATCAAAAAGTCTACAAATACTAAATGCTGGAGAGGATGTGGAGAAAAGGGAACCCTCCTACACTGTTGGTGGTAATTTAAATTGGTGCACCCACTATGGAGAACACTATGGAGGTTCCTTAAACTAAAAATAGAGCCACCATATGATCCAGCAATCCCATTCCTGGGTATATATCCAGAAAAGACAAAAACTCTTAATTCAAAAAGATACATGCACCTCAATGTTGTTGTACACCTGAAACTAACACAATACCGTAAATCAACTATACTTCAATTGAAAAAAGAATGGAATGGGTATATTAACATTAGACAAGCTAGACTTCACATCAAGCAGTGTTATCAGGAATAAAAGAGAGACATTACAGAATGAAAAAAAAAGGTCATCCCGACAAGAATTCGTAACAATCTTAAATGTATATGCACCTAAGAACAAGGATGCAAAATACAGTGAAGAGAAAACTGATACAACTGAAAGGAAAAATGGACAAATCGACATTATACTTGGAAATTTCACCTACTCCCCTCTCCATAATCAACAGAATACGTAAATCAGTAGAACACAGAAAGTCAGCAAGGATACAGAAGACCTGAACAACACCATTAACCAACTTGACCTAATTGACGTTTATAGAACATGCCACCAAAACAGCATCAGAACAACACTTTCCATGTACACACTGAAAATTCACCAAGACGGATTGTATTTTGGGCCATGCAAGAAACCTTAACAAATTTAAAATAATTGAAAATCATACAAAGCATGTCTCTGACCATAATGGAATTAAGCTAGAAATCTGCAACAGAAAGATATCTGAAAAAATCCCCCAAATATTTGGAAATTAAAACACACTTGTAAATTGTTCATGAGTCGGGAAAACTATCTCAATGGAAATTAGAAAATAAAAGAAACAAAAATACAACATATCAAAACCTCTGTGAGGCATTAGAGCAGTGCTTAGTGGCATTGGTTGCTAGTAATTGTTTAATAATAGGTTCTCTGGAAGGGGGAAGACTGGCCCTAGTGCATAGTATTTCTGACTGCTGTGGTGTAAATACTCCCACTCCAGCTGATTTCAAGGTGACATTACTGAACAAAAGGTTGGGAAGAGGTGGGAACAATTGATTCTCATGGCTCCAGGTCACAAGTGCCTGAAGGGAAATTGTAGCATTAAATACTTATATTAGAAAAGATGAAAGCTCTCAAATTAAAAAAAAAAATCTAGCTTTGCATTTAGAAAATGAAAAAGAGCAAATTAAACCCAAACCAAGCAAAAGGAAAGAAATAATAAAGAGCAGAAATCAGTGAAATCAAAAATAGAAAAAAAAAAATCGGTGAAACCAAGAGCTGGTTCTTTTCAAAGATCAATAAATCAACAAACCTCTAGTCATGACCAAGAAAAAGAGACAAGTGACAAACTGCCAATATCAGAAATGGAAATGGAGAGATCACTATAGACTCTACTCACATTAAAAGGATAATAAAGGAATATTATGAACAATTATACCATGTATTTGACAACTCAGATGAAATGGACTACCTGCTTGAAAGACTTGAACTACCAAAACTCAAGAAGAAATAGATAACTTGAATAGTTCTATATTAAAGAGGGTTCTGGACCCAATTCCAGCATAGGGGTGGGAGGGTTTTTCCATATCAACAGTTCTCCGACACTAGCTGGGTATCCTAAAATTCAATACAATTCTGACACTATCTACCTGGAGATAGCATCAGATCCCACATGTTAAGAGTTCAGTCTTTTTTTTTTTTTTTTTTGGCCACATCTGTGGGATCTTAGTTCCCTGACCAGGGATCAAACCCAGGCCTATGGCAGTGAAAGTGTGGAGTCCAAACCACTGGACCACTAGGGAAGTACCGAAAGTTCAGTCTTACAAGACTGCCTCTCCCCACGTACCCCCCTGCCCCCACGCACCCCCACCCCCGCCCCCATGCACACATGTGTGCACACACCTACCCACCTACCCCCCCACACACACTTCAGATGCCAGTTGCAAGTCCAGGTTATCAATTGTGCTCCTAACCAACTGGCTATAGGTGGGAGGTTCCAACGACCCCCCTCCTTGGATTCAATTAACTTGCTAGAGAGGCTCATAGAACTCAGAGAAACATTTTACTTACTAGACCACTAGTTTATTGTAAAAGGACATTACTCAGGAACAGCCAGCTAGAAGAGATGCGTAGGGGAAGGTATGGGGAAAGGGCTCAGAGCTTCCAGGCTCTCTCTGAAGGTACCACTCTCCCCAAATCTCTATGTGTTCACTAACCCGGAAGCTCTCTCCATCCTTTTGGGTTTTTATGGAGGCTTCATTACATAGTCATGAAACTGAGTCCCCCTAAAACCAAGTTCCCCTGCCAAGTTTACGATTAACCTCTCTATCCAAAACTTTATTCCTTTTCTTGTCCCACACATGTTCTCCCTCAAGATTGAGGAGGATCAAAGAAAAGGGGGGACTGTGACTGAGTAGGACCCTATGGGGCCTCCCCAGGAAAGGTCCACCCCAACCCCCATGTCCTCCACCTGCCTCTTGTTTGTAGAAAATCTTTAGCTGCCTAGGCCTTCCCTGAGTTCCAAAGAACAAATTTAATCAGAAGTGAGAAAATGCAGAGACAGAGGAAAACACTTAAGCAAGACAAAATAATAATAGTTTACCCATCAAACAAAGTCAAGGACCTTTAGTACCTCCTCAAGGGCTAGATAGTATTCTGAGCCATATCCTTGAGCCATTTTGCAGATAGTGAAACCCCCACCAGGTGGAAGAAGTTAACTGCACACTGACCACAAGCACACAGACCTCAGACAGGTTGGAACCAGAAGCTTAATGATGTTAACTCCCAATTACCTCACCACCAACCAGTCAGAAGTGTGTCCACGAGTTGATCATGCATCTCACAACCCTCTCCTTTACCCTATCTTTAAAAAACCTTCCCTGAAATCCAACAGGGAGTTTGGGTCTTTTGAGCATTAGTGGCCCGGACTCTTTGTTTGGCCTTAACAATAAATGCTGCACTTTCCTTCACCACAACCTGGTGTCAGTGGACTGGCTTTACTGCACACAGGTGAGCAAAGTCTGGCTTGGTAACAGCCACAGTCAATTAAATCATTAGCCTTTGGTGATTGATCCAACCTCCAGCTCCTCTCCCCTCCCCAGAGGTCAGGTGGGTTGGATGGAAATTCCAACACTCTAATTACATAGTCAGCTTCCCCAGCGACCAGCTCCCATCCTTAGGAGCTTTCCAAAAAAGTCACCTTATTAACATAACAAAAAACACCTTATTGCTCTCATCACTTAGGAAATTCCAAGCGTTTAGAAGCTCTGTGCCAGAAATGGGGATGAAGACCAAATATATATTTCTTATTAAAAATCACAATATTACATATATCAAAGAAATTGAATTTATAGTTAAAAACCTTCCAACAACAAAAACTCCAGGTACAGACAGTTTTGCTACCAAACATTTTGGGGGAGAAATAATACCAGTTCTACACAATATCTTTGGAAAACAGAAGAGGGGAGAACCCTTCCCATTTCATTTGATGAGGCCAGCCTTACCGTATTACTGAAGCCAGGTAAAGATGTTGAACCAGGTTCATTCTCCGATGCACAGCAAGCCAAACACTGAGATGCCGAGGTTTGCACCAGAGGAAGGACTTATTCACAGGGCAGCCAAACGGAGAGCACAAATCTCAAACCTACCTCCCTGAATGCAAGAGGCTCAGGGTATTTATAGGATAAAGCTGGTGGGTGGGGAGCATGGGGAGTATGGAGAAAGGTGATTGGAGGTCAGAAAAAGGTGAAACAATTGTTGTTCTGCACAGGTGCAATGAAACTATATGCTTCTTCATGGGACGCATATCCAGAAAGTGGCAGCGACAGCATGTTCTCAGAGTGGAGCTCCTGGCCCTCTGACTTCAAAAGGTTACCGGACACTCGCACATGCCCAGCTAGGGGATCCGTAGTTCCAATCAGTCTTAACTAGCTCAAGCTGGAAACGGATACAGCTGAGTCCAAGTTTCTGAAAAAACTACTTGGACAAACACCTTACTGTTTAGGCTACGTGATGCTTGGAGGACATGCAAATTTTTGCAAAAACAAAGTGAGACTGATCAGTGAAGTCAGTTTACAAGTTTAATGGATCTAACTGATGATTGCCCTCAGTTTCAAAGGCACAACGAGAAAGAAAAACTGCAAACCAATGTCCCCCATGAACACAGAGGGGAAAATCTATAACAATACATTATCAAATCGAATTAAGCAGCATGTAAAAAATGTAATAATCACATCCAAGAGGAGTTCATCCTGTGAATGCAAGGCTAGCATATACGGGTTGAAAATCAATCAATGAAATTTACCATCTTAACAGAGTAAAGAAAAAAATTCATGTGATCATCTCAATACATGAAGAAAAGGCATGTGATGATATCCATTCATGATAACTATCAGCAAAATATGAATAGAAGGGAACTTCCTCAACCTGATGAAGTTGAAAACCTACAACTAACATCATATTTAATCATGAAATACTGAATGCTTTTCCCCAACATCAGGCACAAGGGAAAGTTGTCCATTCTCACAGCTCCTATTCAACATCATTGGAAGTTTTAGCCAGTGCAGTAATGCAAGAAAATAAATAAAAGATACACTGGGGCTTCCCTGGTGGCGCAGTGGTTGAGAGTCCGCCTGCCGATGCAGGGGACACGGGTTTGTGCCCCGGTCTGGGAAGATCCAACATGCCGCAGAGTGGCTGGGCCCGTGAGCCATGGCCGCTGAGCCTGCGCATCCGGAGCCTGTGCTCTGCAATGGGAGAGGCCATAGCAGTGAGAGGCCCGCGTACTGAAAAAAAAAAAAAAAAGATACACTGATTGGAAAGGAAGAAATAAAATTGTCCTCATTTCCATTTGATATGATTATCTACATAGAAAATTCAAAGAATCTACAAAAAAGCTCCTGCAACTAATAAGTATGATTTTCAAGACTGCATGATGCATGATCAATATACAAAAGTTAATTGTATTTCTATATAGTAGCAATGAACAATTGGAATGTGAAATAAGAAAGAACACCAGAAAAAAGAAATACTTAGTAGGTATAAATCTAACAAAACATGTACATGATCTCTATGCTGGAATCTATAGAATACTAATGAAAGAAATCAAAGCAGACCAAATAAATGGAAGACTCAATAATGTTAAATATCAATTCTCCTCAATATATCTATAGATTCATGTAATCCCAATTTAAAAAAACAGCAGAAATTTTTGTTAGTAATTTCTGTCAGTATCAATAAGCAGATTCTAAAATGTACAGCAAAAGGCAAAAGGAAATAGAATAGCTAAAACAGTTTTGGGAATGAAGAACAAAGTTTTAAGACTCATGCTACTTGATTTCAAGATTTTCTATTAAGCTGCAGTAATCAAGTCAGTGTGGTATTGGCTGAAAGATAAGATCATAGAATAAAATAAGTTGTCCAAAAATAGACACAAATATGGTTAGCTGAGTTTTGGCAAAGATGCAAAGGGAATTCAATTGAGAAAAAAGTACTTTTCAAGAAGAGGTGCTGGAACACCATTTCCATATGCAATCCACAGGCAAAAAAAAAAAAATCAACCTTGGCCCATTCCTCACACTTCATACAAAAATTAACCTGGAATAGATCACAGACCTAAATATAAAATGTGAAAAAATGGGAATTCCCTGGTGGTCCAGTGGTTAGGACTTGGCACTTTCACTGCCATGCGCCCAGGTTCAATCCCTGGTCAGGGAACTAAGATCCTGCAAGCCACGTGGTGTGGCAAAAAAAAAAAAAAAAAGGGAAAAAGTAAAACTTCTAGAAGAAAACATAGGAGAGAATCTTTATGATCTTTTGTTAGGCACAGGCAAACACAATCTGTAAAAGAGAAAAATATACTTTACCTCCTCATAGTTAAAAACTTCTCTGCTGAAAACACTGTTAAGAGATGAAAAGACTTCCTGAGACCTTGCTTCTTGGGAGAAAGTATTTGCAAATCACATACCTTATGAGGGTCTTATATCTAGAATATATAAATTACTCCCAGAACAACAATGAGAACACAAGAAACTCAATAAAAAATGGGTAAAAGTTTGAAAAGATACTTCCCCAAAAAAGATATACAAGTGTCAAATAAGGACATGAACAGATGCTCATTATAATTAGTCATCAGCAAAATGTAAATTACAAGCACAATGGCATACTTCTATACACCTACTAGAATGGCCAACACTCCCCCACCACAAGTCACCCCGTCTCCCCTAAGCTGTACTGGTGAAGATGCACAGCAGCTGGAACTCTCATACACTGCTAGTGGGAGACTGAATCTACAAAAGGACAATGGCCAGAATCATATAAAGAAACAGAGCCATGACCACTGGAGCAACCAGCCAGAGACGTTAAACCACACCTCTGAAGCAACCAGTCTAGAAAGCCAACCCACAACCTCTGCAGTAATTGGCCCCAAATGGTCAGGACTTGGTCAATAACCACCAGCTTCCCTAATTTTTGCCCCTGCTTCCAATTTAGGACCAATCAGAGAAAGACATACAGGCTCCCCTAACCAATCACATAGGATGCCCCACTTCTAGTTAGCTCGGGCCTACAGCCTTTGCAAGGCCAACAGCCTCCAATCAGGAAATACCTGAAGCCATCCCTTTTTTCCATTGTAAAGCTTTTGAATTACCCTGCCTGCCAAACACAAGTGATAGTGGCTGACTCCCTTGCCATATAGTAAGCTCTGAGTAAACAGCCTCTATCTGCTCTCATTTGGGCGATCTTTGTTTATTTCCCCACTGGTGGGAATGCAAATTTTCATGGCCTAGAGAAATCCACAGGTTCCACAAATTTCTGTGGAAGTCTTCAGACTAGCAGTCTCACTATAACTCTGGCCTCTAATCCCAGCTCCCAACATGGGGTCTCTGAATGGTCATTGAATAAACTTAGATGCAAAATTCGGTTCACATCAGATCACGTCACATCAAGTATTTCATAACATTTATGAAAGGTCCAGAAGGTTTAATGGAGGAAACACATCATGCAGCACAGAGCATTCAGCAATCTCTTTGCCCTCCCATATCCTGCTACCTTTCTCCCACGACAGTTAGGAGAAATATTTATAATGAATTAAGTTACACAGCTGGGGGACTTCCCTGGTGGCTCAGTGGTTAAGAATCTGCCTGCCAATGCAGCGGCACAGGTTCGAGCCCTGGTCTGGGAAGATCGCACATGCCGCAGAGCAACTAAAACCCGTGCACCACAACTACTGAGCCTGCGCTCTAGAGCTCGCAAGCCACAACTACTGAAGCCCACGTGCCACAACTACTGAAGCCCGTGCACCGATAGCCCATGCTCAGCAACAATAGAATCCCCCAAAATGAGAAGCCCGCGTGCCACAAGGAAGAGTAGCCCCTGCTCGTCGCAACTAGAGAAAAGCCCGCATGCAGCAACAAAGACCCCATGCAGCCAAAAATAAATAAATAAATAATAAAATAAATAGATAAACAAAAACCTTGAGGATATATATATATATATATTTTTTTTTTTTTTTTTTGCAGTACGTGGGCCTCTCACTGTTGTGGCCTCTCCCGTTGCGGAGCACAGGCTCCGGACGCGCAGGCTCAGCGGCCATGGCTCACAGGCCCAGCCGCTCTGTGGCATGTGGGATCTTCCCGGACCAGGGCACGAATCCGTGTCCCCTGCATCGGCAGGCGGACTCTCAACCACTGCGCCACCAGGGAAGCCCTTGAGGATATTTTTTAAAAATTACACAGCTGGGTCCCACTTTGATGGAATAATACTTGTAAAATACAATGTTAACATATGTTAAGGTCCTGATACTTCCTTCCACAATTTCAGCTGGCCCTACTATGCTGGAGCCTCAGTTTTGGATTTTTGAGTTCCAAAAGCCTGGACATAAAGGGATTGGGAATGACTGCTGTGCATAGATGATGGCTGTGGGAAAAGACAAGCCATGCCTGTACTTTTGATTGCAGCCAACGGGTCACCTATTGACTGTTTGCCCTAAAACCCTGCTTAGCCCCTGTCTGAAATATCTCAGGTGGGTGGCCCTTCTTACTACATCAATGTTATTTGTTAATTGCTTTGCTGATTGATCAGTTTTCTAACAGCACTTCCATGGACTTGGTTCAGTCTTCTATCTTTTTCAACCCTTGGAGTTTCACTCTGCAGCCAATTAGATGGGCAAGGTTGGTAGCTGGTACCAATAAGGGAGGAATGTATATGAGTAAGGACTAATTCTGTAAGTGGTCAGTTCATCATGAATACTTCCTGGCTTTACATAAGCTTATGAGTTTGGGGATTCAGAAAATAAGTATGTGGACCATGTGAGTTATTTATTGCTACATTATCATTACCTCAGTGGCTTGGGGCAACAAATACTTATTACCTCATACAATTTCTGAGAGTCAGGTGGTTCTAGCTCAGGTCTCTCATGAGGTTTCAGTCAAGGTGTTGGCTGGGGCTGTAGTCATCTGAAGGCTTAACTGGGGCTGGAGGAACTCACTCACATGGCTCTTGTCTGGATGTCTGTTTTTCACTGGCTTGTGGCAGGAGAGCTCAGTTTATTGCCATGTGGAGTGCTCCATAGAGTTTCTTTTCTTTTTGAAAAAAATTTATTTATTTATTTATTTATTTATGGCTGCGTTGGGTCTTCAGGCTTTCTCTAGTTGCGGTGAGTGGGAGCTACTCTTCATTGTGGTGCGTGGGCTTCTCATTGCAGTGGCTTCTCTTGCTGCGGAGCACGGGCTCTAGGTGTGCGGGCTTCAGTAGTTGTGGCTCACGGGCTCTAGAGCACAGGCTCAGCAGTTATGGTATACAGGCTTAGCTGTTCTGTGGCATGTGGGATCTTCCCGGAAGAGGGCTCGAACCTGTGTGCCCTGCATTGGCAGGCGTATTCTTAACCACTGCGCCACCAGGGAAGTCCCATAGAGTTTCTTAATTGTCCTCATGACATAACAGCTGATTTCTCCCAGAAAAGCAGCTGAAGAGACACAGAGAGAAGGAGAGAAGGGGAGAGAGAGAGAGATGTCTTTTAGCTTCAGAAGTCATATACCATCACTTCTGCCATAGTCTATTGGTTACAAAGACCAACACTGATACAGTTTGGGGGGAGACTATGCAAGGGCATGAATACCATGAGCTGTGGGTCCCTGGGGACAGCTCTGGAGACTGGCTACCACTGTATGCCCTCTGGCCCCCAACAATTCATATTCCTTCCACATGCCAAATACACTCATCCCCTGTCAAGGCACCCAAAAGTCTAATCCCATTATAGCATCAGCCTGAAGTCCAGAATTTCATCATCTAAATCAGGTCCAGGTATAGATGAGGCTTCTCAAGTATATATTCTTTTTTATTTTAAACAAATTTATGTGTTTATTTTTTTAATATTTTTTTGGCTCCGTTAGGTCTTCATTGCTGCTCATGGGCTTTCTCTAGTTGTGGCAAGTGGGGGCCTACTCTTCATTGTGGTGCATGGGTTTCTCATTTCGGGGGCTGCTCTTGTTGCAGAACACAGGCTTTAGGCGCGGGGGCTTCAGTAGTTGTGACACACAGGCTCAGCAGTTGTGGCACACAGGCTGTAGAGCGCAGGCTCAGTAGTTGTGGTGCACAGGCTTAGTTGCTCCGTGGTGTTTGGGATCTTCCTGGACCAGGGATTGAACCTGTGTCCCCTGCACTGGCAGGCAGATTCTTAACCACTGTGTCACCAGGGAAGTCCCTCAAGTATATATATATATATATATATATATATATATATATATATATATTTTTTTTTTTTTTTTTTTTTTTTTTTTTTTTTTGCTGTACGTGGGCCTCTCACTGTTGTGGCCTCTCCCATTGTGGAGCACAGGCTCTGGACGCTCAGGCTCAGCGGCCATGGCTCATGGGCCCAGCCGCTCTGCGGCATGTGGGATCTTCCCGGACCAGGGCACAAACCCGTGTCCCCTGCATCGGCAGGCGGACTCTCAACCACTGCACCACCAGGGAAGCCCTAAATTGGTATGATTTAAATAAAAAATCTTTATAAACTAGTTCTTACAAGTCAGATAAAATTGAAAAATATGTGTAGTTATGAGTTATTCCACCATACTATCTGGGTAGAAAGTTTTAAGATGGCATATTTTTCTGACAAATGCTTATTTTCAATGATGATTATGTTTCATGGTATCAGTTTAAATGTATTTTCTAAAATTCTTAATTGCTTATGAGACCTTAATCTAAATCAAAGTTGAGGTAATTGAGTAATTTTACTTTATATGGAGGCTACTATTGAAATTAAAAATCACAGAGTAAATAAAGCACATGGTCATTGTACAGCCTCCAGATGTCTTATTGAGTAACATATTTTTTTTTTTTGGAGAGCCAGTAAAACTCATTTAAAAGAACTAATGCTTCCCATACTGATGTGTTTCTCAATTTCAGGGAGGGGAGAAAATTTTGGGTCCTATAAAGGGACATGGCGTGTGAACGAATGGGATATATATAATGGAACTAATTCAGCATTGTTATGTCTCCAGGTCTTAAGTTTCTTCCTGTGCAAAACGCCAAGGGTTTTATGGCATCTAAGCTTCCTTTATATCATCCAGAACTGTATCTGGCAATTTACTGCCCAATGTAGCAAGCTGCTAGAATCATACCCAGATGTGCCAAAAAACATACCGAACTCAGAATCTCTGTTAAATCCATCTATATCAACAGTTCCAGCCTGATGTAAAATAATGCTCCTCGGGCTTCCCTGGTGGCGCAGTGGTTGAGAGTCCACCTGCCGATGCAGGGCACACGGGTTCGTGCCCCGGTCCAGGAAGATCCCACATGCTGCAGAGCAGCTGGGCCCGTGAGCCATGGCCGCTGAGCCTGCACGTCCGGAGCCTGTGCTCCGCAGCGGTAGAGGCCACAACAGTGAGAGGCCTGCATACCGAAAAAAAAAAAATAATAATAATAATGCTCCTCTTCCCTTGGCTGGTCGTCCTCAAAATCCACTTCCCAAAAAAGTCCTTGGATTTGTGTTGACATTAACAAACAAAATATCTCTAATCTTCTTAATATGCAAACTTTCTCTCTCACAATCTGCTATCACATGTACATGTGTTTTACATTTACATGTCGCTGAATGCTGGGATCCCATTCTGATTACTGGCTCTTGTTGAGGAGTATAGGTCCTGAGGGGAGTTATTGTTTGCTTTCTTGCATGGGGTCTTCCTCTAGTGAGGCAGTTACATCGTGTCTAAGCCAGGGAAGAGCAGCTTCTTCAGGAAAGGAGGGAAAGGGAGGTTCATTTCTATTGGGATGGATACCAGGCACGTGACTCCCTTTCTTGGATATCCACTCAACTACACTCAACTACGGAATTTCACCTAATGGAGAGAGTCAGAAGATAAAGTTCCTCTGAACTCTCTTTCCAGGCAACAACCCAACTGTCTAAATAACTTAAGATACATGCAATGATACATAACTGTTTTTGATGCAAATAACCATTCTATTACGTAAGAGTCTTTGAAGCAAAGCATTTGGAGCTTGGCTTAGCAGCTTTTTAAATGCAATATTAGGCAGTAGTCAACTCTAACTCTAAAACAGCAGAATGACAGTAGTGACTCTCCACATTCAGTGAGACTCCCTGATTCCTAGCCTACCATGTGATGGGGAGTGGGTCTGAGGGAGAATTATTATCTTTTTGCCTGGGGTCTTCTCTAGTGAGGGGGTAACACCATGTCTAAGCCAGGGAGAGGGAGCTTCTTCAGGAAAAGGGGGGCAAGGGAGGTTTATCTCTAATGAGATGGATGCCAGGAGCATGGCTCCCTTTCTCGGATGCCCACTTAACTGGAATTTCACCTAATGGAGATAATCAGAAGTGAAGATACTGAGTGAGATGTTCAGTGAGACCCACCTGTAGAGTCTACTCAGTAAGTTCACTACTGAATGCCTTTGCTAACATTCCATTGGTCACTTCATTGTCAAAACAATAAATCTCTATATTTCTATCATTTGGTAAATATTTATCCTCCCTCCCTTCCTCCCTCCCTCCCTTCCTCCCTCCCTTCCTTTCTTTCTTCTGCTAGTCCCATTATACATGCACAGTATTGACAGGTTGTATGATTCTTTAAGTACACATGATGTTTCATCAATAAGTTTTGTGTATACCATGCTCCAATTTTCTCACTTGTTTATTGACATGAAAGGAAAGAGAGATTGGGAGAGGAAGAGAGAAAGCAATTCAGCTGTACAGCTGTCAGTATCTCCAACTCGTGTCGTTGGTACCTTTCTTAGTCTTTCGCGAGGGAAACAAATATTTTCCTTTTCCTCAGTTCTTAGTCATTCTTATTCCTCTAATAAAATGAGTGGATTTTTTTGCATTTTACTAGAACTTATTTTGTTGTTTCTAAGATTAAGGTTTATTCTATATAATTTAAAATGTGTTCCCCTCCCCCCTTATTATTAGGACTGTAAGCTTCTGATCACTGGGACTTCTAATCACAAAAATGTCCTTTACATATGAAAATACTTAATTCTTTCAGCATCTTCATTCAATCTGCCTCAGGAACACAACTGATGTTGGTTTTGGAAATGAAAATGTCTTGGTCTGTTCAGGCTGCTGTAACAAATAACACCAGTAGTATTAGCTGACACCACCACGTCACGTCGTTATCATTTCTTTTACGTGGTGAGAACATTTAAGACCTGCTCATTTAGCAGCTTTCACGTATATATAGTACAGT
Organism: Mesoplodon densirostris; assembly: GCF_025265405.1. NCBI lineage: Eukaryota > Metazoa > Chordata > Mammalia > Artiodactyla > Ziphiidae > Mesoplodon > Mesoplodon densirostris. The sequence goes on along the minus strand of NC_082678.1, from coordinate 44,359,059 downwards.
ATGATTATCTATAATCACAGTGCTGTGCATTACGCCCCCAGAACCTATTCATCTTCTAACTAGAAGTTTGTACATTTGACCAACATCTCCCCATCCCCCACCACCCTTGGTAACCACCATTCTACTCTTTGTTTCTACAAGTTCAGCTTTTTTAGATTTCACATATAAGTGAGATCATACAGCATTTGTCTTTCTCTGACTTATTTCACTTAGCATAACACCCTCTAGGACCATCCATGTTGTCACAAATGGCAGAATTTCATTCCTTCTCATGGCTGAATAATATTCCAGTATGTGTGTGTGTGTGTGTGTGTGTGTGTGTGTACTCTTCTTATATTTTTGTGTTCCTATTTGGAACCATTCCTTACTGCCTAAAAAACTCCTTTTAGTATTTGCTTTTGAGCAGATATGATAGTGATGAATTCTCTGTTTTTTGTTTGTCTAAAAATATCTTTACTTTGTATTTTTGAAGGATATTTTCACTGAGTATAGACTTACAGGTGGAAGTTATTTTCTCCTAGCACTTTAAAAATATCATTCTGGGGGGCTTCCCTGGTGGCGCAGTGGTTGAGAGTCTGCCTGCCAATGCAGGGGACACGGGTCCGAGCCCTGGTCTGGGAAGATCCCACATGCCGCGGAGCGTCTGGGCCCGTGAGCCACAATTACTGACCCTGTGCGTCTGGAGCCTGTCCTCCGCAGCAAGAGAGGCCACGATAGTGAGAGGCCCGTGCACCGCGATGAAGAGTGGCCCCAGCTTGCCACAGCTGGAGAAAGCCCTCGCACAGAAACGAAGACCCAACACAGCCATAAATACATAAATAAATAAATTTTTTAAAAATATCATTCTGTTGTCTTCTGGTTCCCTCATTTTTGTTGGGAAATGGAGATGACACCTCAGCTATGTTCCTTTAGTTATCTTTTTTCCCCCCCTCTGGCTGCATTTATAGTTTTCTATTTTTTGTTGTTGTTGTTTGTTCGTTTTAGCACTTTTGCTATTATAAGCCTGGCAGTAGTTTTCTTTGTACTTATTCTGCTTGGGGGCCTGGGGTTCACAGAGATTCTTGAATCTCTGGGTTGATATCTTTACTCAGTTTTGAGAAATTTTTGGCCATTATCTCTTCAAATTGCTTTTGCCTAATTCTCTTTTCTTCTAGAATTCCACGTTAGAACATGTGTTCTAATTGTGTTCAACATACCTATGCTCTTTATTTTCTATTTTTCCTTCTTTCTCTACTATGTTATTTTCTATTGACCTGTTTTCTGGTTTATTAATCCAATTTTTTTAACATCTTTACTGGAGTATAATTGCTTTACATATCAATCCAATTTTATGCTCGGTTTATTTGCTATAAATCTACCTAATTGAAATCGTTATCTCAGCTGTTGCATCATTCAGCTCTAGAGTTGCCATTGGATTCATTTTTATTGATTACAGTTCTCTGGTGAAATTTTTTATCATTTCACCTATTTTCTTCAACACATGGATCCATTATTTTAGTCTTTGTTTTGCTAACTCTAATATCTGTGATTCTCTTTCTTTGACTTTTTTCCTCTTGTACTTTTGAATCTAGTCCCGTCTCTTGGCTTGACTAGTACTTTAAAGAAAAATTATTTAGTTTTGGCTGCATTGGGTCTTTGTTGCTGCACGCGGGCTTTCTCTAGTTGCGGCGAGTGGGGTCTACTTTTTGTTGCGGTATGCGGGCTTCTCATTGCGGTGGCTTCCCTTGTTGTGGAGCATGGGCTCTAGGTGCACGGGCTTCAGTAGTTGTGGCATGCGGGCTCAGTAGTTGTGGCGCACGGGTTTAGTTGCTCCACGGCATGTGGGATCTTCCCGGACCAGGGATCGAACCCGTGCCCCTTGCATTGGCAGGCGGATTCTTAACCACTGCACCACCAGGGAGGTCTCACCCTGGGAGTCTTATCTGTTGCTCTGACAAGCATTTGGTCGACCCTGGATGTTGAATTGCCACCTGTTTGCTATGACTTATTTAAATTTTAGTGCTTTATAGTTTGTGTGTTTGTGTTAATAAAGCAATTCTTTGTTTAAAAAAAAACAAAAACAAAAAACAAACCCAAGCCTCCTACCTTTTAATCTAAGGAGGAATATGATCTAAAATTATAAGTGTTTCTTTTAAGAATGTTGCAAAACTTGTATCTTGCTTCCTGGCAAGATTACATATTAAAGAAAAAAAATTAATTTCAAAGCAAATATATTTCTTAGTTCCTCGGAATAAAAAGCATTTTTTTTTCTTTTAGGAAGAGAATACTTTTTGTAATATCAGAATAATATTAAAAAAGTAATAGTTCACTCTTTTCTTCATGGACATTAAGGAGCCTCTGTTAGTTGTTTCAGATTAATGACATTTAAAGATGTGTATCAATTAATGGAAAAACACCCAACAGTAAGCTTATTCAGTTTTTCTTAACGGGGCCTTGTTTGTTTTCAAATCTCAAAACAGCCCAGTTTGTCTTGAAGGTTTAAGATGAACAATTTAAGATTCAGCTTCCTCTTTCAGTAGAAATAAAAAGTGATTCTGATGGTGTTGAAAATATTAAATACAGTGCATAAGCTTGTTTGCTTAGTTGATAACTCTGCCAGAGATATCCCTCCACCCTTTTCCCTTTCCCAGTCCCAGTGTATCCTTAGGGTTTTCCCTTCAGGCTGGGAGTGGGGCTCCCTGGGCAGTGCTCAGCCTCTCAATGCTTCCCTGGCACTGGGCAGGCTTCACTTACCGTTAGCATCAGGGACTGCTAAAGGCTACGCCTGGGGGAATTGGAGCAATGGCTATAGCACACCTGGATCAGCACACTTGGGTTCCCTGGCTATACTTCAATCCACTTCCTCTTGGCAATTCAGAGGAGGAGGCGGAGAGTCACTCAAAATTCGCAGCATTCACTGGGGAAGCAGGGTGCTTAGAGATAAAGCTGGACCATTATGAAACACCAGTGCTTCCATGAGGGTGAGAATTAGTCCAGGCTGGTGGAAAGCATTCAGGCATTCCTTCTTCCATCCAGGATCTGACCTCCTGACCTAAACTGTTAGAACCTATGTCAAAGAACCAAGCCAAGATACTCATGACACTAGCCATGGTGGTCCAATTCCAGCTGTGGCCCCAGAATAAGATGCTGGTGCTCTGGGCACCCAGCTTGGCTCTGGTAGACATGACCTCCTGGTAACAGTGGTAGAAACACAGCTCTCTGGGGACGATGCTCAGAGCAAAGCCAAGAAGCAGAGGCTGGGAGCCATAGAAATACGGCGCTGCTCCAGTGCCAGGATCTGAGAAGGAGAGAGGAAGCCATTGGACATCGCTGATCAAGACACGTCATCCAAGTGTACAATGCTGGTCTCTGCAGAGGCAGATCCACCCTTAACTAGTGAGCTGAAGAGAGGCATTTGTGACTGGGGAGGAATAATAAAGGCAAGAAAAAGGGCAAAGACCTCTCTACCCAATCTATCCTGCTCACCCTGACCTTGGGCCATAGACACACACACTCCTGATGCCTGAATTTCCACCATTACCTGGACTCGAGCTGCTTTCTTCTCAGTTAAGAAACAATTCCTCTGAGACCGACGGACATTGTGCCTCATCAAGGAGTGAATCGCTTGAGTAGGGCACTTAACCATCCTGGAATTATTTGCCCTGTATCATCCCATCCCCACCTCCCACCCTCCAGCAAACATTCTCACACTTCTTTGTCTTTGTACTTGCTGTTCCCTCCGTCCCTGGGAACAAAACCAGGTTGTGGGTCTCCTCCATGTGCAACACTCCCCGGACGTGACAAACAGAAGCAACCTGAGTATTCCATAGCTCGAGCCCTCCTATGTCAGTACCTGAGGTTGACTTTTCCCCACACATGACAGTTCAGAAGGCATGTCTTAATTCACTTTTTTTGCTCCCTCCCCATTCCTCCACCCCCATCACGTAAGGCTTAGAGAAGGGCCAGGCATGTGATTGGTACTCAGTAAATTTTTTTTAAAATACTTATTTATTTATTTGGCTGTGCCGAGCCTTAGTTGCAGCACGCGGGATCTTCATTGCCCTGTGCAGGATCTTCTTTTTTTATTTTTATTTTTATTTTTTATTTTTTTTACTATACACATTTTTTTTTATTAGTTTCTGCTTTATAACAAAGTGAATCAGTCATACCCTGTGCAGGATCTTTAGCTGCGGCATGCATGTGGGATCTAGTTCCCTGACCAGGGATCAAACCCAGGCCCCCTGCATTGGGAGTGCGGAGTCTTAACCGCTGGACCACCACGGAAGTCCCGGTACTCAGTAGATATTAAATGGGTGAGGTAAGGAAGGAAAAGATGTCTTTTTCTCTGGGCATCTGGATGACCTCCAGCCAGCCCCTTAACTCTGCTCCCCAGGCCTCTGGGCAGGCATCTGTAGGCTGCAGCCCACACACAGGGAAAGGCCCCTCTGAGTCTAGGCTCTCTAGGGAGCAAAGGGCCTGGCAAACTCTGGGCAGAATGTGAGAGGAAGGGAGGGATGCCAGGTGTCGCTGGGAGCTTCTTACCTGGGCTGTGGTCGCTGCCCTAGCAGGGTTCATTTATAACCCAGCTGCTGGCCCTGCCCTCCAAACAGTCCTGCTCCTGGCTGCACCTTTCCTCTTTCCCTTCTCCCCCCACCCCTCTGAGTCCACCCTCTATCCTGCTTGCCCACCCAGGGTGGCTGGCAGCACTTAGAATGGACAGAAGGAGAGTGCGGGCTACAAGGGCACAGGCATTTAGGGCTCGATGGGGCTTTAGTAGAGCACCCTCTCTGGGTGTATTCTGGCCTTGGACACTGGAGGCCACCCTAAAGGCACCCTCTTCATCTCCCTGCAGCCTTGGGATGGGCTCTGGGGTCAGCAGTCCTGACACTGGGGCAAGGCTTGCCTCAGCCTAACCTATTTACATAGTAGCAATTTTTTCATCAGCTCAAAAGTATTTGTACGCCAAGATTCCAACTCAATGGCCTGGTTATATTTACACAGACTGACCCTCTGTACCTAGCAATGGGGGTTGGGGAAGGGGAGGGAGATGGAATGGAGAGGGGCAGGAATGGAACCGACCTCTTCTTGGTTATTTGTTCTGTATCTTCATAAGATAACTGGCAAATCCAGGAAGGCTCTTTAGCCTACTTTGAGCTTTGAGCGCCACCTGCTGGCTACCAAGCAGTACTAGATGGAGGAGCCTCCCGGTACTCATAAAGCCAAGAGAAACAGGCAAGCTGTGGAAACCTCAGAGCTGGCGGAAGAACTCTGGAACACTTTGTCTGCCTGTGAATAAAACGAGAGTGTCCAAAAGGGACTGTATTTTCCTTCTGCTGGTTATAGATGGGCTGAACATGGTGTCTTACGTATGATGAGAGGTCCATGAATACTTAATATCTCTTTTTCCCAGATCCAGCCTCCCAGCCCCAGCTCCCAGACCCCACGACTGTTCCTGCCCTCAGATCCTCCACTTGCCTGGCTCCTGGCAAAGTCCTGGGTCCAAAATTCAGATTTCCAACTGCACCAGCTCCGATGTCATCTGACAAACACCCATCTGCTGGCTGAGGTCACCGCTGGGGCCACCATGAGGTGCTTCCCAGGGCTGCATCCTGTCTTCAAGGTACAACCTCTACCCTCCACTTCCACCTTCACTCAGACCCCAGAGAAAGGAAACAGCCCAACAGTTGTTTAGGATTTTAAAAGCCTAAGCCATCTGGCTGGAACGATGTAAACAAAGATGCTTCAAATTTAACAAGCATTCGTACGTTACTGTAGCAAAGAATCTTTACAGCAATTTGTGAATGGAGGAGAGGAAGTGTGACGGATGATTGTATCAAAATCTTGAGCCTTGCGTTTTTACTTTCAATGTTAAACTCTTTATGTTGAGCTAATTACAGATTCACATGCAGCTTTAAGAAATAAGACAGAGAGGTCCCATCTGTCCTATTAAGTCAAGTTACTTAGCATTTATTCAGTACATATTGCAGGGCAGCTCTCTGGAATTCTCTAGCAATCAGTATGAAGTAGAGTAGGAATATAATTTGTTAAACAAAAGTGTTGGTTCTGCTTTTGGAGAGTTACCATTTTGCTGGGAAGAAATGTGGTACATATGGGGGGGGAAGAAAACAACCAACAACAGCAACCAGAGAACAATATCTGGAAATAGAGTTGAAATCAAGAGAGATCACCATAAACACTATAGGATCACTGGAGAATGTTCCACAACAACTGATAAATCTTTAATAAAGTAGATCAAAGGGCAAAGAGAACAGCCCAGATTATTCGTGCCTGCCCAAGGAGAGAGGTGGCTAAAGTCCTGCATGAGGGTGACAGGAGTGGAAGAAAGAAATCCAAAGTCTGGTGATGGAAGAAGATCACTGCAGCATGCCTGAGTGCAAGAATGAGAAAGCTAGAACAGAGGTCTAAGCTTCTGCAACATACAGGAGCACACAGGAATGGGTACTGTTGTACTGACATAGAAATACTAAAATTTTATAAAAGTGAGTCCAGTATGTATTGCTAGGTGGAAGGTAGCAAAATAAAACTTACTCTTGCCTAGAAAATATTCTCAAAATCTTGAGACTTTAGATATAGAAGAGAAGGGGGAAAGAAGGATACAAGCTGATGAACTGGAACAACTGTCAGCAACAGTAACGTCAGGAGAAGAAGCCAGTTTGGGAACAAAGATGAGGTGTTCAGTTTTAGATACAAGGAGGTTAAAGTGTTGGTAGGACGTGCAAGTTAGTGTTTGGCAGGCAGAAGAACTGAGTTGTATTTCTTCTGCCGGTCCCCAACTCCACTCCCGAACCTGGCCATGAAGAGCAGTGGCCCCTCTGGGGCCATAATTCCGTAGCTCCTACATGGTTGCAAAACGTTCCATAGTACCTCAGAGTTCCAAGATTCATTCCGTGTCGACAAACATTCAAATACCCGCTATGAATGAGCCACATAATCCAAAGGCCAGGACCCCCAGGACTCCATTCCCTCTGTGTATATACACATTTCTGGTCTTTCTATCCCTTTTACTGTCTAACCTCTGGTCTCTCAGCCTCTAAGTCTTCTGATTTCCCCATATCCTTAGAGGGCCCTAGCTCAGCCATGTTGCCTCCATGTACATCTTGATATGCACTAGTCAGTGTGTTTCTGCCAACCTGGGCCAGGTAACCTGTAATAGGGCATCCCTCGGAACACAGAATAGGAGGATCACATGCAAAGGTCAGCAGCCTGAATCCTTAAGTGGGTGCAGATGGACTAGCACTCCTGGAACCCATGTACCATGTGGAAGCTCCCATTTTTCTCCAAGAACACAACAAAAAGGGATATTGTAGATTCACTGTTGTTTCCACCAGGCCCATGTGCTTAAAAGGGTTAAAAAAAAAAAAAGCATGACATATAATCAAATCTAACAAGATCAAGGGCCAGTTGAGAGGAAGAATCAAAGCTAGGATTAAGAGTATGAGCAAGGGCTTCCCTGGTGGCGCAGTGGTTGAGAGTCTGCCTGCCGATGCAGGGGACACGGGTTCGTGCCCCGGTCTGGGAAGATCCCACATGCCGCGGAGCGGCTGGGCCCGTGAGCCATGGCCGCTGAGCCCGCGCGTCCGGAGCCTGTGCTCCGCAATGGGAGAGGCCACAACAGTGAGAGGCCCGCGTACCACACACACACACAAAAAAAGATAACTCTTAAAATGTAGAGACCAAAGGCCCAATCTGGAAATTACTGGTGTCATCTCAATATGAGGAGCCTACCCTGGCCTGGGGTAAGGGCTGTGGGATGGCAAGGACGTGACAGATACAGAGAGTCTGAATCCTTGAAACATCTTACACATTCAGTTTATCTATGCCCCACAGCTTTCCACAAATATTTGAGGGAATTTAAATAAGGTTAACATAATACAGTTAATAAGGCAGAAACAGACACGTATGATCCATTAAAAATCACCTCCTGCCGTCAACCTTTCATCAACCCACCCCCTACCTCACCAAGCAAGAGGTGGAGTTTTAGCTTAGAACTTGCTTTCTCAGATGGGTAATAAAAGACAGTCTCAAGAAATCATAAACTCTCGGAATTTTTGCATTGGCCACTTCGAAGTTTTTCTGGAGAAACTTTGTGAGGTACAGATTGAAAGAACCTGAAGACTGACTGAGTTTCAGAAGAGGAGTGAATGAGGGAGATTAAAAGATTGAGTCTGAGGTTATGAGTGTTGGCATGATTGGGCTAGAGAGAAGAAAAATTGTTTAAGTTAGAGTAACAGTGGAACACTTGTGGGAAGCAATTAAGCAGACAATTGGAAAAGGGGTCACTGACATCCAAATTAAACTATCAAGACTGAATGTGGGGGACTTCCCTGGTGGCGCAGTGGTTAAGAATCTGCCTGCCAATGCAGGGGACATGGGTTCCAGCCCTGGTCCGGGAAGATCCCACATGCCGTGGAGCAACTAAGCCCGTGCACCACAACGACTGAGCCTGTGCTCTAGAGACCGTGCTCAGCAATAAGCGAAGGCCCCACGATGAGAAGCCTGTGCGCCGCAACGAAGAGTAGCCCCCACTCACTGCAACTAGAGAAAGCCCGTGCACAGCAACGAAGACCCAATGCAGCCAAAAATAATAAATAAATAATAAATTTAAAAAAAAAGACTGGGGCCTCCCGGGTGGCGCAGTGGTTGGGAGTCCACCTGCCGATGCAGGGGGACGTGGGTTCGTGCCCTGGTCCGGGAAGATCCCACATGCCGCGGGGCGGCTGGGCCCGTGAGCCATGGCCGCTGAGCCTGCGCGTCCAGAGCCTGTGCTCCGCAACGGGAGAGGCCACAACAGTGAGAGGCCCACGTACCGCAAAAAAAAAAAAAAAAAAAAAAAGACTGAATGTGGGTGGGCCAAGGCCTCACTCCAGTCTTCAAATCATTCCACCATAATAAACAACAAGGTCCCACTGTATACCACAGAGAACTATATTCAGTATCCTATTATAAACCATAATGAAAAAGAATGTATTAAAAAAAAGAATATATATAACTGAAGCACTTTGTTGTACAGTGGAAATTAACACAACATTATAAATCAACTATACTTCAATAAAACAAAAAATCCACCCTAATCTACCAGGAGAGTCTGGTGCAACGAGTCTTCTTTTACTGGGACAATCTGCCCAGGAATCACTGCATATAAGAGGCTTACTATTGTCTCTAAATCTTTGTTAATGGTGATTCCCATTTGGACTACACACCCCTAATTTCCCCCTCAATCCTCTCTCTCCCTTCTTTTTACACCAGGCTCAAAACATCTTTGGGAATCTCAGTCACATTCCTTTGATCTGACTTTGATCACTTCTTACCTCTCACTCCATCTGTACTCCTGTAGGGCTGCACTGCTGCACAACTCCAGGTGGGCACTCACATTGGATCCTCTGTGAATGGTTTCCACTGCAGTGTGTGACATGGTGGCCATCTGTAAACAGTAAGAGAAAGGATCAAGAGTTCTAATGCCAAGTCTTCTCTTTTACCTAGAAGCTCTGGTCTAGAGGTCACCATTTTGTCTCTCCCTCTTCTCCACAATATCCAAACAGCAGCTCCTGTCATTCCACTGCTGCCCCCTAGAGGGCTCTCTATTTAAACCATGAGGAATAAACTGAGGAATTAAAATGTGTGGTTTTAGTGTCTCATCTTCAGACCAGGTGGGTTATATTTTCTACTTTGTGGACTAGTTGAAATCAAAGCAACAATAACCACTTAAAAAGAGGACCGTTGACACTTTTCTGAATAAAATGTTACAGCATGGAGAATTCCCTGGTGGTCCAGTGTTTAGGACTTGGCACTTTCACTGCAGGGGCCTGGGTTCGATCCCTGGTCACGGAACTAAGGTCCCACAAGCCACGGCATGGCCAAGAAAACCAAACCAAAACAAACAAACAAAAAAACGCCTAGATATGTCAAGTAATGATGAGGTTCAAACAACAGGCTTTGTAAATTACCAGGGAATCCTAGAGCACTCCCTCCTGTCTATCCCTGCTGCAGAGTTACTACTTTTTTTTTTTAAGCCTATACTGTATAAGTAGTGTTTCTTTCATTCCTTCTCATGGTTTATTCCTACTCTCTCACTTCGTGAAAAAAATAAAGCTCGCTTGAGATTTGCTTATTTTACTGGTTTATTTTTAAATGTTTTATGTGTATTCTTGTTTCTCCACTTCCTACATTACACCGCTGTGGCCTCTCCCACTGCGGAGCACAGGCTCCGGACGCGCAGGCTCAGCAGCCATGGCTCACGGGCCCAGCCGCTCCACGGCATGCGGGACCACCCCCCGGACCGGGGCACGAACCCGTGTCCCCTGAATCGGCAGGCGGACTCTCAATCACTGCACCACCAGGGAAGCCCCAGCAAGATCTTTTTTGATCCATCTCCTAGAGTAATGGAAATAAAAACAAAATAAACAAATGGGACCTAATGAAACTTAAAAGCTTCTGCAAAGCAAAGGAAACTACAAACAAGACAAAAAGACAACCCTCAGAATGGGAGAAAATATTTGCAAATGAATCAACGGACAAAGGACTAATCTCCAAAATATATAAATAGCTCAGGCAGCTCAATATTAAAAAAAACCCAACCCAATGAAAAATGGGCAGAAGACCTAAATAGACATTTCTCCAAAGAAGACATACAGATGGCCAAGAAGCACATGAAAAGTGCTCAACATCACTAATTATTAGAGAAATGCAAATCAAAACTACTGTGAGGTATCACTGCACACTGGTCAGAATGGGCATCATCAGAAAATCTACAAACAACAAATGCTGGAGAGGGTGTGGAGAAAAGGGAACCCTCTTGCACTGTTGGTGGGAATGCAAATTGATACAGCCACTATGCAGAACAGTATGGAAGTTCCTTAAAAAACTAAAAATCGAATTACCATATGACCCAGCAATCCCACTACTGGGCATATACCCTGAGAAAACCATAATTCAAAAAGACACATGCACCCCAATGTTCACTGCAGCACTATTTACAATAGCCAGGTCATGGAAGCAACCTAAATGCCCAGCAACAGACGAATGGATAAAGAAGATGTGGCACATATATACAGTGGAATATTACTCAGCCATAAAAAGGAATGAAATTGGGTTATTTGTAGGGACGTGGATGGACCTAGAGACTGTCATACAGAGTGAAGTAAGTCAGAAAGAGAAAAACAAATACCATATGCTAACGCATATATATGGAATAAAAATGGTACTGATGAACCTAGTGTCAGGGCAGGAATAAAGGTGCAGACATGGAGAATGGACTTGAGGACACGGCAGGGAGGGGAAAGCTGGGGCAAAGTGAGAGTGGCATTGACATATATACACTACCAAATAAAATAGTTAGCTAGTGGGAAGCAGCAGCATAGCACAGGGAGATCAGCTCGGTGCTCTGTGACGACCTAGAGGGGTGGGATAAGTAGGGTGGGAGGGAGGCTCAAGAGGGAGGGGATATGGGGATATATGTATGCATATGGCTGAGTCACTTTGTAGTACAACAGAAACTAACACAGTATTGTGAAGCAATTATACTCCAATAAAGATCTATAAAAAAAAGGGTACAATTGGCAATGAAAATGTAACAATTATGATTATCAATGTACCAAACAACATAAAAGTAACCTTCACAAAGCAGAAATTACAGAATAAGCAAGAAGAAGGAAACAGAAACATGCTAATAAAAAAGAGGCTTTAATTTACTTGTTTCATCCAATCAAAAACAAATAATAATTTTTTAAAAAACTAAAAATAGGGAAATTCCCTGGCGGTCTAGTGGTTAGGACTCAGCGCTTTCACTGATGGGGCCCAGGTTCAATGCCTGGTTGGGTAACTAAGATCCTGCAAGCTGTGCAGTGAGGCCAAAAAAAAAAAAAAAACAAAGTTAAAATAAAAACCCTAAAAATAGAATTGACCTAAACAATATAATTAACAAAGTAGACCTTACTGATATATATCAAACTTTGCATCCTGAAAGTAGAGGCTACTTCATCCTTTCAAGTGTCCAATAATATTTATGAAAATTAATCATATTTAAGTCTTTAAGAAATATTTCAAACCCCCCCAAAACAGAAATAATGCAGAAAATATCCTATAATCATATTGCAACAAATGAATTTAATAAGAAAATCAAAGAGTCCTCTCTGTTCTGGAAGTTAAAAATAAAGCTCTCTTTCATATAATTGGGTCAAAATGGAAACATAACCCAAAACAAAAGAATTAATGGAAATAATAATAATAATGTAAAGAATATATACAAGAATCTATGAAATGTGGCTCAAGTGGTACTCAGAGGAATACTTAATCACCTTAAATACATATTTCAAAACAAAATGGAGAAATAAACATCTTTTTTAAAAGATAGAAAATAATAACAAAATAAACCAAAGGAAAGCTGCAGAAAGGAGCAAACGAAGAAAACCAAATTATAATAAATTAGAAAACAAGAAAAACAGAACTACTATATAAATCTAAAATACTTTTTTTTAAAGGTAAATAACTCATTAGCCCAATCAAAAATGAGGAGGTGAGAAAGTGCAAATATACAAAAGAACAAATAATGGAAGGAAATAAAGAGACTCTGAAAAGTGGTACTAGCATGTGGATTGAGGAGAAAGACCAGAGTGCAAACTGGCAGTGAGTTTACTATTTTTTCCCCCTCCAGTAACCCCTAAACTGACTTCAAGGCAGCCTAAAAACTGGAAGTGTAAATCAGCATGGACAGAGAGAGCTTCAGGGGAAGTTCTCAGGTCCGGCTTAGATCGTGGGAAAGGGATCACCTGGAAATGACAACGGTAGCAGCAAGGACCTATAGGTACTCACAACTCTGAAGAGGTGGAACTTTCCTCTCCAATTAGAAGAGGTGTGGTCCTAAGAGGATGGGAAAAAACCCACGGATTTTTTTTCCTCTCTGTCCTCTTGCTGCTTGAACCCAGACGAGGGCACAATTGTAATAAATGTACAGCAAAGTGGGGTAAATTAAGCCCTAATTTTCTGGCTAGAGGACCGAAAAGGGAAATCCCAGGGAACTTGAAAGCACTGAGGTTAACACAGAGAGGGAAGATCTTAGGAAAGGAACCCCAAAATGTTGTCTATGAACTCCTGGGCTCACTCCTGAACTGCACAAGTAAGCATCAGATCACAAACAGACAGGAGAACTGAACAAAGTCAACAGACTTTGAGAACTGAATTAAATGACAGGCTACCACTGGCCACTGGGTGGCACAAACGTGGGACAGATCCAAATAGCATTGCAAAGGCCTGGAAAATAGAACTGGCATTGAAACCACAACCACAGAACACTGATTGGAATTTGTGACCTGAATCCAACCAGCTCAATTGCCTGAGAAAACAAAAATACCAGCATGCTCTATAGGACTTAAACAAGATGAGTCACATAACATAATATTCAAAATATCCAGATTTGGGCCTCCCTGGTGGCGCAAGTGGTTGAGAGTCCGCCTGCCGATGCAGGGGATACGGGTTCGTGCCCCGGTCTGGGAGGATCCCATATGCCGCGGAGCGGCTGGGCCCGTGAGCCATGGCCGCTGAGCCTGCGCGTCCGGAGCCTGCGCATCCGGAGCCTGTGCTCCGCAACGGGGGAGGCCACAACAGTGAGAGGCCCGCATACTGCAAAAAAAAAAAAAAAAAAAATCCAGATTACACTCAAAGTTACTCGTACCAGGAATATCTCAACTCACATGAGAAGAGACAACAGATATCAATGTGAAGATATTGGGACAGATGTTGGGATTATTTAACAAAGACTTTGAAGGAATGATTATAAAATACTCCAACAAGTAAGGGCAAACACTGTTGAAATGAATGAAGAGATGGAAAATCTCAGGAAATAAATAGAAAATATAAAGAAGAATCAAATGAATATTCTAGAACTGAAAATTACAATAAGTAAAATTTATTTTAAAAATTCATTGAATGAACTCAATGACAGAAAGGAACTGATGAAAGAAAGATTCAGTGAACTTGAATACAGATAATAGGGACTTCCCTAGTAATCCGGCGGTTGAGAATCTGCCTTCCAATGCAGGGTACTTGGGTTTGATCCCTGATCAGGGAACTAAGATCCCACATGCTGCAGGGCAACTAGGTTGAGCCTGTGCACCACAACTAAAGAGCTTGAGTGCCACAACTACTGAGCCCACATGCTCACACAACTACTGAGCCTGCATGCCACAACTAGAGAGAAGCCCACACACTGCAACTAAGACCCGATGCAGCCAAAAATAAATAAATAAAATAAAAAGTATACATATATTTATAGAAACTATGCAATTTGAATAACATAGAGAAGAGATTGAGAAAAGTAAACAGTACCTCAAGGACATGTAGGACAAAACCAAAAGGCCTAACATTCATGTCATCAGAGTCAAAGAAGCACAGGAAAGAGAGTGTGGTATAGGAAAAAACTTCTTAAAAAGAAATAATGGCTTAACAAAGCTTCTCAAATTTTATAAAAGACATAGACCTATAGATTCAAAAAGCTCACCAAATTACCAACAGGACAAAAAACCAACCGAACAAAAAATCGTCACCCAGGCATATCACAATCAAACCACTGAAAACTAAAAACAAAGAAAAAATCTTGAAAGCAGTCAGAGAAAAGAAACACACTTCTATAGAGAAACAATGATTCAAATGAGTGTGGAGTTCTCATTAGAAACAATGGAGGCCAGAATAAAGTAGAATAATATTTTTTAAGTGCTGAGAGGAAAAAAAACTGTTAACTCAGAATTCTATATCCAGCAAAAATATCCTGGAGAAATGATGATGAAATAAAGACATTCTCAGATGAAGAAAAACTAAGAGAATCCATTGCCAGCAGACCTGCTCCAAAAGAATTGCTAAAAGAAGTTATTCAAACAGAAATGATATAAGCAGGAAACTTGGGTCACTGGGAATAAAGGAAGAACAACAGAAATTTCAAATATCCTCTCCTAATGAATTATTAAATGTTTGATGGTAGACAGCAAGTATACTAACATTACTAATGGGTTTTAATATATGTAGACAGTGATCTAACTGGATGACCTCTGATTCCATCTGCTTCTCACTCTGAAAACAACTGCTGCTTCTCCCTCTGCTCAGCATGTCTTTTTTCTGCCATGTGGCGTCTACTTTTTTTGTAACTTCTGTTTCCTATGGCCAGCTTGGCCTCTCTGGCTCCTCTCCATCTTTGATACTATGGCTAACTTCCCGATTCTCTCTGGTTTTCCATACCACCGCCATCACCACCACCACACACAGAGACATACTCACATCACAGGGAGCAGAATGGCCCTGCTCCTTCTGGTTTTGACAGTGGTTCCGCTCAAGTATACCTCTTAGGCTGCTAGACAGCTTATGATTTGTCTGTTTTGGGGTGAGTGGCCACCTGTGGCTGAACAGCAGTTTCATTTTGTGTAAAGCAAGAACACTCAAAGCTTTCCCTCAGCAAGGGATGTGGATGGGGAATATTTCCTTATAAGGGGATGGCAGGCATGATGATTGCCATGTGGAGTACAGCTGCACTAAACTGTTAGTCTGAGAACCATGTCAGACACTTTCACCCTTCTAGGCCTTTATATGGTCTGTTCCTTCCTCCTGGAATGTCTTTTCCTCTTCTCTGACTAGAAAACTGTAAAACCCAGCACAAGGACTGAGTAAGTCACTCCCTCTCTCCCGAGTCCTTATTGCCCTTACATCCAACTTCTATTCAAGCATTAATATGCTGTTTGACACTGTTTGTGCATGCATTTGTCTCCCCAACCAGACAGTAAGTTCCGAAGGGAGGGATTCAGGAGCTATTCATTGCTGTATTCTCATTACCAAACATGTTCATTCATACATTCAGTTATTCATTCAACAAATATTAATTAAATGTCCACTGTGTATCAGTCACTGTACCAGGCACTGGGATGCAAATGTGAACAAGGCAGATAGAGTCTCCTTGGAGATTAGTGTGTGTTGCACAGTGTGGTACATAGTAAATGTTCAAGAACTTATTTTGAATTGGATTGCACTTGCTTATAGTCACTCTACCAAGGATTCTTTTGACCTTTCTCAGACATCAAAGCTTTATATATACAAAGCAGTGGACAGTGAAGTGGGCCATGGGGTACTCTCCTACAACTCCAAGAGGTGCTTCAAACTTGATTTGCCAAAAGCCAAGTTTATTGTATTTCCCAATCCTTCCACTCCTTATGTGTCCCACATCTCAGTAAATGATACCATCATATACCTACTTGCCTCAGCCAGGAACCAGGAAGTCTTACTGGATCAACCTCTCTTGCCTTCTCTCCCCCTTTTCCACACTCTCTCTCACATTCTTCTCTCCATTCTCTCCCTACCATCACCAATGGAATAAGTCTTGACAATTCCACTTCCTTAGCATCTCTTTCACCCTCCCCCACCTCTACTCCTGCTAACCCCACCTTGTTGCTGGCCCTTATCATCTCTCACCAGCACTCCAAAGAACTCTTCTCATGAGTCTCCTGTTTCCTTTCCAACCACATCACTTATCTCTTCCTGACCCCAACCTCATGAATTTCCCTGAAATTTCACCAGCTCCCTGGAACTCTTGCTGCCTATTTGCCCAGAATGCCTCCCCTCTCCCCAACTCTCCTCTGTTCCCACCAACCTGGCAGATGCCTACTAAGATTTCAAGGCTCAGTTCAAGTTGCTCCCCTGAGAAGTCTTTTCTGTCTCCCCAAGGTAAACTGACCCATCCCTGCTTTGTGCTCCACACCCTATATAGAATTCATTCTTATAGTAACATACGGTTGCATTTTTTTAAAATCATTTTGTTTCCCCCACCAGACTAGGAACTCCTTGAGGAAAAAAATCTCTGTATTCTTGGTGCCTGGTATATAATAGGTGCTCAACAGACATTCTGTGAATGAATCCAGTAAACAAAATACTTTCCTATCTTTACCCTTCCTTTTCTGTGAAACAAGCAACCAGGCCTTCTAGCAGGTGCTTCTTTGAGTCTCTGTAAGAGTTAAATTAAATAATTCATTGTCTGCCTGCCACAGTAGAGCTGAGAGAGCCAACTCCACCTAATTCTCCCTAGCCCGAAGCCCGTCACACAACCACCTCATGACCACATCTTGATAGGGCCTCTATTCCTGGGCCCTACCAAAGACAGGTTGGAGCATGATCTTCACTTAATCTCATGTTTATATCCTTCATTCCCAAACACCCATTTCCGCCCCTCCTTCGACCTTTTCTCTTTGTCCTCTGCCACAATTTTATTCCTCAACTCTTCCCATAATATCCCTCTTCTTTATCCCCCAAACTTTATCTCCTTGGTCTCTACACCATCGACATTCTATCCCCAAGCATAATCATTTCATAAAAACCATTGAACATCTGTGATGCCCAGGCCCTGTGCCAGGCACTGAAGGTAAACAGAGGAATGAAGTATAGTCGCTATACATGGGAAACTCAAAGAGGCCAAACAGGTATCTAAAGAGATAATATAGAAAGACCAATCTAGTCTATCAATAATCAGTGTCCTCAGGTTCTGGAAGGGACAGTACCACTGACAGTGGAGATGGTCAGAAAATTCTTCTTGGAGGAGACAAGGCTTGACTTGGTTTTGAACTAGGGTTCTTGGACAAGTTCAGAAAAATGGAATCAGAATTTAAGCTGAGTTAGCAGTTTGAACAAAGATGCAGGAGTCAACAGGTAAAAGGTGTTTTCAGAGAACAATTATTAAATTATTTGGGCTGGAATGGAAAGGAGGTATAGAAAAGTCATGGTGATGAGATTGGAAAGATAATTTGGTGCTAGACTGTGAGAGGTATCATCGCCAGGTTGAGGAATTGGGACAGTGGCAGCTAAGCAAGAAGGTGAGGAACTCTATGTTGAGGAGGAATAGAAGATTAAGATGTAAATAGTGTTTTATAGGTTGGTGTGACAGCTATGAGGACATGGATAAGGGCAGGGAGAGATCTGTGGCAGGATGATTGTCATGGTGTAGGTGGTGAAAAGAGGGAATAAAAAGATGATATGGGGACTTCCCTGGTGGCACAAGAATCTGCCTGCCATTGCAGGGGACATGGGTTCGAGCCCTGGTCAGGGAAGATCCCACATGCTGCAGAGCAACTAAGCCCGTGAGCCACAACTACTGAGCCTTCTCTCCAGAGCCCGCGAGTCACAACTACTGAAGCCCGTGTACCACAACTACTGAAGCCTGTGCGCCTAGAGCCTGTGCTCCGCAACAAGAGAAGCCACCGCAACGAGAAGCCCTCGGCAACTAGAGAAAGCCCGTGCACAGCGACGGAAAACCCAACACAGCCAATAAATAAATAAATAAATAAATAAATAAAATCTATTAAAAAAAAAGATGATATGAGGAGAAAGATATTGAGAGAAGAAACAATTGGACCAAAGCCAGGGTTCTGAGCACATGAATTTAGGGAAATATAAATGACAAAAAGAGGAAATCTGGAAGAAGGAGCCCTTTTGAGACAAATGGCTGACCTTGGTTGTAGACAAGGTCCAAGTGAGAGGGGTGGGTAAGAGATCAAGGAAGACATGTCCAGCAGGTTGTAGGAGATACAGACTCAAAACTCTTGAGATGAGTCAGGTATTGAAGAGGAAACTGGGGAGTCATCTGCTTGGAAGTGATCTTCAAGAGCAAAGAATGTAGAGGGAAGAGCGGGAAGCCAAGGACTGAGCCTTGAGGTTCATTTCCTGTTAGGGGTGAGGAAGAAAAAGCAAGAAAGCTGATGTGGGGGTTAGGAAGAGAATTAGCACAGGGACTAAGAAGGCAATGGCAGAGAAGGGTTCTAGGTTTGGGGAGGTAACTGTTGTTTGGTGTGAATTTAAGTTTGTATTATATGTGTTATGTATGCATTGGGAAAAGTGTGAAAGGACATACACCAAATTATTAGGATCAGTCATCTCTCCAAAGTGAAAAAGAGTTGAGGGCTTTCCCTTCTGTTATGCATGAATTTCTACAAGTAGTTGACATTACTTTTATAATTACCACTCACTCCCACTCCAGCCAAAGAATAGTGAGAAAACCACTTTTCTCTCCCACATCTTTCTATCTCTCTTTCCAGCCATCCCTCTTAGCTTCCTCTCAGCCAGTGTCCTCGCCTCTCCCCCAGCACACCCCTAAAATCCCCACTCCAGCCTTTAAACTCTCCACTCTAATTTCCTCAAAGTGTTGATCACCTATTCTTTGCAGGGGGAGGGTAAACTGTCCCAGGTGGTAACATAAGCTTGTTTCTGCCTCTGAAGTTTTGTTTATGGTGGTTCCCATGCCAGTTCCTTCCCACCTAGCTATTGTTTCTATCTTTAATGACACCTTCTACAGGAAGCACTCCAGGATTACAACTATCTGGCTTTGACTGAAGCTTTACTCTGATCTTCCACATCTTGATACTTACTAGGCAAAACAGTAACAATCATACAGTGATATCTTACCTGTGGATGATGTAAGTGATTGAAAAGGACTCTCACTTGCATTATTTCATTTGAGCCTCACCTGGGAGGTAAGAATGACATGTTTTTCCCATGGAACAAACAAAGAAACTAAGGCTCAGATGACTACAGGCTACAGAGCCTGTAAATGATAGAATGGGAACTAAAATGCAGAATTTCTGACTCACAGCTTAGTGCTTTTTTATTTTTTATTTATTTATTTTTTTTGCGGTACGCGGGCCTCTCACTGTTGCGGCCTCTCCCGTTGTGGAGCACAGGCTCCGGACGTGCAGGCTCAGCGGCCATGGCTCACGGGCCCAGCCGCTCCACGGCATGTGGGATCCTCCCAGACCGGGGCACGAACCCGCGTCCCCTGCATCGGCAGGCGGACTCTCAACCACTGCGCCACCAGGGAAGCCCTAGTGCTTTTTATATAGCATCTCATTGTTTATATAGTGTGACTTCTTTAATATTGTCATGTCTTCTTTGGATACGTACCTTCATCTTCTTACTCAAGTTGCAAAAAATAATAATAATAAGTGACATTACCTCAGGATGAGGACATCTTCTCATTTGACTGAAGCTTTATTTTCAGACTGAAGCAATACCATTTTTAGTATAACTTTAGGTCATCTTTAATGTCTTGCTATTTTTACACACCACACCCCCATGTGTAATGACCAGATTCTAACACTTGTGTAATGACCAGATTCTGACACTTCCTGTTACAGTATCTCTTAAATTCACTCTTCCATCCACACTACTAAACCCACCTCTTCTTTCTTTGAAAGAGGGTTTATTCAAAGGTGGGTTTATTATATTTCTAAGAGGATAATTATTTTCTCAGATTTGTATAATAGAAAGAATCACAAAGAAAATAATATGTAAAAAGCTGAGAACTTGGTAACTACTATGGGACTTGCCCTCCTGACATTAAAAAAAAATGGAATTTATGCAAAAACAAACATTTTCAAACGTAGAAAAACAGGTAGTTGGGACTGTGAAGGGAAACTAATGAGATGGAACCTACAATTGCCCAGGCTTTCTGCCTGCAGGAAATTTTTGGACTGCAACATAGGAGGGGAATCTCAAAAGAGCTTCACTGAACTGAGGAAACAGAGATCAGAGTTCAGGGAGGTCCAGGCAGAATTAGGGGGCAGAACACCAGAGAGGAGGAATATACACAGAGAAAGAGCTTCAGAAATCTGCACGGGGGTCTCCTTGAGTGCTGGGCTCAAAACCAATCTGACCAAGGGTGCAATTCCATGAGGCTAGGCAAACAATTGCCAGAAAGAGAACAATTACTTGCAGATTTGTAAGTCAAAATTCCTGTGGGCTCACACAGGCTGGAAATTCTTCAACCACCCACCAGCCAGCATGGAGAGACCTCATTACATTAAATACATGGGGCCCAGGTGAGTCTCCTACAGTAGTGGGGCTAAATTAGCCTTGAGTACAGGCTACTCTAGATTCTCAAGTGAATTAACCATCTGACAACCATCTGACAAAATAAAGTCCAACACTCTTTAAAGGGATACAACTGTTAAAAATAAGACGACAGGCCCAAAATGGAGTTGCTTATGCTAAGTCCCATGTCAAACCGAGACTTGATCATAGTTTCGGCTTCCTCAGAAGTGGAATTAAAGCAGTCAATCTAAGATCACTTGATCAGCATTAGTTAGATAACCTGCCTGATAGACCCCTGCCATCCCTTAAAGGAAAGTAACTGCAATAACCAACCGGATTTTTTGCCTAGTCTAGTTTCCTTGTTCCCACTCCTTTCTGCCTACAAACGTCCTTCATTTTGTACAGCTCCTCAGAGCGCCTTTCTTTCTGCTAGATTGGATGCTACCTGATTTGAATAGATTTTTGCCCAAACAAACTTTAAAAAATTTAATATGTGTCAGTTTATCTTTTAACACAACAAAATCAAGTATTCAACAGCATAAAATTCACAATATCTGGAATCCAGTCAAAAATTACTAGCAGTGCATGGGACTTCCCTGGTGGTCCAGTGGGTAAGACTCTGCACTACCAATGTAGGGGACCCGGGTTTGATCCCTGGTCAGGGAACTAGATCCTGCATGCTCCAACTAAGAAATCACATGCCGCAAATAAGAAGTCTACATGCCGCAACAAAGTTCCTGCGTGCCACAACTAAGACCTGGCACAGCCTAAATAAATAAATAAGCAAATATTTAAAAAAAAAGTATGAGACAACCTAATAATAACTAGGCAAAACACTTGGACAGGCAATTCACAAAAGAAGAGATCCAGGGACTTCCCTGGTGGCACAGTGGTTAAGAATCCGCCTACCAATGCGGGGGACACAGGTTTGATCCCTGGTCCAGGAAGATCCCACATGCTGCAGAGCAACTAAGCCCGTGCACCACAACTACTGAGCCTGCACACTAGAGACTGCGAGCCACAACTACTGAGCCTGTGTGTCACAACTACTGAAACCCATGCATCCTAGAGCCCACGCGCCACAACTACTGAGCCCACATGCTCTAGGGCCTGTGTGCTGCAACAAGAGAATCCACCGAAAAGAGAAGCCCGCACACTGCAACGAAGAGTAGCCCCTGCTCGCTACAACTAGAGAAAGCCCGCGTGCAGCAACGAAGACCCAATGCAGCCAAAAATAAATAATAATAAAAAAAGAAGAGATCCAAATAGTAATAAGTATACTTTTAAGTTCCCAACCTCATTAATAATCAGAAAAAATACAAATTAAAACTTCAATGAGATACACTACATGCTTCTGGGATAGCTAAAATAAAAACACTCGTAACACCAACGATTACTGAGGATGTGGAACAATTCCCATTCACTGCTCGTGAGAACTTAAATTCCTAGAGCCACTTTGGAAAATAATTGGCATTTTCTAAATAAAGTTGAATTTGCTCATATCCTACAAACTAGCAATTCCAATTCTAGGTACACACCCATGAGAAACTCTTGCCCATACACACCAAATACGTGAAAAAGATGACATTATTCTTTCTTTTCGTTTAAATGAATTTATTTTTTATTTATTTATTTTTGGCTGCCTCGGGTCTTTGTTGCTGCGCGCGGGCTTTCTCTAGTTGTGGCAAGCAGGGGCTACTCTTCTTTGCGATGCACATGCTTCTCATCGCGGTGGCTTCTCTTGTTGCAGAGCACGGGCTCTAGGTGCGCAGGCTTCAGTAGTTGTGGCATGCTGGCTCTAGAGTGCAGGCTCAGCAGTTGTGGCACACGGGCTTAGCTGCTCCGCAGCATGTGGGATCTTCCCGGACCAGGGATCGAACCTGTGTCCACTGCACTGGCAGGCAGACTCTTAACCACTGTGCCACCAGGGAAGTCCCAGATGACGTTATTCTTTTTTTTTTTTTTTTTTTCTTTTTGCGGTATGTGGGCCTCTCACTGTTGTGGCCTCTCCCGTTGCGGAGCACAGGCTCCGGATGCGCAGGCCCAGCGGCCATGGCTCACGGGCCCAGCCGCTCCGCGGCATATGGGATCCTCCCAGACCGGGGCACGAACCCGTATCCCCTGCATCGGCAGGCGGACTCTTAACCACTGCGCCACCAGGGAGGCCCTATTCTTAACAGCTATTGATAGATAACCATCCACTGTCCATCAACAGTGAAATAGATATATTAATTGTGGTATATTCATACGAAAGACACTGCAAAGCAATAAAAATGAATGAACTACAGCTATATGCAGCAACATGAATTAATATTACAAATACTGAGCTAAGAAAGCAAGATAAAAATAATTCAGTATGATTCCATTTATATAAAGTTCCAAAACAGTCAAAACTAAATAATGTGTATCTACATGGAAAAGCTATAAAGATAGGCAAGGAAATGGTTATCACAAGATTAGAAGAGTGGTTATTTCTGGGAGAGGTTTTCTTTGGGGGGAGGGTGGTATAGATAATAGGATACTGGCAATATTATAATTCTTGAACTGGGTTATGGTGACCTGGTGCTTTTTTAAAATTTTTATTTATTTATTTTTGGCTGCATTGGGTCTTTGTTGCTGTGCGCGGACTTTCTCTAGTTGCAGTGAGCGGGGGCTACTCTTCATTGCTGTGCGCAGGCTTCTCATCGTGGTGGCTTCTCTTGTTGTGGGGCATGGGCTCTAGGTGCGCGGGCTTCAGTAGCTGTGGCTTGCGGGCTCTAGAGTGCACGCTCAGTAGTTGTGGCCCACGGGCTTTGTTGCTCTGCAGCATGTGGGATCTTCCTGGACCAGGGCTCAAACCTGTGTCCCCTGTATTGGCAGGCAGATTCCCAGCCACTGCGCCACCAGGGAAGTCCCCCCCTGGTGCTTTTTAATTGCTTTAATTTTCTTCTTTAAATTTCACATGTGCTCTTCTGGATTTTTTAAAAATTATTTATTTATTTATTTATTTTGGCTGCACAGGTCTTAGTTGCAGCACGTAAGATCTTTGTTGCGGCATGCGGGCTTCTTAGTTGCAACATGCATGTGGGACCTAGTTCCCTGACCAGGGATCAAACCAGGCCCCCTGCATTGGGAGCATAGAGTCTTACCCACTGGACCACCAGGGAAGTCCCTCTTTTGGATGTTTATACAGTCCATACTAAAATAGTTTAAGAAAAGAAAAAGTCATGACATATTTAAGGATCACCAACGTAAGTTAAATCATTGAGGAACTTAAAGCTCACAAGAAAGATTTAAAAGAATACCCAGAAATTGGTTGTCCAACCAGAAAAATGTGTAATCAAAAAGAACAAAAGTAAGACAGAGAGACACAGAATGGTAGGAAATGTTAAGGACTTGGCAAAATCAATTCATACTCTACTGGTTAGAAATACAAACAAGGAACTGTGTGTATCAAGTCAGATCAAGGTCAGAGACAGGACAGACCAGTGGCTCTTAGCCTTTTAGGGACACCCATTTCTGAAGAACCTGATGAAAGTTAAGAACTCTTTCTCCAGAAAAATCACATTTACGGAAATTTATTTGCAATTTCAAGGGATTCACAGACACACTAAAACTCAACCGTGAACACAAGAGGGTGTTTGGACCCCACGTTAAAAACCTTTGCTGTAAAGGATTAATCTCCAAAATTTACAAGCAGCTCATGCAGCTCAATATCAAAAAACAAACAAACCAATCCAAAAATGGGCAGAAGACCTAAATAGACATTTTTTGAAAGAAGATAAACAGATTGCCAACAAACACATGAAAGAATACTCAGCATCATTAATCATTAGAGAAATGCAAATCAAAACTACAATGAGATATCACCTCACACTGGTCAGAATGGCCATCATCAAAAAATCTACAAACAATAAATGCTGGAAAGGGTGTGGAGAAAAGGGAACCCTCTTGCACTGTTGGTGGGAATGTAAATTGGTACAGCCACTATGGAGAACAGTATGGAGGTTCCTTAAAAAACTAAAAATAGAGCTATCATACGACCCAGGAATCCCACTACTGGGCATATACCCCGAGAAAACCATAATTCAAAAAGAGTCTACCAAAATGTTCATTGCAGCTCTATTTACAACAGCCAGGACATGGAAGCAACCTAAGTGTCCATCAACAGATGAATGGATAAAGAAGATGTGGCACATATATACAATGGAATATTACTCAGCCATAAAAAGAAACGAAATTGAGTTATTTGTAGTGAGGTGGATGGACCTAGAGTCTGTCATACAGAGTGAAGTAAGTCAGAAAGAGAAAAATAAATACCGTATGCTAACACATATATTTGGAATCTAAAAAAAAAAAAGGTCATGAAGAACCTAGGGGCAAGAAGGCAATAAAGACACAGACCTACTAGAGAATGGACTTGAGGACATGGGGAGGGGCAAGGGTAAGCTGGGACAAAGTGAGAGAGTGGCACGGACATATATTCACTACCAAACGTAAAATAGAGAGCTAGTGGGAAGCAGCCACATAGCACAGGGAGATGAGCTCGGTGCTTTGTGACTACCTAGAGGGGTGGGATAGGGAGGGTGGGAGGGAGGGAGATGCAAGAGGGAAGAGATATGGGGACATATGTATATGTATAACTGATTCACTTTGTTATAAAGCAGAAACTAACACACCATTGTAAAGCAATTATACTCTAATAAAGATGTTTTAAAAATAAATTAAATAAATAAATAAAATGATATCATGGAGATAAGTAATAAAAAAAAACCTTTGCTGTAGAATCTAAGTTTAAAGTCCCCATCTAAGGGAACACTTCACAAGAACATGGACCTGGAAACCAACAGTTTCTCTCAGGTCCACAGTGGTAATATAGTAGCCTCCTGGGCCACAGAATAAGTCATTTGGATCAGCCCACCTTCGTGAGGGACAAAGTCACCCAAAACCAGTCTTCTGAAACCAGAAATAGGATAGAAAAGACTAGGGACTACCTCAGAAACCTTCCTGTAAGTGATGGACTGACAGGTGCTCACACACCATTTTAGGGAAACTTGGTAGTAAAGAAATCCTGCTTGTGAATTTGGAAAGAATGAAATCCTTTGGTCATCCTAGCTCATCAATGAAATCCAAGGGGCTGTCAAGCCCTGCTGATTTCGAAGGGCACTGATTGTGTCACTTTGGTTTGCAGTGTCTTTAAAGAGAAAAAGTGATGGTGAGCTCAGTGTGAACAGTTCCTAAGTCATGCTTTAAGGATGCCAAAAGTAATACGGACATTTTTAGAGATACTGTATTGAAAACAACAGCAACTGTGGGTGGAAATGGCAGAGTAAAAGATACAGGTATATAAAACCTGTAATTTACAGCCTTATGATTTAAAGCAAAATATATCACTCATGGACTTCTGATGGATACTAATTTACACTTGGTTATAGGCTACTGGCTTATTGGTTATATTGAACTTATTACCACAAGTTCATTGGAACAGGAGCCCAACTACCGTGAAGCCCTGGAACTTCGTGAGCTCTTAAGAATTTCTGTTCAAAAAACAGATTCCTACTTTCCACTCAATGTGGAAATCTACAGATTTAATGCAATCCCTATCAAACTACCCACAACATTTTCCACAGAACTAGAACAAATAATCCTAACATTTATATGGAACCACAAAAGGCCCAGAATTGCCAAAGCAAATCCTGAGGGAAAAGAACAAAGCTGGAAGCATAGCCCTTTCAGACTTTAGACAAAACTACAAAGCTACACTAATCAAAACAGTGTGGTATTGGCACAAACACAGACATATAGGTCAATGGAACAGAACAGAGAACCCAGAAATAAACTCAAACACCTGTGGTCAATTAATCTCTGACAAAGAAGTTAAGAATATACAATGGAGAAAAGACAGTTTCTTCAACAGGTGGTGTTGGGAAAGCTGGAGAGCCATGTGTAAATTAATGAAATTAGAATACTTCCTCACACCATATACAAAAATAAACTCAAAATGGTTTATTTTGACCTAAATATAAGACATGACACCACAAAACTTCTAAAAGAGAACACAGACAAAACATTCTTGGATATAACTCATAGCAATATTTTCTTAGATCAGTCTCCTAAGGCAGAAGAAGTAAAACCAAAAATGAACAAATGGGATTGAAACAAACTTAAAAGCTTTTGCACAGCAAAGGAAATCATCAACAAAATGAAAAGACAACCTACAGAATGGGAGAAAATATTTGCAAATCATGTGACCAGCAAGGGGTTAATATCCAAAATATACAAACAGCTCATACAACTCAATACCAAAAAACCGAATAACCCAATCAGAAAGTGGGCAGAGGACCTAAACAGACATTTTTCCAAGGAAGAACTACAGATGGCCAACAGGCACATGAAAAGATGCTCAACATTGCTAATTATTAGAGAAATGCAAATCAAAACCACAATGAGGTATCGCCTCACACAGGTCAGAATGGCTATCTTCAGAAAGTCTACAAATTATAAATGCTGGAGAAGGTGTGGACAAAAGGAACCCTCCTACACTGTTGGTGGGAATGCAAATTGGTGTAGCCACTATGGAAAAAGGTATAGAAATTCCTTAAAAAACTAAAAATAGAGCTACAATATGATCCAGCAATCCTACTCCTGGGTATATACCCAGAAAAAACAAAATCTCTAATTCAAAAATATAGATGTGGGCTTCTCTAGTGGCACAGTGGTTGAGAATCCGCCTGCCAGTGCAGGGGACACGGGTTTGAGCCCTGGTCCGAGAAGATCCGACATGCCGCGGAGAAACTAAGCCCATGTGCCACAACTACTGAGCCTGCTCTCTGGAGCCTGCGAGCCACAACTACTGAGCCCGCGAGCCACAACTGCTGAAGCCCGTGCGCCTAGAGCCTGTGCTCCACAACAAGAGAAGCCATCGCAATGAGAGGCCCGTGCACCGCAATGAGGAGTAGCCCTCGCTCGAGGGAACTAGAGAAAGTCCGCATGCAGCAACGAAGACCCAACACAGCCAAAAATACATAAATAAATATATAAAACTTCTAAAAAAAACCAAACAAAAATATAGATGCAACCCAATGTTCATAGCAGCACTATTTACAATAGCCAAGACATGGAAACAACCCAAGTGCCCAACGACAGATGATGGGCTTAAGAAGATGTAGTATACACATACAATGCAATACTATTCAGCCATAAAAAGGAATGAAATATTGCCATTTGCAGGAACACGGATGGACCTAGAGAATATTTTACTTAGTGAAATAAGTCAGAAAGAGAAAGACAAATACTATATGATATCACTCATATGTGGAATCTAAAAAAATAATACAAATGAATCCCTATACACAACAGAAACAGACCTATGGATACAGAAAACAAACTGATGGTTACCAAAGGGGAGAGGGAGGGAAGGAGGGACAAATTAGGAGCATGGGATTAACAGATACAAACTATTATACATAAAATAGATAAGCAACAGGGATTTACTGTATAGCATAGGGAATAATATTCAATATCTTGTAATATTCTATAATGGAATAGAACCCTTAAAAATAGATATAGATATATATCTGAGTCACTTTGCTGTATACCTAAAACTAACACAATATTGTAAATCAACTATACTTCAATTTTAAAAAAAAGTTGAACTCACAGAAACAAAGAATAGAATGGTGTTTGCTAGGGGCTGGGGGTTGCAACAAAAGGGGAGAGGTTAGTAAAAGGGTGCACACTTTCAGTTATACGGTGAATAAGGTCTGAAGATCTAATGTATAACACGGTGACTATAGTTGATAATGCTGCACTGTATAATTGAAATTTACTAAGAGAATAGAACTTAAGTGCTTGCACCAAAATAAATAAATAAATGGTAAATATGTAAGATGATGGAAGTGTTAATTCAATTGTGGGAATCATTTCACAATGTACATGCATAGTCAAATCATCACAGTGTACACTTTAAATCTGTTACAACTTTATTTATCAATTATACTTCAATAAAGCTGAAAAAAATATTTTGGAGCCAAAGTACTCTTATGGGGTTAGCCACTTCCATATCCTCTGATATATCTTATTGAGCACAACATCCTCTCATTTGTTTACTAAATACGGCATGCTAGATTTTTTTCTTCATGCCAAAACAATCCATGTCCGTTGCAGAAAACATATGTAATGTGGATAAACAAAAAAGAAGAAAAAATAATATGAAAATCTCCCAAAATTCTACCACCCAGAGATGTTACCTTTTTGTACATTTCCTTTCCATGTAACCAGGGAGGAGACCTACAGTGCATACTCCTCCTTCTAAAGGAATTTCCCCTCTTATAGCCCCTGTTGCTAATGCTGCCTTAGTTTATACCATGTAACCCCATCCCATAGGTCACTGGGATTAGACACCCTGCCTGTATTAGTCAGGGTTTAGTCAGGAAAGCAGAGGCCAGCCTGGGTTTTTCAAACCAAATAAAGGAAATTGGTTCCACAGGAAATGGAAAAGCTGAGAAGCCAAACACAGGATGGTAAGGCAACTGGAGGTTAGCGACAGCCAGAAGTTAAGTGCTGCCCTAGGGCTGAAGGGATGGCAGGAGAAGGAGGTTTTATCAGAGCACAGAGGTTGGGGCCAGTCAGAAGGAGCCAGAACCAAGGAAGGGGATTTCCAGGGAGCTGGAACCACAGAGGCAGGGTCTGTTTGTTGGGGGGGAATAGGAGACT
This sequence comes from Mesoplodon densirostris, assembly GCF_025265405.1. NCBI lineage: Eukaryota > Metazoa > Chordata > Mammalia > Artiodactyla > Ziphiidae > Mesoplodon > Mesoplodon densirostris. Next base: position 44,329,542 of record NC_082678.1, on the reverse strand, counting down.
TCACAGGAGAGAAGGAAAAGAGAAAGAGAGGGAAATATCCCAGCCTTTCCACTTCTCCTATTCTCCAATCATCTGTCACTGTCCCCCCTTGGCCAAACTTACACAGAAGGTTCTGGGCTAAGGAGACTGGGGAATGATGGGGGACAGGATAAGAGAAGGGGGATGGGAGCGAGCACAAATAGGCAACTGGCCAGCAATTGTCTAAGAGCAACCAATCAACTGGCTAGCCACACTACATCACCTATGTAGTATTCTCACCAAAAAGGTTTAAGCTGAATCTGATCATGAGGAAATAATCAGGCAAATCCAAATTGAAAGACACTGTGCAAAACAACTGGCCTAGGCTCTCCAAAAAGTCAATGTCATAAAGATGAAATACAGGGACTTCCCTGGTGGTCCAGTGGGTAAGAATTCATGCTCCCAATGCAGGAGGCCGGGGTTCGATCCCTAGCTGGGGAACTAGATCTCGCATGCCACAACTAAGAGTTCACATGCCACAACTAAGAGTCTGCATACTGCAACTAAAAGATCCCGCGTGCTGCAACGAAGAGCCAGCGCAGCAAAAATAAATAAATAAATATTTTGGAAAAATATATGAAAAACAGCCAGAGAACTTGTCTAAATTAAAGGGCACTAGGGAGACATGACAACTAATTTCTGTGTGTGATCATAATTTGAATATTGGATCCAAAAAATCATATATAAAGGACAATACTGGGGCAATTGTGGAAATATTAATATGGACAGTACATTAGATTATAGCTGTATATAATTGTTCAATTTCTTGAGTATGCTCATTTGATTGTGGTTATGTAAGAGAATGTCCTTGTTCTCAGAAGATATATACCAAAGTATTTAAAGACAAAATGCTATGATGTCTTCAACTAACTGCATACGTTCATTCATAGAGAAAGTGTGATCCAGCAAATGTTAAAATTGGTGACTCTAAGTGAAGGGTATATAGGCATTCAGTGTATTAGTCATGCAACTATTCTGAAACCTTAATGTTTTTCAAACTAAAAACTTGAGAAAAAAAATAGGCTTGGACCACTGGCATGAGGTGAAAAGATGAACTGAACCAAACAGTTCTTATGAATTTGAACTTAAAAACACAAAACGAGTCTGCTAGTTGTCAATAAAGTTGTAGGTGACAGAAAAACATGGGTGGAGTTAAGGCAACAACAAACTAAAATTATATGCAAATCAAAATTATGTGGTGGGAGGAAAGCTATTGTTTGCAAAAATAGCTGCCAAGTATTCTTCCCACCTCTGTAAGCACGCCACTTCCCCCATCAGGAGGTGAAGCCTATTTCTCCTCCCCATGATATGAACTTTCTTTGACCAACAAAATGTAGCAGTAATGACATGGTGCCAATTCTGGACCTAGGGCTTAAGGGGCCTGACAGCTTCTGCTTTACTTCTCTTGGAGCCTTAAGTCACCATGTAAAGAAGCCCTGCTGGAGAGATTGGTCCAGCCAGCCCCTCGCTGTTCTGGACACCTTAGCTGAGAAGCCACACATGTGAGTGAAGCCATCAGCACCCTCCAGCCCCAGCCAAGCTGACCCAGCCAACACTTGATGGAGCAAGGAACAGCTGTTCCTGCCAATCCCTTCCCAAATCACAGCATCATGAGCCAATAAATAAATGGCGATTGTGGTTTTAAGCCCAAGAATTTGGGGGAGGTTTACTATATAGCCAAGAGGGAGCAGAGCAGACAGACAGGGACCCAGAGATGCCTGTAGAGAGAGTGACAAACTACCTGAGTTTTGTCATTCCAGTTCATTCCACACTAGACTCAAAACAATCCCAACTCCTTTCTTGAGTTAAATTAAGCAGGGTGGGGGAGAGATGGATTGGGAGTTTGGGGTTAGCAGATGCAAACTGTTATACAGAGAATGGGCCCACTGTATAGCACAGGGAACTATATTCAACATCCTGTGATAAACCATAATGAAAAAGAAGGCATATATACATATAACTGAATCATTTTGCTGTACAGCAGAAATTAACACAACGATAGAAATCAACTGTACTTCAATAGATTTTTTTTTAATGAATAAATTAAGCAGGTCTCTGTTCCCTGTAACAGAAAGAGCCAGACACAAGTGTCCCCTCCTGTTTTTCCTCTTTGCAGGTGTTTTTATTTTTCAAAGATTCTGGAAGAACATTTCTTAGTTCTGCTTGTCCTCATTCATTTCCTTATTTATTGAGTAACAGCACCTGATTTTTTTCAATGGTTTGCTGTGAAATGCATCATACAAACAAAAAGGGGAATAAAATCATTCGTGCAACTTAAATGTAATAATAGGGTAAACAATCATCCACTGTACCATTTTTCTAGATTCCACATATATGCGTTAGTATACGATATTTGTTTTTCTCTTTCTGACTTAACTTCACTCTGTACAGATGAACCGGTTTGCAAGGCAGAAAAAGACATAGATGTAGAGAACAAATGTATGGACACCAAGGGGGGAAGGGGGGGGTGGGATGAATTGGGAGATTGGGATTGACATACATACACTAATATGTACAAAATAGATAACTAATAAGAACCTGCTGTATAAAAAAATAATACAATAAAATTCAAAAACAAAAAAAGCAATCATCCACTAATTTTGAGATATAAAACATAGCCAGTCCTTCCAAGGTCTCTGTTTACTCCTCACTTGCAGTCTATTCTCTACCCCCCAGCGCTAACCACTGTGATGACTTTCGTGTTGATCATTCTCACTTTTCCTTTTTAGTTTTCCACCTAGATATGCCTCCCTAAATATTACTGAGTTTTGAAAATCTGTGTAGTAAGCACCAAACAAGGAGGGTAAGGAAAGGGTGACCCTGGCACTGCAGAAGGAGAAGATAAGCTGAACTGTCTCTGGGTCACTGCCTGGCTTCAGCTTCCCTGAGCATTTATAAGAGCCTTTTATGGGAAAATCACTGAGTAACATGATGAGTAACACTGGGCATCGGGCTCAGCACAGTTGAGACATGTGGCAGCACCACAGCATGGGCCAGGTTTTAGGTGTTTGCCCAGGATACAGTCAGAGGGAGAGGCTGTTCTGTATTTTCTGTTCACCAGGACTTGCCCTCCAGCTCCTAGAAGAGGTCTAAGCAGAGCATTTCGAGACACTATCCACAGCAGATCAGGCAGCAGGGCATGCAGGAGTGATCAGCATACTGACGAAGTTCAGAGGAAAATGTGGGTCAGACTCTCTGGACATTTTATCCTTGATTTAAAAGTCTGCCTGATGGTGGTGGGGCGAATGGTGGTGTCAGCCCTCAATTCATCTCTCTTTCAGGTCGCATTGCTTCAATCTGAATTTGTTTCCTTCTGCATCCAGTGCACGGCTGTCATCCTGGAATCTCCCATTACCCTCGCCCTGAGGATTCCCTTCACCTTTCTCCTGTGTCAGATTCCTATTTATTGTATGTCATGCCTTCCTCTTGGTTTATTCTCTTGTTCAGAAAGCACAGTAAGGGGCTTCCACTGTGGCGCAGTGGTTAAGAATCCGCCTGCCAATGCAAGAGACACGGGTTCGAGCCCTGGTCCGGGAAGATCCCACATGCCGCGGAGCAACTAAGCCTGTGCACCACAGCTATGGAGCCTGCACTCTAGAGCCCGCGAGCCACAACTACTGAGCCCACGCGCCACAACTACTGAAGCCAGTGCACCTAGAGCCCATGCTCCACAACAAGAGAAGCCACCGCAATGAGAAGCCCATGCACCGCAACAAAGAGTAGACCCCGCTCGCCGCAACTAGAGAAAGCCCGTGCGCAGCAACAAAGACCCAATGCAGCCAAAAATTAATTAATTAATTAATTTTTTTAAAAAAGGTACAGTAAGGACTTCCCTGGTGGTGCGGTGGTTAAGAATCCGCCTGCCAATGCAGAGGACACAGGTTTGATCCCTGGTCCGGGAAGATCCCACGTGCTGCAGAGCAACTAAGCCCGTGAGCCACAACTACTGAGCCTGTGCTCTAGAGCCCATGAGCCACAACTACTGAGCCCACATGCCATAACTACTGAAGCCCGTACGTCTAGAGACCATGCTCCACAACAAGAAAAGCCACCACAATGAGAAGCCCACGCACCGCAACGAAAAGTAGCCCCTGCTCGCCACAACTAGAGGAAACCCACGGGCAGCAACGAAGACCCAACGTAGCCAAAAAATAATTAATTAATTAATTTTTAAAAAAAGCACAGCCTTCAGTAGCTTTTTCAGAAAGGATGCATAGGAGGGAAATGCTATGAAATGTTGCATACTTGAAAATGTCTTTATTTACCCTCATAGTTGATTGATAATTTAGCTGGGTGGAGAATTCTAGGTTGGAAATCATTCTGTTTCAGAATTTTGAGGGCATTGCTCTGTTGTCTTCTTGCTTCCAGTGTTATTCACTGAAGAATGAAAAGTCAAACCTGATTCCTAATCTCCATCTCTCTTTTTCTCTCTCAAAGATTTTTTAAATATCTTTGCCCCCATGTTCTGAAATTTCATGATGATGTATCTTGGTGGGTCTCTTTTCATCCTTTTTTCTGGGCATTTGAAGGACCCCTCAATCTGGAAACTCATGTCCTTGAGCTTGGTAAATTTTTCTGTATTGTTTTACTGATGACTGCTTCCCCTAAATCTTCTCTCTTCTCTCTGTCTGTAACTCCTATTATTTAGATATCGAACCTCTCAGACTTATTGTTTTAATCTTCTCATCTTTTCTCTCCTATTTTCTATCTCTTCATCTTCTTCAGGATTTCCTCAAGTTTACCTTCCAACTCTTCTATTACATTTTTTGGGCCTGCTATCCTGCTTTAACTTTTAAGGGCTTTTTTTTTCTCTTAATATTTGTAATTATATCAGCCTGTTCTTATAACACAAGTGCAATATATTCTCTTACCTTTATGAGTATATTAGTGATAGATTTTTTTTTTTTTTTTTTTTGTGGTATGCGGGCCTCTCACTGTTGTGGCCTCCCCCGTTGCGGAGCACAGGCTCCGGACGCGCAGGCTCCGGACGCGCAGGCTCAGCGGCCATGGCTCACGGGCCTAGCCGCTCCGCGGCATATGGGATCCTCCCAGACCGGGGCACGAACCCGTATCCCCTGCATCGGCAGGCGGACTCTCAACCACTTGCGCCACCAGGGAGGCCCCAGTGATAGATTTTTAAAGTCTTCACATCCCTGTATCCTGAGTGGTTGTTTGTTTTGTTTCATTTTGTTTTTCTTTTGTTTTGGGCTCTATCTTCAATGTCAGAAGCAGCATCTGATTCTTTTGGGAGGAAACTGCCTCCACCCATATTTTCAATCCATGCAAGTGGACTCACCATTTGCTAATTCTTTTGTCATGCATAATACACTTAACCTGCCTGGGCTTTAGTTTCATCATCAGTTAAATGAGGATGATGATAGAATCTATTTTATTGGAATTGTCAAGAGGATTAAGTGAAATAACACAGAGGACACTGATTTTGAGTCCTTTTCAGGCTTGGGGAGGCTAAATTGCCCAAGGTTACACATCTAATCACAGAAAATTTAGACTCAGATTCATGATTTACACATAATTAGTACTCAATGAATTTTAGCTATCTAAACTACTATTAAGGTGGCACTCACACCACCTCTCAGCTGACGAAGAGGAGTACGTGACCAAAGCCTGGCCAAAGAGATTCAGCATTGGGATTTTCGCTGGAATGATTTGAAAGGAAAGACTCTATTTTTGTTAGACTTTCACATTGGTAAAACATCATCCCAGAGTTGCTACTAGCCCTCTGTGATGGTTAATTTTACATGTCAACTTGACTGGGCCACAGGATGCCCAGATAGCTGGTTGACCCTTATTTCTGGGTAGTCTGTGAAAGTGTTTCCAGAAGAGACTAGCATTTGAATCAGTGGGCTGAGTAAAGCAGATGGCCCTCCCCACTGTGGGTGGGCCTTATCCAATCCGTTGAGGGCTGAATAGAACAAAAAGGTGCAAAGAGGTTGAATTTGCTCTCTGCCTATTTAAAGTCCTGTCCTCAAGCACTCCTAGTTCTCAAGCCTTCAGACTCAGACTAGAATCTACACCATCTGCTCTCCAGCTCTCAGGCCTCTGATACACCATCAGTTCTCTTTGGTCTCCAGCTTACAGATGGCAGATCATGGGACTTCTCAGCCTCAATAATCATAGGAGCCAATACCTTATAACAAATCTCTCTTTTATTTATTTATTTATTTATTATTATTATTTTTTTTTTCTTTTTTGCGGTATGCGGGCCTCTCACTGTTGTGGCCTCTCCCGTCGCGGAGCACAGGCTCCGGATGCGCAGGCCCAGCGGCCATGGCTCACGGGCCCAGCCGCTCCGCAGCATATGGGATCCTCCCAGACCGGGGCACGAACCCGTATCCCCTGCATCGGCAGGCGGACTCTTAACCACTGCGCCACCAGGGAGGCCCATAACAAATCTCTTTTTAGTATTTATATTCATATATAATTTACAACAATATATAACTTAAGGTTTCCTAATTTACACAGACAGAGATCTGGGGAACGTGGAGGAATGGACACTAAGGGTGTGGGATAATGGTGGAAGGAACATAAAATTGGATCAGGCCAAATTTACTGATATGGGCTCACTAGGCAGAGATTCTATATTTAGTTTGCAGCTTGGGAAGTTAGAACAGTTTGGTTGCTTGGTTGGCTGAAACATGGGCCAAAAGGTGGCCCACAGTGAGTGAACTGGAAATGATGAACCTGCCTTGGTTTAATGTCGAGGAAAGGATTCAAAGGATTAGGGAGATTGGAATGTTACAGGGTATTTGTCATTTAAGGCCTACTCACCTCACCCACTCTGGGAGGGTCTGGAAGACAGTGAGAAGGAAATTTGTGAGGGGAGCCCCAGCAGCCTGGAGGAGCTCTGAGATTGCTCTTCTCTGTAGGCCAGACCTCCCAGTGGGAACTGCGGCCACTGAATTGGAAACCCTAAATGTGATGGGAGTAACCAGATCCCAGGATGGTGGAGGCCAAGTGGTAGCACTCAACCACTCAAAGGCGAGATGGGCTTGGTTACCATAATGGATAGCAGAGTCAAAGTATTAATAGAAAAGTCTGACTCTCATAGACCTAGCTGGCTAGTTGATGGTGGTGTTCCAGAAGTGAAATAGATAGGAAGCCTACTAAATGCTTACTTGATCTATATGAGCAAAAAAATTCCAGGTCTGGTGAACAAAAGTCTAACTGGAATAAGGGTCCCACAGTCAATTCCCAGACTTGAGCCAGTTTACAGACCCAGAACCCGTTGAATGAAGGGGAGGCCAGTCCCCTTGAGGAAGGACCCTCGTATGCTACCCAAAATTTATGCTGTTGGTCTTTCTCTCAGCCTTCCCCCAAAGGGACCTTCAGCCTTTGCCAGAGTAATTGTGCATTGGTGGAAAGGAAATAATCAGACCTTTCAGGGACTTCTGGACACTGGCTCTGAACTGAAATTAATGCCAGGAGACCTAAAATGTCACTGTGATCCACCAGTCAGAGGAGAGCCTGATGTAAGTCAGGAGATCAATGGAGTTTTAGCTCAGGTCTGTCTCGTAGAGGGCCCAGTGGGTCCTTGAACCCACCTTGTAGCTATTTCCTCAGTTCCAGAATGTGTAATTGGAATAAATATACTCAGCAGCTAGCAAAATCCCCCCATTAGTTCCCTGACTTGTGGAGTGAGAGCTATTAGGGTGGGAAAGGCCAAGTGGAAGGCACTAGAGCTGCCTCTACGTAGGAAAATAGTAAACATTCCTGGAGGTATCGCAGAGATTAGTGCCACCATCAGGGACATAAAGGATAAAGGGGTGTTAATTCCCACCATATTGCCATTCAACTTGCCTTTCTCGTCTGTACAGAAGATAGATGGGTCTTAAAGAATAATAATGGATTATCACAAGCTTAACCAGGTGGTGTTTCCAACAGCAGTTATTGTACCAGCTGTGGTTTCATTGCTTGAGCAAAGTACTGTGTTGGCCAAAAAGTTCCTTCGGTTTTAAAGTAAGAATAAAAGACATTTTTGATTTTCACCAAGAACTGTATTGAACAATGTATTCACCGTTTTGTTACACTACCTTCTGCCATTTTTCAGGCAACTTTATAATTCCATCTTCCTAAAACTTTTTATTTCTTTGAGCAAAGAACTGTCCAGGTGCCTTTTATAGTCTTCCAGGGAATTGAAATTTCTTCTATGACGAGAATTTTGTAAAGACCAAAATAAATGGAAATCCGAAGGTGCAATGTCTGGTGAATATGGCGGATGAATCAGAACTTACCAGCCAAGCTGTAACAGCTTTTGTCTGGTTATCAAAGAAATATGTGGTCTTGCATCATCCTGATGGAAGATTACACGTTTTCTGTTGAATAATTCCGGACGCTTTTCATCAAGTGCTGCTTTCAGTTAGTCTAATTGGGAGCAGTACTTGTTGGAATTAATCGTTTCGCTTTCTGGAAGGAGCTCATGATAGAGGACTCCCTTCCAATCCCACCATATACACAACATCACCTTCTTTGGATGAAGACCAGCCTTTGGTGTGGTTAGTGGTGGTTCATTTCTCTTGCCCCATAATCTTTCCTTTCCACATTATTGTACAGTATCCACTTTTCATCACCCATCACAATTTGTTTTCACTATGTCTAAGGAGAGAATCACATGCAGAAATACGGTCAAGGAGGTGTTTTTGGCTTAACTTATGTGGAACCCGAACATCAAAGCAATAAACATAACCAAGCTGGTGCGAGTGATTTTCAGTGCTTGATTTGGATATTTTGAGTATGTCGGCTATCTTTCGTGCAGTATAACATTGATTATTCTCAATTTGATTGCTATCAACTTCAACTGGTCTACCCGACCATGGAGCACTGCCCAGTGAGAAATCTCCAGCACGAAACTTAGCAAACCACTTTTGACAAGTTCGATCAGTCCCAGCACCCTCCCCATACACTGCACAAATCTTTTTTTGCGTTTCAGTTGTGTTTTTACCTTCCTTGAAATAATAAAGCATAATATGCCGAAAATGTTGCTTTTTCTCTTCCATCTTCAATATTAAAATGGCTACACAAAAATTCACCAATTTTAATAGGTTTTTTTAAAAAAATGCATGCTGATATGATAGCTGTCATAATACAATCTAACAACATTGTTTCCAATGAAGTTAAAGACAACTAAGTGCTACTAGAGCCATCTTACGGAAGAGACCGAATGAACCTTTTGGCCAACCCAATAACACATCTCCTGGCACCTCGCATGCAGCTACTGATCTGGCAAATGCCTTTTTCTCCACCCTGTCAAGCAGTCTACTTTCAGCTGTCAAAGCCAACAACAGACCTTTACGATGCTACCTCAGGGATACACCAACTCTTCAGCCCAATGTCATAATTTAGTTCTCAGGAATCTTGATCACCTTTCTCTCCCACAAAGCTATCACTATGGTCCACTGCATTGATGACACTAATCTAATCAGACCTAGTGGGCAAGAAGTAGCAACTACTCTAGATTTGGTAAGACATTTGCATGCCAGAAGGTGGGAAATAAATCCAACAAAAATTCAGGGACCTTCCACCTCAGTGAAATTTCGAGGGGTCCAGGGGTAAGGGGCACGTCAAGATATTCCTTCTAGACATGCGATGCTGTTTGGAGCATTTGACAGCCCCCTATAGGTGAACTGCAGCGCAGGCCCTTAGGATTTTGGAGCAAAGCCCTACCATCCCCCCCAGATAACTACTCTCTTTTTGAGAAACAGCTCTTGGCCTGCTACTGGGCCTTAGCAGAGACTGAACGCTTGACCATGGACTCCCAAGTTACCATGTGACCTGAACTGCCCACCGTGAACTGGGCGTTACCTGACCCACCAAGGCACACAGTGCACGGCAGCGCTCCATCATCAAATGGAAGTGACATATACATGATGAGGCCTGAGCAGGCCCTGAAAGCACAAGTAAATTACATGAAGACGTGGCCCAAAGGTCCATGGGCCCCACTCCTGCTGCCCCTTCTCTCTCCCATCCTGCACCTATGGCCTCATGGGGAGCTCTCCATGGCAGCTGACAGAGAAAGAGAAGACTCTGGTCTGGTTTACAGATGGTTCTGCACAATATGCAGGCACCACCCAAAACTGGACAGCTGTAGCACCACAGGCCCTTTGGGGACATCCCTGAAGGACAGTGGTGTGGGCAGAACTTCAGACAGTGCACCTGGTTGTTCACTTCGCTTGGAAGGAGAAATGGCCAGACACGTGATTGTATACTGATTTATGTGTCCAATGGTTTGGCTGGATGGTTAGGGACTCAGAAGGAACATGATTGGAAAATTGGTGATGAGGAAATGTGGTGAAGAGATACATGGGCAAAAAACCATGAAGGTATTTGTGGCCCACGTGAATGCTCACCGAAGGGTAAGCTCAGCAGAGGAAGATTTTAATAATGAAGCGGAAAGGATGACCCATCCTGTGGATGCCAGTCTCTTTCCACAGCCAGCCCAGTCATCACCCACTTGGCTCATGAATGAAGCAGCCATGGTGGCAGGGGTGAAGGCAATGCACAGGCTCAGCAACACGCACTTCCACTGCCCAAGGCCAACCTGGCTGTGGCCACTGCTGAGTGCCCAACCTGCCAGCAGCAGAGACCAACACCTAGTCGTCGATACAGCACCATCCCCGAGGTGATCTGCTAGCTACTTTGTGGCAATGTTGACTATACTGGACAACTTCCATCACGGAAGGAGTACCATTTTGTTCTTCCTAGAATAGACGCTTACTCTGGATACAGATTTGCCTTCCCTGCACACAGTGCTTCTCCAAGAACTACCATCCGTGGACTTGCAGAATGCCTTATCCACTCCCATGGTATTCCACACTGAAATGCTTGACCAAGAACTCACTTCACACATTAAAAAAAAAAAAAAAAAGAACTTCACAGCAAAAGAAGTGCAACAATGAGCCCACACTCATGGAATGTACTAGTCTTAACATGCTCCCCACCATCCTGAGGCAGCTGGTTGGATAGAACAGTGGAATGGCCCTGTGAAGACTCAGTTACAGTGCCAGCTAGGTGGCAATACCTCTCAGGGCTGCGGCCAGGTTCTCCAGGAGGCTGTATATGCTCTGAATCAGTGTCCAATATACAGTGCTGTTTCTCCCATAGCCAGGATTCACGGATCCAGGAATTGGGGTGGAAAGGGGAGTGGTACCACTCACTCTAACCCCTAGTGACCCACTAGCAAAGTTTTAGCTTCCTGTTCCTGTGACCTTATGCTCTGCTGGCCTACAGGTCTTAGTTCCAGAAGGAGGAATGCTTCCACTAAGAGATATAACAATGATTCCAATTAGCTGGAAGTTAAGAGAGCCACCCGGCCACTTTGGGCATCTCATGACTGAATCAACAGGCAAAGAAGGGAGTTACTATGCTGGCTGGGGTGACTGATCCTGGCTGCCAAGAGGAAATTGGACTATCCACGATGGAGGTAAGGAAGAATATGTGTGGAATACAGGAGATCCCTTAGACATCTCTTAGTATTACTGTGTCCTATGATTAAGGTCAATGGAAAAGTACAATCCAACCCAGGCATGACTACTAATGGTGCAGATCCTTCAGGAATGAAGGTTTGGTCATCCTACAAGTAAAGAATGATGATGACCATCTCAGGTTCTTGTTGAAGGCAAAGGGAATACAGAATGGGTAGCAGGAGAAAGTAGTTATAAATACCAGCCACGTGGCCAGTTAGAGAAATGTAACTGTCATAGAAGATTTCCTCCTCATTTTGTTATGATTGTGTGGGAGTATCTTTGTTTTCTTTCCTCTCTTATTTCCTTATCATGCAACATAAGATGTACTGACTTTAAATCATAATATTTAAGTATTGTTAATTCTACATCATACTGTTTAAGTTAGAGGATAACAAGGAGAGTAAACATCACTCAAGGACTTTACCTCCTCTTCTGAGGAAGGGGTTAGTGCATTTTCAGTTGTATGGACAATTGTATTGTGTCAGGTGGAATTAAGCCTTTGTTATTCTTTACTTGGAGATTACTATGGTTTAAGGAGATATGTATGAGTGTCAACTTGACAGGGGGTGGACCTGTGATGGTTAATTTTATGTGGGCCACAAGGGTGCCCAGATAACTAGCTAAAAATTATTTCTGGGTGTGCCTGAAGGTGTTCCAAGAAGAGATTAGCATTTGAATTAGTGGACTGAGTAAAGAAGACAGTCCTCCCCAGCGTGGGTGGGCCTATCAAATCCATTGAGAGCTGAATAGAACAAAAAGGTGGAGGAAGGCTGAGTCCACTCTCTACCTGACAACTTGAGTTGGGACATCAATCTTTTACTCTCAGCACTCCTGGTTCTCAGGCCTTCAGACTCAGCCTAGAATCTACACCATCAGCTTTCCGGGTCCCCTTGGCTCTGTTTCTCTGGAAGACACTGACTAATACACCCTCTTTAACAGCTCTCATGGAGAGTCTATGTGAAAGTAAAACCAACACAAAATACAAATTAAGAGATGGAAATAGATTTCTCATGATAATCCATGAGTGCCTGGATCCAACTTGCCTGAGGTATTACGTGCCCTGACTTTCTAGTACTATGAATCAGTACATTCCTTTTCTTTCTCTTAAGCCACTTTTAGTTCAGTTTTCATCACTTGCACAGACAAATTGCAATACAATGAGAACATACCATTCTGAACCTATGTATTTCACTTAATGTATCGTTATCATATTTTCATATTATTAAAACTATTCTCCAACATTATTTTGCTTGGTATTATAGTTTATTTTTATCAAGCCCATAGTGGTGAACAGATAAATTGTTATTAATTTTTCAATATTATAGGTAACATTGATATTAATATCCTCATAGCTAAATGTTTGTGCCTATCATGATTGTTTCCTGAAAATAAATTCCTAGAACTGGAACTTCTGGGCCAAAAGTTATGGAGGATATTAAGACTTTGTTACATATAGTAAAAGTGACCCCTTGAAAGGTGATGCCAATTTATTCTCACACCAAAAACATATGGGAATGCCTGTTTTCTCCATCCACTGCCTACAATGGGTAGGATCTTTCTTAAAATCTCTGCTAAGTTAATCACATACACACAAAAGTGATATCTCATTTTACTCTGCATTTCTTTACTGAGTTGCCTGCCTTGTATAGATTTTTCAGTATTGTGCTAGATTCAGTTTGTTAACATTTAGGAATCCTGCATCTATATTCTGAAATTGGTTTCTTCTGGTATTCTATTTTCTCAGGATTATCAGGCTTTTTTCTAGCTTTATAAAGTAAGAAATACAGAGGTGTGAAGACGGACAAACCTGAGGTGGAGTCTAAATTCCATGGTTAGATGTATAACTTTGGGCAATTTAATCTTCCTAACCCTGAATAGGGGTGCCCACTGGGAAAGGGGCCAATTAAACCTCACAGAACCTGGAAAGGCTCAGCCCTTGGAGATTCTAGGTACCATAAAAACCGCAGGTGAGACATGAGGCTAAAATGAGGAGGTGCTTGGACATGTGTTACTGAGGGATCAGACCACTACCTTCCCTCATGTTCCATATTTGCAGGCTGGCACCTTCTGTACAAGAGACGGAAGTTTATCTTATGAAGAAATGAGATGCTCCGGACTTGGGGAGACCAGGTAGAGTAGAGGAAGTGGGGTGAGGGATGGGACTGAACACAGGGAGATTAAGTGAAACTTAACACTGAACGGTGGGGACCCCAGTCCTTCCCCAACCAGCTCCTAGAATTGTGAGCAGCTCATAACAAAGCAGGAGACGGGGCAGTTCTTTTCTGCAGAATGAAACTGCTCCAGGGGAAAGCCCTCCCTGCTCTAACACTTGAGGGTATTCCCAATAAGAGAGCCCTTTCACTTACCAGTTTCCCTGTGTGAGGTCTGTGTGTCCACAACCCTGCCCAGGTACTCAGAGCTTCCAGTCAGAGTTATAATGCTGCACACCTGTGTGAAGAGATAGCCAAGGAACATAAGACATTTGAAGAGAAAACAAATAAGAGAATTTTTATTTTTTATTATAACATTTTTATTATAACTTCTTAATTATATATATTGTATATAATTATATAACATAAATGTATTATAACTCATTCTTTTAACTTTACTATAATTTATATTATGACACTATAACAAAAAGAAATAAAGAGTCAACTGAAATAATTTAGGGGGAGAGAAGATGCAGAATAAACCCTTTAAAACACCCTTCTTTTTTTTTAATTAATTAATTTTTAGCTGCGTTGGGTCTTTGTTGCTGCGTGCGGGCTTTCTCTAGTTGCGGCAAGCGGGGGCCACTCTTCATCGCGGTGCGCGGGCCTCTCACTATCGCGGCCTCTCTTGTTGCGGAGCACAGGCTCCAGACGCGCAGGCTCAGCAGTTGTGGGGCACGGGCTTAGCTGCTCCGCAGCATGTGGGATCTTCCAGGACCAGGGCTCGAACCCGTGTCCCCTGCATTGGCAGGCAGATTCTCAACCACTGCGCCACCAGGGAAGCCCCTAAAACACCCTTCTTGACAGAGGTGAACACTTGTCCCCTTCTCCTGATATTTCTTTGCGGAAGAAGCTTAATCCATGCAAAAATAACATATCTCATTGGTAATTATGGGAAGATTAAAAGGGAACCCTTAACTCAGCTCCACCAATTTTTTCTTCTTGGGAGCCAGTGGGCCTACAGGGACCATGAGTTCTCCATCACTGCCCTCCAAACTTTTAGTTGTACAGAGAAGGGTGGAAGACTCAGTTTAGGACTGTGTTCTGATTACTATTGCTTTATAACAAGTTAACCCAAGGGAACTATACTCAGTTTTGGGTTTTTTTGTTTTTTGGCCACACCATGTGGCTTGTGAGATCTTTGACCAGGGATCGAACCTGGGCCCTTGGCAGTGAGAGCACAGGGTCCTAAACACTGGACCACCAGGGAGTTCCCTATACTCAGTATCTTATAAAAACTTACAATGAGGGCTTCCCTGGTGGCGCAGTGGTTGAGAGTCCGCCTGCTGAGGCAGGGGACACGGGTTCGTTCCCCGGCCCGGGAGGATCCCACGTGCCGCGAAGCGGCTGGGCCTGTGAGCCATGGCTGCTGGGCCTGCGCGTCCGGAGCCTGTGCTCCGCAATGGGAGAGGCCACAACAGTGAGAGGCCCACATACAGCAAAAAAAAAAAAAAAAAAAAAAAAAAAAAAAAAATTACAATGAAAAAGAACCTGAAAAAGAATATATATATAACTGAATCACTTTGCTGTATACTTGAAACTAACCCAAAATTGTAAATTTACTATACTTCAATAAAAATAAATAAATCTAATAAATATGAATATAAAGATGTGTATATGTATGTATGTATATACATAACAAGTTAACCCAAAACGTAAAGGCTTAAAACAAACATTTTCTTTTGCTCCCAGATTCTGTGGGTCAGAGATCCAGACAGGGCCAGCAGAAAAGGCCCGTTTCCACTGCATGACCCCTGGGGCCTCAGCTGGGAAGGCTCCAGGGCTGGAAGGCCTGACTGCTGGAGGCTGGATTCACATGGAGGCGACTTCACTTCCATGTCTGGTGTTTAAGGCTGACTGTCTGCTGAGACCTCTGCTTGGAGCTATTGATCGTAGCACCTACATGTGACCTCTCGCTACGGCCTGGGCTCAGACTTCTTACCTTACAGCTCAGGGCTCCAAAAAGTGTTTGGCAAACAAGGTAGAAGCTGCAAGCATTTATTTCTGGCCTCAGGATTCACACATCCATCATTTCCATCACACTCTATTGATTACAAGGGAGTTACAAACCCTCCCAGGTTTGGGGTGAGGGAAAGACATAGACCTGCACCTTTCAAAGGATAGTCTCACAGAATTTCTGGGTATCTTCTAAAACTGCCTCAGGGCATAATCTTAAAGACCCTAACATCTGATGCAAGGGACAAAAACATTAAAGAAATAAACGAGGAGGGGCTTCCCTGGTGGTGCAGTGGTTAAGAATCCGCCTGCCAATACAGGGGACACGTGTTTGAGCCCTGGTCTGGGAAGATCCCACATGCCACGGAGCAACTAAGCCTGTGTGCCACAACTACTGAGCCTGCGCTCTAGAGCTCGTGAGCCACAACTACTGAAGCCTGCATGCCACAACTACTGTAGCCTGTGCTCTGGAGCCTGCAAGCCACAACTACGGAAGCCCACACACTGCAATGAAGGGTAGCCCCCCCCGCCACAACTAGAGAAAGCCCGTGTGCAGCAACGAAGACCCAATGCAGCCAAAAATAAATAAAATAAATAAATTAAAAAAAAACAAAAAAACCCCTATCAGTGAGTAGCAAGTGAAAACAAGCTCAGGGCTCCCACTGATTCTGCATTATGGTGAGTTGTATAATTATTTCATTATATATTACAATGTAATAATAATAGAAATATAGTGCACAATAAATGTAACGTGCTTGAATCATCCCGAAACCATCTCCCCACCCCGCCACCCCGGTCCATGGAAAAATTGTCTTCCACAAAACCGGTCCCTGGTGCCAAAAAGGTTGGGGACCGCTGAACTAAGAGTTGGGAAGCCCGAGTGTGCATCACTGTTGTGGCCTAGGCAGTGGTCCCCATGGCACTAGAAAATGACCCATCAGATTGTGTAGGAACAATGTTTCCCTAGTTCCACCAGTGAACAAGAACAGAAGCAAGTAACAGCACTCAGAGCGGGGTCAGGGTGGGGAGTACTGGGCTTCCTGCACATAGGGGCAGGGGGTACTCAAATTACTAAGTGGAAAAACATGTGATATGTCTACCCTGAAATCAGAGCCTATGTTTAGTTTAAAGTTACACAGTTTATAATGCCGTGTTTGTATGTCCAATTTGTCCTCAAGGAACGAACACAAATTTCTCTAGCCCCGTGCCAAATATGGGCTCCAAACACTCATATAGCGGGGACAGTGGAGTTATCCTCGAGCCGACGGAAGTCTGAGCCGCACTGACACAGGAGAAAGGAAGGGGGTGAAATTATTCTTGTGTTTAGAAGAACACTTTAACAAGACTTTTCGGCTATGAAATGCAAGGTCCATCCCCCTCACCCACAGCCCCTGGGGTATAACCTAGTGAGAGAAGCTTTTTTTTTTTTTTTTTTTTTTTGCGGTACATGGGCCTCTCACTGTTGTGGCCTCTCCCGTTGCGGAGCACGGGCTCCGGACGCGCAGGCTCAGTGGCCATGGCTCACGGGCCCAGCCGCTCCGCGGCATGTGGGATCTTCCCGGACCGGGGCACGAACCCATGTCCCCTGCATCGGCAGGCGGACTCTCAACCACTGCGCCACCAGGGAAGCCCAACCTAGTGAGAGAAGCTTTGATCAAGAAGTTGAATCTGGGACTTCCCTGGTGGTCCAGTGGTTAAGACTCCATGCTTCCACTGTAGGGGACACGGGTTCGATCCCTGGTTGGGGAACTAAGATCCTGCTTACTGCAGGGCACGGCCAAAAAAAAAAAAAAAAAAAAAAAGATATTAAATCGTTCTGCAAAGAGAGGTCATGGGAATGTGGGATGAAAAACAGGGCCCTGGAAGTCTAGAAGAAGAGGAGAGTCTAGCTTTGGGGTGCACACATGGGCTTCCCTACTGCAAAGGGCCCAGCAAACCCCAGCCCCTGGTCCTTCCTGTGGTAAACAGAAGAACAAAATGGTAATTGTACAGACCAATAAACATTTTAAAATAAGAGGCTTAATTCTCCCTGTTGAAAATAAGAGACTTCTCCCCTCACACCTTTCTTAGAGCACTAACTTTAGAAAACTTGTAAGCTCTTTCTCTGCCTCTTTGAAATGTGTGTAAGCCTTTTAAGAAGCCAAACCAGCCTCTTGTAGCTTTAGGACCCAGGGATGTCTCTCCCAAGGCCCTGGGAGCCATCTCTTCGAAATGGAAATATCAGGAGAGAGAGCACCCCTATCTCCCAATCCTACGGGAGGGCAGGACCCTAACTGAGGTGGGCTCCTTGCTCCAAGTTGCAAAACTACCTCCTGTCATAAAGATGCTTTGTTTTTCCTGCAATTAAGCCTATTAATAACACAAAGGATCACCAATTACCGTAAAGTTAGGATGAATGGTGTGTGAAAAATAGTGCTCTCAAGCCTCTTACTTGAGAACTAGTTACTGTTTATCTTGAGAACATGCGTGTAATGGCTGTATCTGTTTGGCTCTATAACAGGGTGGGATACTTTATCTTTACAATCTCTTAGCAGATAGCCTGTGACGCACATCACATTCTGGTAATGCTTATTCAAATATAAAACTGTTTTCTTTCCTCCACTACCTTTGTGGAGAGGTTTTCCTGGGTTGGGAAATTTTGTTTTTAATTATATTCCCCAACATAATGCATGTGCTTAAAAAGGAAAAAAAAAAAAGTGGGAAGGTCTTGAGATGTAAGACCCCTAAATGGGATGGACATGGAAAAACAGTGGGGAGAGATAGAGGAATTTCTCAGAGTGACGCTGACATTCAACTGAAACTTGTTTCCAAAATGTAAATAATAGCATAATAGCAGCAAATACATACAGAGACTACAGTCAGGCATCGTTCTAAGTGTTTTACACATTAACTTAATTAGTTATGTAGTAGTTTGGATTATTGTTCTTAATTATTCACCCCCCACCCTGCCTCTGAGAACTCTCCAGTGGGCAGAAAAGGTTATCACGGATCAGCAGAGAAGCAGGCTGAAGTTTGGACTGGTTTTGGAAGTAGGTATGATGCAAACTCTCTTTTCTAGCTAAAAGTGACCCTTGAAGGGCGTGTGTGGAAAGGCCAGATTCAGCTACTACATAAGATGGGAATGTGAGCCACTCTATTTGGATATTACAGGATATCCCAAACTGGAGGAAATTGGGGGCCAGCATATGGCAGACACCAGCCCTGAGCACTGAGGATGTAGTAAGCAGGAGTGGGCCCAGAAGATAAGAAGGGGAAGGGCACTCAGTAAGGATCAGACACTTCCGTAAGGTTTGGAAGTGCCCCGGCCTAGCCCAACTGCCAAACACATCCACTGTGAGCCCGATGCTTAGAATGACTTGGGTCAAGAAGACCTGGAGAGGGACCTGCAAGAGGCTTCCTGGGTGGGTGGTGAAGCCTGAGCCCTGAATCATCCTTCTGACATTTACAAAGTCCTTAACCAGCACTGGCCCCACCGCTGCTCCCTGGTTTCCTGCCCTGAGTGCCACAAAGGACCAGGAAATAGTGGAGGGGAGGGCGGGCAGTGAGCAGTACAAAGACAAAAGGGAAGATGAAAGAAGTAGAACTTCATGACTAATAAAATCCTTACACCTAATTTTTTAGAAGGAAATTGAATTCTGGTGGGGAAAGCAGGCACCACGGTCAGTGAGGCCAGAATAAAAATTTACCTGGAACCTACAGAAGGGAAAGAGGCTGAATTCATTTGGAAGGGACAAAGTCCATGGGAATTGCCCACAGATGCTGAGTCCCCTAAGTGACTCCATACTGCGGCCTAACACCTGGTCCCTAACATTCTCAGCAGCCACTATGAAGGTTGGACAAAAGGAGGCTCTCACTGCCCTGCCTCAGTTAGGCCTCCCTCAGTATTGGGTGTGCCCAGGGTCCTAATCCAGCTATGTTTGCTATGAGGTTGGGGGTGGAGGTGAGGGGACAAGTCTTTCAGCTGTTACTTTTCCAGGTTTTAGGCAGCCTGGGGTACCTCTGGTCATTTATTGAAGGACTGGGCTCAAATGAGGTATAAATCAGGAACTGAAGACTTACTGGGCTGCACTGGGTCCAGAGCAGGACATTCCGCGTGGGCCCAGCACAGCCTAGCAGGCCGGCCTTCCAGGGCTCAGCCCACGGTCTTTCCCGGGTCCCAGCCCAGAAAAGCGGAGGCTTTCTCCTGAGTTTGGAAGACTGACTCACGCCCTCTTCCTCCTAGCTCTCCAAAAGGCCGGGAGACCACAGGAAGTGTCCTCATCCTGCTGCCTTCAACCCCGAGGCGCCTGGCCCCAGGCCTCCCCCGGAGGTCCAGGGAAACCCCGGCGCCTCCATGCTCTCGGCCTCACCCAGGCGGGGGCCCCTTCATCGCCCCACAGCTCCACTCGGCCTGGGAGGGACGGCCCTTCCCCACTACCGGCTCTGCGGCTCGCAGGTTCAGGCTAGTCTGGGGCGGGGACTGGGAGCGTCTGAAAGTGGTGAGGAGGGCGGGGACGCGGGCCCTTCTTTAAAGGCCCGGGACCTGAGGCGCCTCGATACCTGCCGGCGACCCCGAGAAGCGCGCCCCATCCGGCTCCCTTCGCCTAAGCCTCCGGGGCTGCCATGGGCCGCTACCGCATCCGCGTGGCCACCGGGGCCGCACTCTTCGCCGGGTCGCACGACCGCGTGCAGCTGTGGCTAGTCGGGGCGCGCGGGGAGACGGAGCTGGAGCTGCAGCTGTTTCCGGCGCGGGGCCAGGTCAGCGGGCGGAGCGGGGACAGACCCCGGCCGGGACGCGGGAGGCCGGCGAGGGGCGGGATGCGAGGGCGAAACGACTGCGGAACCGTGCGTGCTGGGACTTCCAGGTGTTGGGTCGCCCGGGCGGCTGGGCCAGGAGAGGATTGGGGGCCAGGACCCGGGCTGAGCGCATACCCCTTCTCCCTTCCCGCCGGCCCTGGTCCTTGCAGCCTCCAACTCCTTCTCCAAATGACCCCAGGGCAGTGTCAACATAGAATCAGAAGTCAAGTGGGACGCTCCTAGGAATGAGGGAGCGAGGAGAGCTCAGTTAAAGGACCGATGCAGGTGCTGATACTCAGACATCAATTCAAGACATTGAGGGCCACGCGCCGCGCTCCCTCTTCTTCCCGGTGCGATGGGGCGTCAGACACACCGCGCAGATGTCCGGAGGAGGGAACGAGGGAGGCTGTCTTTGGAGGCCTTGTCAACGGAGGCTCCACAAAGGTCCCCTCCTCTCCTGTCCCCACCGCACCTCTGACCCCCAACCTCACCCCCCGCAGGCAAAACGGCCTCTCCTGGGACCCTGCTACTAAGTCTCCGGGTTCTGGTCCCACAGGAGGAGGAGTTTGAGCATGACATTCCAGAGGACTTGGGGCCACTGCAGTTCGTGAAGCTGCGCAAACACCACTCCCTGGTGGACAACGCGTGGTTCTGCGACCACATCACGGTGCAGGGCCCTGTAGCCTTCGAGGAGGCCACCTTCCCGTGCTACCGCTGGGTGCAGGCCGACAGCGTGCTGTGCCTGCCCGAGGGCACCGGTGAGGGGCAGTGTCGGGAGAGGGGATGCAGGGCCTGAGGAACTGCTGGGGAAGGGGCGGGGGAGGGCTGCGGAGGGTCAGAGGGCCTTGATGAAAGTGAGTGTTCAGCAGGTTAAGTGTGGAGAAGACAGGACATGGGAAAAAAAGTTATAAAGTACCAAATTTATACACAGAATAAAAAAGGCGGGTTTCCCTGGTGGCGCAGTGGTTGAGAGTCCGCCTGCCGATGCAGGGGACACGGGTTCGTGCCCCGGTCCGGGAGGATTCCACATGCCGCGGAGCGGCTGGGCCCGTGAGCCATGGCCACTGGGCCTGCGCGTCTGGAGTCTGTGCTCCGCAACAGGAGAGGCCACAACAGTGAGAGGCCCGCGTACCGCAAAAAAAAAAAAAAAAAAAAAAAAAAAAAAAAGGCTGCAAGTGGGGCTGGACAGGGACATAAGTGATGTGCAGATCCCACCCTCCAAGAAGATGAGGACACGGGATGGGAGCCGCAGCAATGATGGGAAACAGAAGTATGGGATGAGGAACAAGTTAGGGCAGGGCAGGTGAGGGTAGCACATGGAGTAGGGGATGGGGGTGACCCCTAAGAGGAGGCAGCTAAGGGAAACAATAAGCAATATGACTTGGAGAGCTGATTTGGTTGGGAAAACATGGAAGAAAACCACGAGGGAGAGGGTGCACACTGACAGGTGGGTGGGGATGAATGAGGACAGCAAATACAGAATTTGTTACCGTGGGAAATAAGTAAGAAAGATGATTACAGAGGCAAATGAGGGCAAGGGCAAGTAAGGATGGAAACATGAAATATATCACTTTGAGACAGGTGAGTACAAATGCGGATAAGAACAGGAACAAGTTGATAATATAGACTCTGATGGTAAATCTCAGAAGAGTGAAGTCAGGGAAAGAAAGCAAACAGCTGTTCCTAAAGCCTTTCGAGGACGGTTGAGGTGTGGTAGGTGAGGTTCAGGAGATGTAAAATTAACCAAAGCAATATATAGTAGAAAACAGGTATGGTCATATGAGTGACTGAGATTTTATCACCTTTTTTTTTTTTTTTGGCCACGCCACATGGCTCACGGGATCTTAGTTCCCTGATCAGGGATTGAACCCATGCCCCCCGGCACAGTGGAAGCACAGAGTCTTAACCACTGGACCACCAGGGAATTCCCAAGATTTTATCACCTTACTTAAGGTGATTTTTTCCAACCATAGATACTGATGAAATAGGATCAGGTGGGGAAAGACAAGTTAAGGGACAAGAAAGGGTGTCAAACATGAGATTGTTGTCTCAAGACAAGAGACGAGGGTTGAGATTAGCAAAACCCAGAGTGCAAAGTTGGCAATGATAAGATAAATGTGTCTCAGGAATCAATGGAGTGAGGCAAGGCCAGAGGTAAAAGCAACAGAGCGTGACTGAACACATGGCCTATGATGGCAAAAAGGAAGATGAGGACAAGCAGAGGAGAGCACAGGACCACACAAACCGTGGCCAATTGTCTTACTGTCTCCCCAGCCTGCCTGGCAGGAAACAACGCATTGGACGTGTTCCAGAAACATCGAGAGAAGGAACTGAAAGAAAGACGTCAGATATACTGGTGACCACCCACCTACAGGGCCTCTCAGTGGTACCCCCCATCACTGACCTGGACACCCTCCCTGAAGCCTTGTCCCCATCTCCTAGCTGGGCCACATGGAAGGAAGGGTTACCCCTGACAATAGCTGCGGGCTGTGAGGACGATCTACCTGCAAATATGAGATTCCACGAGGAAAAGAGGCTGGACTTTGAGTGGACACTGAAGGAAGTGTGAGAACAGGCCTGGAGTGCAGAGTGGGGAAAGGGCTGGGAGATCCAAAAATGGTGGTCAATGGTGAGTGGCTGAGGGATTGGCAAATGGGTTCATGGCTCGATTCCTGTCCTAGGATGCTGGAGACGCTCCTCAAACGCGTTTACACCCTCCTGAGCTCCTGGAACTGCTTGGAGGATTTTGATCACATCTTCTGGGGTCAGAAGAGTACCCTGGCTGGTCAGTGGTTCCCCAGGTCTCCATAACCCCTTGATGGCCCCTTTTGATGACCTGACCTTCACACTCCACAGCCCCTCACGAGACTTCCCAGATGAGAATATATCGTGCTGGGTCATTTCTCAGGGGCCCCAGATGAAAAGGCAGGGGCTGGATATGGGATAGTCACGTGCCTGGATTGCTGGGGTAGGGCCTGGAGGAGGGACATTCCGGCTGTGTAAACATCCTCTTACACTCCACCCCGACCCCACAGAGAAGGTTTGCCAGCACTGGCAGGACGATGAATTGTTTGGCTACCAGTTCCTCAATGGTGCCAATCCCATGCTGCTGAGACGCTGCACCTCTCTGCCCTCCCGGCTAGTGCTGCCCTCGGGGATGGAGGAGCTACGGGTCCAGCTGGAGAAAGAACTCCAGGTACCCCTCCCACCCCGTGTTGTTCTCTCCTTGGTGGTGTGGCCAGAAGTAGTGAAGGGCAGGGACCAAAGGTGAGTCAAGGAAGGGAGGCTGTGGTAACCTACAGCCCCTTGGTCCAGACTCCAGTGCTAGAAAAACCCAGAGGTGATAAACTACATAGGGAAAACTATGAGAGGCTCCCGGTGTAGAGGGGAAACAGGGTGGATTCCCAGGCTGCAGATGGGGCCAGAGGCGTCAGCAGGGACAATGACATTCCCTGGCTGATGTCAGTGCTCTGGACAGCAGTGTTCACGGGCAGGGAGAAGGGTAGAAAGTGTGCCATCAGGTGGGGAGAACTGCGGGGGTTACTTGGGTTTGGAAGAGGTGAGCTGCATGTGAGGAGGACGAGCAAGGCAGGATGTGAGCGTGCCGTGTGCATGTGTGCGCTGGACTCTGTGGCAGGGCTGGGCAGGGGAACCTCTGTGGATTACTTGGCAGAGAAGGTGAGTTTTAGGGAGTGAAAGAGCGTTTGCTGAGCTGGTGACAGCTAAACACAAGGTGTTCAGATCATCGAGGGATAGTGGGGAAGGGGCCTGGCCATCTCGACAAGGGGACAGCTTGCACACTGGACTGAGCAGGCCTGGTTCTAAAATCGGATCTGCCACCACACATCCCTGGGCAAGATGTCTACCCTCACTAGGCTGTTTCTTCACTTAAAATGAGAGGAACCAGGCCAGATGCTCTGGTTCTGCCAATAGGACTCTGCAACCGACATAGGATGATGGCCAAGAATTCAGATAAAGGTCTTGAATGTCTTCTCCCTTTGCCCTGGCCCTCTCGGGTTAGACTTCGAACTCTAACGATGGATACATTCCTCCTTTCCCCAGAACAGTTCCCTGTTTGAGGCTGATTTCATTCTCCTGGATGGAATTCCAGCCAATGTGATCCAAGGAGAGAAGCAGTACCTGGCTGCCCCCCTCGTCATGCTGAAGATGGACACCAGTGGGAAGCTGCTACCCATGGCCATCCAGGTGGGGTGCCCTCGGCATCCGCCTCCCAACACTGCTTTCTGTTCACCTCCACCTCTGCTCCCGAGGAACCAGCCCCCCGTTTCTTGACTCCCAAACTCCAGCCTCACACAGTGAGACCTGTTCTCGTGTCACTCTGCTTACAGCCTGGTTTCTCCTGACTCACCCAACTGGCAGGACTTGTTCAAGAGTCATAATGGCCTTTTGGAGTTCTCATCCTACACCCGATGGTTCTCGAACTTTAGTGTGTATCAGAATCACCTTGACAGCTTGTTAAAACACAGCTTGCTGCGTCCCAGCATGAGACTTTCCAATTCAGTAGGTCTGCGATGGCGACTGAGAATTTGCAGTTCTAACAAGTTCCAAAGTGATGCGGATGCCGCTAGCTTGGGAACACACTCTGAGAATCACTATTTAATCTCTCAGTCCCCTCTCTTTTCTCCCACTGGTCTCAATAGTTAACAAATACTGTCAATTATCTCACACACCCAGCTTCCCCTTCCACCCCCCACCATAACTCAGACCCCCATCACGTTTCTCCCAGAACACTGTCAGGATCTCCTCCCTGGACTCCCTGCTTCAGACTCCCCTGCATTCAACCCGAGGACCATGCCACAGCTAGTGAGAGACAGGGTGGGAGGGGCCTCATTCCTCCTCCTAGATTATACCTCCTGGACGCGATAATCGTACTTACTCATCTGTTTCCCCAAGATTGCTGGCCATAATGTCACACATAAAGTGGGAGTTCAATGAAGGCTTAATTTCTCTTTTTCCCAGATCCAGCCTCCCAGCCCCAGCTCCCCGACCCCACCACTGTTCCTGCCCTCAGATCCTCCACTTGCCTGGCTCCTGGCAAAGTCCTGGGTCCGAAATTCAGATTTCCAACTGCACCAGCTCCAATATCATCTGCTGAACACCCACCTGCTGGCTGAGGTCATTGCTGTGGCCACCATGAGGTGCCTCCCGGGGCTGCACCCGGTCTTCAAGGTACAACCTCTACCCTCCATGTCCCCCCTCACTCAGACCCTAGAGGAAGGAAACAGCCCAGTATCAAATGATACTGCAGCAGCAAAAAAAATTTTTTATCACTCTGTGAAAGAAAGAGGTGAGAACAGAAGGAAGACTGCATCATTATTTTGCGACTTGTGTTTTAATTAAGTCAAGTCACTTAAGATTTCTTCAGGACATATTACTAAAGAAACCCTCTGAAATTCTCAGAGATCTGACAATCTAGCAATGGGCCTAGAGTACAGCCGGAATATTGCTAGTAAAACAAAAGCTTTGTTCCTGCCTTAGGAGATTTACAATTTAGCCAGAATGACAAGTGGTGCCCATAAGAACTACCCAGAGAACAACAGCTGGATCTAGAATCTGAAACCACAAGAGACAGCCGATAAACACTAGAGTATTGATGGAGTATGTTCCACCCCAACTGAGTTTGCTAAGGAGGAGCAGGTCAAGAGGCAAGGAGAGTGGCACAGCAGAATCAGAATTGGGGAAGGGAGGGAACAGTAGCTGCGGCAAGCCTGGATATCAGACCGGAGACAGAAAGGTCAGAGGTCTAAGCTCCTGCAACACCCAGAAGCCCAAGGGTGGGTATTGCAGACTGACCTAGAAATCCTGTAATTTTATGAGTGAGCTCAGCATCTATTGCTCGGCAGAAGGCAGCGACATAAGGCTTGTGCTTGAGTAAAAATGTCCTCAAAATCTTGATGACACTTTAGATATAGGGAACAAGACAGAGAAGGGATGAAACTGACACAAGCTTATGAACCAGAGCAATTGTCAGAAACAGGGAAGCCAGGAGAGAAGCCAGCTGGGAAGCAAAAATGAGGTTCAGTTTGAGGTACAGGGAGTCGTAAATGTTGGTAGGACATGCAGGTGAGCACCCGGCAAGGAGAACGACTGAACCGTGTTTCAGCCAGGGGCCCCGCCTGCCCCCCAAGCCTGGCCAACAGTAGCTGTGGCCTCTCCGAGTCTGGGGTGACACAGACAAGATGGAGACCAGTGTGATGAGCAGAATCTTAGATTTTACTGATCTCATGGTGCTCCTGCACCACCGTCTCCTGCTCACCTTGAAGAGGCTAAGCCTCTAGGCACACTGAAAATCTCCCTTTACGAGTTCAGCCCTCTGCCCAGCTATCTCCATTCCCACAGCGACGTCACGGCAAACAGCTGCATCGTTATCCATACACGCAGGAGAGCTAGGCCAGCAATGTCCCAGAGGTGACCTGCACAGGCTATGGATTCGGACTGCCGGGGTCTGAATCCTGAATCCTAACCTCTGTACTTCCCAGATGTGAGCTCAGTGTCCTCAGGTCTAAATGGGGATGACGGGAGGCCCATCATGGGGTTGCTGAAGGCTGAAACGACCTAATGGTGCGACACAGGCTAAAAGCTAGAAAAAATTAGTTCTTGCAATGATTCATTAAGAGTTGTTTGTCCCAAGGTATCTCTGCTCCTCATGTGGACTTTGGGCTTTCCATGACACTCAGCACCTTTCATGAACTTTGTGAAAAGTTTCAGCCCAATGTGAGCTGCTTTGACCTCCTGGCACCAGAGTTATCTCTGCCTCACGCCCTGTGTCCAGCAACAACTCAGATAAATACCAATGCTACGTGAAACCTGTACATAAACTGGGTGGAAATGAAGACAAAATAGTCTGAGATAAAAAGAAATGCATGTGAGGATGAGATGGCCATTTTTAATAGCTAAGGAAAAGCTATTTCTTGAAAAGCTATAAAAAATAGAGGGGACCTAACTGCCTAATTGGGGGTGGGGGGAGATTTGACGACAGCCCCTCTGCTGCTTACGTACGTGGCTCAGTATGGCTCCTCTATCTCCCTAAGGGAACCCACCCCCCAAAAAACCAACAGTGAGGCGACCAGGGGATGGAGGCGTGGCTTTGGTAATGAGTAGAGAGGCTAATTTAAGCTGTGAGGTTGTAAATGACAGAGTATAAAAGCAAATCAAAAGGGGCTGATTCTCAAAGGCCACCTACACCCCAGGTGGAAATCATAAAGATAAGCAATAACAGCTAGTATTCACGGACTTCTGTGTGGACTAAAAACTCTTCATACATCACTCACATAAACATCACCGCAGCCTCCTGAGACAAAAGACCCTATTATCACCCGCTGTTGACAGAGGAGGGGCTAGACAGGAGATAGACAGGTCAACACTTAGAAGGTCTGGTACCTTGGATGAGTATCAAAGTGAGTGCTGAAGTGTAGAGTGAAACCCAGGTCAGTCTGGCTCCAGAGCCTGACTCACAGGGGCGAAAAGATCACGAGAGTGAGTGATCACAGAAGCAGGAAGAGACCAGCCTGTCAAGGGAGGAAAGCATCAAGAGTAGGCACCATGCTGCCTACAAGGAAGGACCCAAGCATGTCCTCCATAAACCACCCCTCTTAATCTCCCCCATCCCAGCTCTTGATCCCACACATCCGCTACACAATGGAAATCAATACCCGGGCACGGACCCAACTCATCTCAGATGGAGGTATATTTGATAAGGTAAGGAGGGGATGGGGCATGGGGCTGCCTCACCATCTGACTCTCTACGATTTCCTGCCACTTTCAAGATCCCAGACCAACCTGGATGAATGTCCTGACCCTTAAACCCATGAGCCTGTCCCTTTATATCTATGTCTCTAAATGTGAAAATGCCACATCTGAACCCCTTATATGCTGTGTGCTGGCTTCCTCCTCAAGGCCTCGCATCTCTCTTGTCCCAGGCAGTAAGCACCGGTGGAGGGGGCCATGTGCACTTGCTCCGCCGGGCCCTGGCTCAGCTGACCTACTGCTCCCTCTGTCCTCCCAACGATCTGGCTGACCGCGGCCTGCTGGGAACCCCGGGGGCTCTCTATGCCTGCGATGCTTTACGGCTCTGGGAGATCACTGCCCGGTGGGTGAGATGGGGAGCCGAGAAATGCGGCAGGGGAGAGGGCGAGTGGGGCTCTGGCCTGAGGTCAGCATGGGGCAAAAGGAACCTGAAAACAAGAAGGTCCAGACAAGAGGAGCAAAGGACTGGATCCTGGGGAGAGATGAGGAAGCGTGAGTCAGTGCGTACGGCCTGAGAAGGAGAAGGCTGGGGACAGAGAACCTACGCTGGGAAAGCTGTGGACTGGGAGGCTGAGGGATCTGGAAAAATCAGGGGTTTTGTCAGGGAGAATGGCTGTCAGCCATGTATGGGGATTCCTAGAACTAATGACCCCCGTGTTCTTCGTCTCTAGACTAGTTTGTAGAAAAGAGTTGGGAATGACCCAAAAGGCAGGTCTTGAAGAATCTATACTCAGATACATTGAGAGTCAGCTGGGCAGAGACCATGGAAAAGTACAGGGGTCAAAGGCTGAAGCTTTCTCCTCTCAAGGAGCTCACCTCCCTTCTCCCCTGGGCAGGTACGTGGAGGGGATCATCCACCTTTTCTACTGCGGGGATGACGTCGTGAGAGGGGACCCTGAGCTGCAGGTCTGGTGTCGGGAGATCACTGAGGTGGGGCTGTGCCAGGCCCAGAACCGAGGTGAGAGCCCTCCCCAGGGACAGGAGCTCCTTGGACACTCTGCCCAAGCAGAGTGTGGGTTCAGGACCCCAACCCCTCATCCCACCCCCTCTCCCTCCACACATCAAACATCTGAATCCCATTCCCACCTCCTAAGACTCAGGACAATTCTAGATACCCCAGGATCATCCTCCTCAGAGACCCTGGCCATGAACCTTTACTTCCACCCCATCCCCTAACCTGCCACAGCATGCGACGCCACAGGGCCAGAACCCCAGCCAGCAAGGGATCTGCCCAGGCCCTGCTGGGGCTCACGTTCTCTCCTCATGGGTGTCTGTTCCTACTTGAGGATATAAATGGGAAGATTCTTCCACCAAAGCCCGTAATGACCCCCTCTGTTCTCCCTCTTCTCCTCCTGCCTGCTACTGTCCAGCACACGCACAGAAAGTCCAGGTCTACTGCACACTGACCACGGTGCAAGGTCATTTCTAGATGCAAACACAATGCTCTGCGTGCTTTGGCTCAGCCCCGAACTCGGTGCCCTGCCCCTTGGGGCTCACATTTCTTTGGCCAATCCAGCCTCTCCCCACCGCCGCTAGGATCCAGCCACCGTCTTTAGCACCCCACCCACATTCTAACCTCTGGGGAAGAAATAGCCTTTCCTGAGCTCTTCCTAGATTCCGCTCCTCCTCTTTCTCTCACACATGGGCCAGCCTGGACTCTGCTCCAAATTGTCCTTCTGTCCCCGCCCCTCATACTTTGCACCAACATCTCTGCCTCTGTGGGACAACTACAAACATTTACTGGGGAGCCGCTATGGCCGGCCTCTGAGAGTGCCGTGAGCAGTAACACAACACCCGCCCTCTGGAGGGAGCGTCTCCCTAGGGAATCTGTGGCTGCAGCACCCCCCCTTTCAGGACCAAACTTTCTCTAGTACATCTCGGTATGTCCCTTGGGCTCCACGTGCTCCCAGGAGACCCCTCCTCTCCCTGGCCATCTTTTCCCCAACCAGTATCTACATTTGGAAAACGAAAATAAACATCCACATGTGAACTTTAACCTCCACTAAGTGCCTCTCATTCTCTCTTCCTCCACTGTCCTTCAGTTCTCATAGCTCACCTTTGCCTCACTTTCCCAACAGACTCTTTGGAGAAAGTGTGCCAAAATAAAAAACGGCCTGAGATTAGCAGTCAGGAACCCGAGTTCAAGATCAGCCTCTGCCTTTTCCCAATTATGCAGTCCTGACAAGCAGTTTAATCTCTCTGGTCTTCGGTGTTTTTTTTTTTTTAATCTACAAAAGGGAAGTGATTATATTTGTTCCACTTAACTGACAGGATTGCTGGGTCTCTGAACCCCCCACCTCCACTGTGAATTGAGTGGCTTGACATAATCTTTGTGGAAAGCCTCTCTTGGCTATGACCCTATAAATCTATGACTTCTCTTATCCTTCACATTATAATTCAGACACTTGTAATTCCCTACCTGGGAATAGGAGGAAGCATCCCTAAATTCTCAACCACTTTTTGAGGCAGAGGATTTTTGATCACTCAGAACTTTTCAGTCCCCAACCCTTCCAAAATAACAATACTTATTATTTATTGAGAACTTGTTCCACACCAGGTGATTATCTCATTTATAAAATAGGTATCATCTACACTTTACAGGTCAAGGGGTTGAGGTTCAGCGAGTTTAAGTAATTGGCCTAAGGTAACCCAACTATATTACTTGAATCTGAATTGAAATCCATGTCTGATGCAAATATATTTGAATAAATGAACTAAACAAACAACCATCAATTCCAAAATGTAGACATCCCAAGTCTTCGGCCTTTATTTCTCTCCTCTCAGACTGTAGCCTCTAAGTCCTGTTTCCTTCCTGCCCAGGTTTCCCCATCTCCTTCCAGTCCCAGAATCAACTCTGCCATTTCCTTACCATGTGTGTCTTCACGTGCACTGCTCAGCATGGGGCCATCAACCAAGGCCAGGTATGGAGAGCTGAAAGCCCAGGTCCCTGAAGGCAAGTGTCTGGACCTTGGGATGCCCAAGGGAGAGATGGGGGTTCAAGCCCTAAGTACCAGGATCCTAGGGTTGCAGTTTCTTCCCCCAGCTGGACTGGTATGCCTGGGTCCCTAATGCCCCATGCACAATGCGGATGCCCCCACCTACCACCAAGGAAGATGTGACAATGGCCACGGTGATGGGCTCACTACCTGATGTCCAACAGGCTGGTCTTCAAATGGTCATCACATGGCATCTGGGGCGCCGCCAGCCAGACATGGTAAGAGAGGACCCTGGGGAAAGGGAAGTGACAGTTGGAAGGGAAACATAAGAGTGAAGGGCTAGGCTCTAGGTGTGTCTGACTCAAAACTGACTGATCCTTTGTTCTTTCTTAGGTGCCTCTGGGGCATCACAAAGAAAAGTATTTCTCAGACCCCAAGGCCAAGTCTGTACTAAACCAATTCCAAACAGACCTGGAAAACTTGGAAAGGGAGATTACAGCCCGGAATGAACAACTTGACCTGCCCTATGAATACCTAAAGCCCAGCTTCATAGAGAACAGCATCACTATCTGAGCTCTGAGACACCCCCACCGGGAAGACTGTAGATCAGCTCTGGGACTGACAGGTCCATATTGAGTTTCATGGTTTCCTAGTCTCTGCTGCAGAGGCTCTATTTCCTCCCCCAATTAAACCCCCTACATCTGCATCCCATGAGCCCAAGGGCCTTTACTTTTCTGTAAAGGGCCTGATAATATGTTAGGCTTTGTAGGCCACACAGTCTGTCACAGCTACTCAACTCTCCTGTTGTAGCACAGAAGCAGCCACAGGCAACGTGTAAGTGAATGCTGTGTTCCAATAAAACTTTATTTACGGAGAGTGAAATATGAACTTCCTGTGTCACAAAATATCCTCCTTTTGGTTTAGTCAACCATTTTAAAATGCAAAAATACACAAAAAGACCCTGTGCTTCGCTACAGGGATGTGCAAAGGCTGCAGGCTGGATTTGGCCCTGGACTGGGGGCAGTACCTGTACAACGGTACCCTGCGGTACCCCGAGGCACTGACCTTACTTGCAAAACATCCAGAGAACGGTGGGGTAGGTGGAGAGGGTGAGGAAGATTTCTTGGAGAAATCGACTACCTCAACTAATTCTCCTTTCCCAGGAGCTTGACTTCATGCTTGGCCAACTTAAAAATTCCTGACTCTTCTTTGGCAACTTTCCCTCCACCCCTGTGTCTCCTATTCACACACCTACCCTAAAAGTCTCTGAATGAGAATGGTGCTCCTAAGGCAAAATAAAAACTTTCACCCCCAAATGGCTTCCTTCCAGACAGTCTCAAACAAAAGAGACACGAAATAATGTCTCAAGGCCACTATCCCAGGCTCTTCAGTACCCTGGAGTCTCTAAGTGTTTCCCAGGTTCCAAGTTCTCTTTCACGACCCTTTTAAGAACAATCTGCACAAAATAAATGGAAAAATACCACAAAGTTATGCTAACCACTGACAGTATTTGTCTGGTTCTGGGGTCTTGGGATCAAAGTGACCCCTCTCAATTGGTGGTCATAGCATACTGTGACCACTGTCCTCACTAGAATGGGTACAACATACTCAGTGAAAGACTGTGTTCTTCAAACACCACTATTTCCCTGAATAATTACTACAAATCTGTTTTTCACCAGTGAGGTAAACAAACTTTTTCTTTGGAGGGTATGATCCATTCATATTTTTAAAATCTTGTACTCTACCTTGTTCAAAGGACCTAAGATCAGTTTCCTTGGTTTACAGTAGGGAAGAAAAGTGACATTTGTGTGTACTTATTCCTTTCTCCAGCACATTTGGCAGGGCCACTCACCTTAACAGCTTGTTCACTGAATCTGCTTTCCCTGGACTTTTCCTAAAACTCATATTTTTCCTGGATTTGGCAACCACAACTCTTCAATATTCCGTGTTTGGTAACAAAACGTTACTTAAGTATTTCCAATGCCAAGAACCCTCAGCAATTTTAAAGCGTTCTAGCCAGAACAGCACGCTTGGGCTCAGGAAGGGGCTCCATGTCTTCTTTTACTGTGTCAGAGTGTCTATTTTAAAGGGTAGGGATGAGTAGAGAGGAGATACAGGCGTTCTCTCTCAGTGTAAATCTCCATGTCTCACTTACCACATCTCCATCACAGGATACCACCCGAGACTAAGGTATCTGAGAGAAAAATGACATAATTTCAACCCTCCGCTGCTGAGAGCGCATCGCCAAGGTTACGAGGAGCTCCGCCAGAGATAAAAGCTTTCCTGCGGCCCGGCTACAGTTTCTTCCTCGTCACGTGACTTGCCAGACTTGGTCACATGATATACTGGTTCCTCCCATTCCAAACTGGAGAGGGGGGAAATCCAAGAAACCGGAGAACTTTGCTCCTGCAATACTCGCACCCCAGCTATATATGGGTCAATAAGGGATTCCCGAGGGGCTGCTACGATTTCAGAAACACCGCCCTTTCCCGCCGAAGTCCGAGAGGACCCGGAGGCGCCAGCGTTCTCCGCCTGGCGCCCCCCAGCCCGATGGTTGGGCCCGGAAGCCACGCCCCCCTCAGTCGCTCTCCCTGCTCTCGGTCCTCCGCCGAGCCCCCAAGTCCAGCTCTCTTTCTCCCCCCACCCCCAGCTCATCGGGGCTTCCTCTCACCGCCTTCCTATCTGGTCCACATCTAGGCGATCCCCAACTCCCTTCTTCATGGCGTCGCTTCTGTGCTGTGGGCCCAAGCTGGCCGCCTGCGGCATCGTCCTCAGCGCCTGGGGAGTGATCATGTTGGTGAGGGGACTGCCCGGCGACAACCGGAGAGGAGAGGGCCTGAGGGGCCCGGGTGTTGGAGGGCTAGAAGGCTAGGAGACACCAGGCGTTTGAAAGCAGCAGACAGGCCGGAGGGGGTGGTTGATTAGCCGCTGGAGAACGAGACAGAACTGAATTGAGAAATGGGGAATTGGAAGGGAGAGGGGGAGCTGAAGCTTGGAATGGGCCCCGGGGCTGGTCAATTTGGAGTACCCTCAAGGTAAGAGGAAGAAGAGCTACGTTCTTGAAAGATCCTTGAGCTGAATGGAGGGCAGTGGGGAAAGGGAGAGCTTGTTCCCGAAATGGATAGCTGGGCCTTGTCTCCCGAGGACTCTACCCGACCCACTTCAGGAGGAAGTAATATGGAGAAGTGCCGATTCCCTCTGACCCCCTCCTCCCTGTCCCGTGACAATGACGCCTCCAGAGAGGATGATAATCTGGTGCCCGGTTGCTCATTATTCCTAACCCTTGCCCCAGCCAAGTCTTCTCTATGTCACCATTCATGCCCTGTTCCGGGTGACTGGAGTCCAAATCCGGCAACAGTCATCCCTAATCCCAGCTCATTCTGGTAACTCCCATACCCAGATGTTGTGGCAACATTCGAAGTGGGAGGAGTTCAGGCAGTGTGACCAGGTCAGGTGCCTGAGTTCAACAACCTATCTTTTCCCTTTTTGCAGATAATGCTCGGAATCTTTTTCAATGTCCATTCCGCTGT
The DNA here is from genome assembly GCF_025265405.1 of Mesoplodon densirostris. Lineage (NCBI taxonomy): Eukaryota > Metazoa > Chordata > Mammalia > Artiodactyla > Ziphiidae > Mesoplodon > Mesoplodon densirostris. The sequence goes on along the minus strand of NC_082678.1, from coordinate 44,294,869 downwards.
GCTAATTGAAGACGTTCCCTTAACGGAGAAAGATTTTGAGTAAGTGGAGAGGCGGGGGAAGTGGTCAGAATCATGAGCGGGGAATTGCAGGAGGCTGGATGCTTGGGGCCCAGAGGCTAGGGAACTGGCTGCTCTGTTTAGCACACAGGAGCAGTCTTGGGAGTCAGACCTCAGCGGCCATCCTAAACCCACCGCTTTAGGTGTGGCTTCTTTAGGTATTTCCCTTGATTTCTCTGTGCCTCCTCCACCTATGCAAAGTGGATGCTATAACAGAACTCACCCCATAGGGTTATGAAGATTAAGATAATACATGTAAAAGCGTTTAGAACGGTACCCGGCACATAGTAAGTGCTCTGTAAATGTTGGCTGCTGTTAATAATGTTTCCGATATTTCTCTGCCTAATCCCCACCCCTAGGAATGGCCCCCAGAACATATACAACCTTTACGAGCAAGTCAGCTACAACTGTTTCATCGCCGCGGGCCTTTACCTCCTCCTCGGAGGCTTCTCGTTCTGCCAAGTTCGGCTCAATAAGCGCAAGGAATACATGGTGCGCTAGAGCACCGTCGCGTTCCCCCTCTCCAGCCCCCTCCTCTATTTAAAGACTCTCCCCACCCAGTCACACCCACCCCACCCCCAGTCTGGCGCCCTCTGCGGAATGGGTTTCGATGGCGAGAGACTGAATCCCTTGTTCTTCAACCTCTGGCGCCCGGCTCCAGTGGAGGGAGGTCGAGGCTGGCCGTTCCCTGTCCCTCCGGCCCCCTCGCCTTGTACCGTTCCACAATAAAGAGAAACTGCTCTCTTAAGCCTCGTGTGTGTGCATGGGTTGCGGGGCTGGCATCCGGGCTGGAGCTCGGACTCCAAACAGGGAGTCCTGACCCCTCGACGGAAGTGGAGTGAAGCCGGGCCGGAAGCGAGGCGGTGTCTTCCACTCTCCTTCCCGCGCGCCGAGGCGGTGAGGCGGTGAGCGGCCGAGCTGGAGCCAATCAGCTGAGGGAAGGGGCGGGACTTCCTGCGCGGGGGCCGGAGCCGTTCGATCACCCTGCTCTCCGTGGTCCCGGCTCCGGGGTAGCGGCGGCGGCAACGTCTCCGTGAGGAGGCGTGCGGGGCCATGACGTCAGCGTCTACAAAGGTTCGACCTCCCTCGCGGACAGCGCTCCCTGGCGGCCACGGGAGGGCGGGCCCCCCAAGTTGGTTCCCGGCTCTTCCATCCCGGGCGAGGGGCGGGCGGGAGTCCAGCCTGGGGTGGGGCTAGGGGCTCCGGGCGGTCCGGCGCGGCACTGTGCGCCGGCCCCCCGTAATGCTGCCCCGCCCCCCCAGGTCGGAGAGATCTTCTCCGCGGCGGGCGCCGCCTTCACGAAGCTCGGGGAGCTGACCATGCAGCTGCATCCCGTGGCCGACTCTTCCCCCGCGGGGTACGTGAGCCCGGGCTGGGAGATGGACGCTGAGAGCGGACGCTGGGTCTCGATCACAGACACCGACACACTCTCTAGGGCAGGGACAGATGTTAGTTTCCCTTTGTGCCTGGCACAGCGCAGAGTAGGTGTTAATAAATGATTGTTGAATGAATGAATGACAGATAAACCACAGACCGAGGCTCATAATCCGGACTCATTTCACAGCTCTACCCTGCTGCGAACTGGTAGACCATAGACCGCCACCACTACCCACACCACCCCACCCCCCAAATCATGTGGAATTCTGTCAGACTGCAGCAGACTGTGTTTAGAGGCTCTGTCTGTAAGACCCCCACTTGTTGTATGGGTTTCAGTGGGCTGTTTACAGCAGCTGTTTCACGTTGATGGGGGAGAAGTTTTCTTCTAAGGTGGCGGTTGTTACAATATTGTGTGGTTGGGGGTCCTCAGGGTTCCCACGGCGCCTTAAGAATTTTGTTTTTTGCTTTTGTTTTTGTTTTTTTAAGGAGGACCTCTTTATGGAAGGGGCCCCAGGCATTGCGGGGAAGAGGCTGGTTGCTGTGGAATGCGTAGCCTGTGGGCTGGCTCCACACCCCTCTTCCTCCCACTTTCGCTATTCCCTTCTCCCCTTCTGACAGTGCCAAGTGGACGGAGACGGAGATAGAGATGCTGAGGGCTGCTGTGAAGCGATTTGGGGACGATCTTAATCACATCAGCTGTGTCATCAAGGAACGGACAGTGTGAGGGAGGGTTGGCTGGCAGAGAAAGGGCGGGTGGGCAGCTTTCTTCCTCCATACCTATTGTTCCATCTTCCTCAAACTCCCTTCCAGCTCAACATCTTTCCTACTTTGTTGCTAGTTTTGTTAGCAACAAAGTCCCTGGAGAACTGAAAGAATAAAAGAATTGTCACAATTGGTCAGAAGTTACTAAACTGCTGTGGTAATCAGGACCTTACAAGAATTTGATTTTAGGTTGCCAAAGACACCCAATAATTGAATTTGGTAACAGGAAGTCCCTGGTTATTTATACAGATCTTTTGAGACTCTACTGTGGTGTTTCCAGGGATATTATGATTCTGAGCTAGTGGATCAGGATCTATTAATAAGTCTCAATCTCCCAGTAGGTCACCCAGGCTTACCTCGTAGCCTTCCACATTCATACATCTCTCCCAGAAGAGAAGTAGAAGACGGGCCTTTCCCACTCTCAGGTGGACCCCACTCTTCAGCCTCCATTTGCCCTAAGTGGCTGCAACGCTTCAGGAAAACGAGAACCCTAGCAAAGAGTCGGGGCCCTCGCCTGGATTCTTATGAAGGGGCTCCCCAGTGTTCTTTCAGAGTGGCCCATTGCCCCTGCCCTCCCCTCCCTTCTTCCCTTAGCCTCTCTGATGACTCCCTTCCTAGCTTGCTCTCTCTTCTCTTCAGGGCTCAGATAAAGGCCACCGTGAAACGCAAGGTATATGAAGACTCCGGCATCCCCCTTCCAGCTGATTCACCCAAGAAAGGGCCCAAGAAGGTGGCATCTGGTGTCTTGTCGCCTCCTCCAGCTGCCCCTCCACCAAGCAGCTCCAGTGCCCCTGAGGCCGGCGGTCCCCCCATAAAGAAACAGAAGGCTGGTAAGGGCTGTGGAGTTGCTGCCTGGGGATTAAAGGTCCCATCTGAGGTTCAGGGAGAGAGTTGGGCTTGGATCAAAGGACAGATCTCCTTTCCTCTCCCAGTGAAGGTTCCCAGAGAGTGGCTGGGGTAGGGGAGGGAGGGAGAGCTTGAAACTTGGGGAAGTGGGCGGGGTGGGGGTGGGGACCATCAGGGAACCTAGAACCTAGGTTGTGCCCCCCTCCCAGATGTGACACTCAGTGCTCTGAACGACTCGGACGCCAACAGTGACCTGGTGGATATCGAAGGGCTAGGAGAAACTCCTCCAGCCAAGAAACTCAACTTCGACCAGGGTAGGAGTCCTCCTCCTCCCACAACGGCTGAAGGGGTGGGGGAGGGTCTCAGCAGGATTCCCCTCCCAGGGGCTGTGGAAGAGAAGGTTCCCTCCTGTGCATGCAGGGGACTGGTTCTGCAAAGAGCTGGTGCTCTAGGGAGGTGGGAGTCATACTTGGGGCTCGCCCCATCTCGGCCCATTTTACTTCCTGTTCCAGACAGCCTGACCCTGGATTCTGGCCTTCTCTTGACCTCCGCTGATCCTCCTCTGCTCTCTTGCTGAGCCTTCCACCTCTCACCCCTCTCACTGTTCACCCTGGACCTGTGGACCGGTTGGGACTCTGAGCAAGGCCTGCATGAGAGAGGGTGGAAAGGCTGCCGGGTGGCCCACCTTGCTGTTGCTGTATGAGCATCTTGCTCCAACCCCTTTGACCCCCAACTGATGGACATTTTTATACCGAAAACAGTAAAGATCTCCCTCTCAGCTTGGTGCCTTCAGCCTGACATTACTGGAGTGCAAGGGACACCTCCCTCTCTCCTTGGACCCCGGGGCTCAGCCCCCTCCTCAGCGGCTCTCACCACCCTGCCTGGAGCAGCACAGCCAATATTGGCAGGCTTTCTTCCCAGTGCCAATATTTCTGTGCTGCTAGAGCCAGGGGAGCTGGGCGTGGGCAACAAAGGCTCCACTTTGCTCTCCGGGGGCAGCACTTACTCCGGGGTCTCTGGCAGGCGGTGCTCCTGAGACTACCGTGGGGATATCAGAAGGGCAGCTTCCAGTGAGGTCACACCTCCATTTCCACCCTCACCCCCAACCCCCGCCACCTCACCAGAAGGCCCCAGATGTTTTTCGTGTCGCTTGTCCAGGGTGGCCTCCCCGGCCAAGCCTCAGCGGTGCCTCCCCCACCCTCGCTCTAACACCACAGTGTGGTTTGGACGTGGCCACAGTGCCGTACAAACCACAGTGTGCTGCTGGGGCGGGAGCAGGACTGGGGTGGGTTGAGAAGAAGGGAGCACGAGGCAGTGCTGTGAAGACCCCTACCACCAAGGGTGGGAAGGCTTAAAAGGCAAACATGGCCCCAAGAAGCGTTGGGGAAAGCAAGAAACCAGAGCTGGACACTGAGCAGGCAACTGGAGGGAGAGGGGCCTAAGGGGTGAGCTCGCAGTGTAATAAGACTGGAACCATCTTCCTTGTAGGAACTGTGCTCAGGGGATCCCTAGGGTGGGGGCAGAGGCAGAGGAAGCAGGGAATGACTGGAGGGGACCAACAGACTGCCTCTCGACTCAGCAAGGGCAGGGACCCAAGGCTTCCTGTGTCCGTTCCTCCCCTCCCTGGGTCAGAACCCAAGAGAAAGCAAGGAGAGACAGAAGGCCAAGGACAGCAGGGTTGGGAGTTGGCAGTCCAGAGGTGGTGGGGCCGGAACATGGTCGGGAGAGGGGGGCCGGAAGTCGCCCTGGGCCCTGGGCCTGCCACAAGATGGAGGCCAAAGGCAGGAAATGGAGGCCAGGGGGAAAGGGGAGCAGCAGGGCACAGGAAGAGGGCCATCTGGACCTGGGGGCCAGGTAGTCAACCCCCAGCACTGTCCCCGCTCCCCGTGGACCCCCAGGACCCAAGTCCCACCCCCCGCAACAACCCCCCACAGCCCCTTCACCAGGCCCAGGAAGGCAGGCCCACCCCAGAAAGCCACGTTTAAGCTGAGACAAACATGCCTCTCCCCACCCCCACCCTAGGCCTTCCCTCAGCCTTTTTCTCCTGTCCAGGACTTGATTTTTAAAAAACACCCACCAGAAAGCAAAATCCAAGGGCCAAGATCCCTTCCGCAAATCAAAATAATATCCCCTAAACCCCAAAAGTTATCCTCCCACCTCCCATCCCACCCTTTACTACCCCCACCTTCCGACACACCCCCCAAAACTCTTAGCAATCAAAAAGATCTAAGATGGTGGTGTAAGCAGAGTTTTCAGGCCCCGGGGGATGCCGGAGCCCCTCGGTCGAGACCCCTATCTGTCCAGCATCAAATCCTGCCAAGGCCTCCTGCTCCTCATGCCACCCCCTGTACCCCCCAAACCGAAGAGCTGCCCCCAACTCCCATCCTCGGCAGAGCCTTTGTGGGGATGAAACAGAAATCAAACACTATACTAACGGCTGGGGATGTTGGGGGGCCCTCTGGCCTGTCTTTGGTTTCCATCTGGGGGACTCCAGTTTCGGGGTGTAAGAGAAAGCCTCTCCAATCATCCCCCCAGTTTCAAGGCTGACAAAGCCCAACCCCACCCCAGCACGCACCTCCAAACCTCCCCCCCAACCGCCACGTCTCTCCTGAAAACAGGGGACACTTTCCTCCCCACTTACCTCAGCTACTCTCCCCTGAGATCCTGGTCCCCTATTTTGAAGGGAACAAAATTTGGGGTGCATCCCTCACATTTGGGGTGCAGGAGAAAGGAGCCGCCCCAGTCGCATCGCTGGCCTCCTTCCTCTCGGCTGGCTCAGGGAGTGGGGAGTGCCCTAGGGAGGGGGGACCCCCACAAGAGAGCACATGAGGGGGCTCCTCCACTCCCAGTCAGAATTGGGGACACCCCCCCCAAACCCGTCCCAGCCCATCCGTCTCCAACTCGGCGGGAGAGGCAGCTGCAATGCCCCAGTCAGATTCCCCCAACACTACATTCCTCACCCCATCTAGAGGGGTCCCGGGGGCCCCAAAAAATCCCAAAAAAATCTAGGATGTTGGCTGGACGGTTCTGGACTAGCTCCCCAAATTTGGGGTCCTCAGATCCCCCCGTTTTTTCAGGAAAATTCCGTCTTTCACCTGCCTCCCGCCAGCCCTGCTCTGTCCCGATGCCAATTTTGGAAGTCACTCCCTCCTTCCTCCTCCCCGTCTCTCCAGGCCCCCCCCCACCCCCCCGCTCGGGGGCTAGGGTCCAGGACACCTGGCTTCCAGGCCGGGGGAGGGGGGCACTCCTCGAAGGGCTAGGGGCCAGGAGGTCAAGCTCATAGCCCCAGTCTTAGGGAAGCAGGAAAGCCCGATCCTCCCTTCCCCTCCCCCCTGGCTGGTCTCCGTGGTGGTTTAGGAAAGCCTGGAGGATTGGAATCTGCCATTGCTGTTGCACAGGCAGTTTTTTTCCTTGGGTTGGGGGGGTGGGCGGTGGGAGGGAGAGAGGGGAGGAGAGCCAAAGAGAGCAGGGACCGGGGTGTGCAGAGCTGGCCTGGATTACCCCCCAGCCCCTGCTGCCGTGGGGAACCCCCCCCATCTCACCCACACTCCCAGTCCTCTGTCTGCTTTCTGTTTGGGGCTCTTATCCTAGAAAATCAGGGTACAAGATTCCCCTCCTTGTACCTCACTACCACCTCTCCTTGCACAGTTCCAACAGACTGCCCTAGTCAGGGGTGTCCACTTTACCACAACACACCCGATTTCCCCCCCATGTGCCCCCAAGCCGAGGTATGTGCCCTTAAGAAATTGGGGGTCAGAGTCTGAAACCACCTTTTCTCCCTCAGATCTATCCAGGCCACATAGAAATAAGGGGAGATACAGTCCCTTTCCAAATTTCGTCCTTCAAATCCTGGGAATATTTGGAGGTTCACTAAAGAAAGAGACTTTTAGAATCTGGGGTGAGCGGGAGCTATAAGCACAGGACATCCCAAAGCAGCATCATGCTCCAAATTAAGTGGACCCTAAAATCAATCTCACCTCATGATCCATCACTCAGTTACACCAAATGCACCCAAAGAGTGGCAAAACACCCCCAAAATAAGGACACCCCAAAACTTTAGTCTCCTACCCTGGGCCCTCACCTTGTTTCTCCCCCTGGAAAAAGCCTCCTGGTTCTCAGTGCATACACAGAAATATCCCCCTCCTCAAAGTAAGTTTGCACAACATTCAAATATAAAGCTTTGCTCCCTGGCAAGGACCACAACCACAGAAGGCCTTCAAACTTGCTCCCAAGTTCCTATTACGTTCCACCTCAAGCTAATAAAAACCCCAAATTGAATTTCATGTCCCCCAAATATAATCGGAACCTCAAAACTTATCTGGCACCCCAAAACAGACTGCACCCCAAAACCAGCATGATTACTCCACTTGAAATCAGATTGTCCACATACACCGATGACTATGAATCCTCAAAACAAAATCCTCATCCACCTCTGAAAAACACCTAGCAGTTTCCCCTGATATTCCAAGATGACAAACTCCAAACTGTGGGTGTCAGAATCCCTAGAACTAATGTAGCTTCAAAATCAGCTCCATACCTCAGACTTACTACTGGCCCTCAACCCTGAATGCAGCCTTCAGGGCCCAGGACAATCAAACTAACTCCACACCCCATAGTAAACATGCACCCCACAATTGACAAATTGACCAGACAACACAAAAGTAACTCCATCCTGATACCAAAGGGAGCCCCCAGTCTAACTCCCACCTCCAACTGGGCAGAGACCAAAGTAACCCTCATTTGCAAAAGCCACCTCACCACCGTGAATCCCCAGTGGTTCCCCATTCTCAGTTTCTCAGCAGTTCTTTCCTGCACCCAAATAAAGACACCCTCACATCTGAAGGGGAGGGCCCCAGGCCTCAATATGCAGCTCCACGGATAATGGTCACTCATTACTGGGCAACGGTAGACTCTCCTGAGCCCAAATGCAAGTCCTGCTTTGCAGCTGTACTCAGCTCTTGCCCCCCTTCTCCAAATTAACCTTGCCCCACCAACGTCTCCCCACACAAAATACGAGGGTGTGACCCGTGCTTATCTTCCAGATCAGGGACTTAAATTGGGGTTATCAGCCCCTCCTGCCCTCTCTCCCTTCTTTTACCCTGAGACCCTCCCTGTTTCCCCTCTGTCTGTTCACTGCACCCAACTTTCATATTAATGTTCACTAAAAATTCACCTCTAAAGACGGATAATAGTATCTAGCTTAAAAGAAAAGAAACCCTGGGCTCCCAGGACTCAGATCCCGCTCCTTGTCCCACTCATTTCCCTTGTTCCCAAAGCCCGCGGATTTCTCACCCCAGATAGGAAACCCATCCTCGGAGGAAAGTCCTCTCTGTCGCCTAACTCTCCCTCCCTCCGCCCAACCCTAGTCCCCTGGACAAAATAAACCAGAGCAAAGAGGGGGAGAACGAAGGTTTCAGCCGCTCAGACCTAATCGATCCTGCGCCCCAGTTTGAGTGGACCCCCAGCCGAGTGAAGACGGGCGAGGCGAGGCTAGTGCTCGTCCGCCCCCTCGTGGAAGGAGCCAAACATTGCCGAGCTTTGCCTACTTGCCGCGCTGGACCCCGGCGTCCCGCCAGCCTCCAAGCGTAGCCGACGGGCGGATGCCCGAGGCCCTAAAGATCTGGGACTGGGGGAGGGCGAAAGGGCTTTGGGCGGGAGTCTGTCTCGCTGGATCCCTAAAAGGATTCAAAAGAGAGTCGGGAGCGAAAGACCGGACCCTAGGTCTCCTGAGCGTCGTCTCTCGGCCCCCACCAGGGGCTTTCCCCACCTCCTCGAGGGGAAGCAGCTGGCGGAGCCGTCCGGTCGCAGGACAATGGAAGGAAACGAACTAGAAATCATATCCGCCCCCTCCCTACCGCGCCCGGTCAGAGCCCCTCTTTTGCAGGCCCCGCTAGAGGAGCCTGTTGAATGACCACGCCCTCCCGCTGTCTGAGACCCCACGGGAGCCCACTATCACCTCACCAAACCTAGTTCCTCTTTGGGCTCCCCTTTATCTCCCTTAATACCGTACACGGGAAGGGGGAGTTTTGCTGTATTCACTCTCCTGTAACAGGTTCCTTCCTAAAGCCAACACACCAATTGTCGCTGTCCCAGGCCCCCCGACGACCCAGGTCACCCATATTTCCAATCTCAATATCCCCAACCTCCTCCCCAATTCCAATGTCCCATCCTCAGTTCCACTTTCAGTGGCCCAAGACCCCTTACGTTACGACCACCTAGTGTTTCTGAGGTCCCGCCCTGGAGCCGGAGACCCCGCCCCGGGTTCGCCATCTGGAGAGCGAGGGAGGAAGGAAGGATACAGACCCAGGCGTTCACCCCACCTCCACCCCCGCCCCCGACATCCCGGCCAGATAAAGGAGCCGAGGCCAAGAGGCGAGAGAGACCCCGCCCCCCTTGAGAAGAAAGCTGAAGCCCCTGCAGGACGGGGGTAAGAACCAGAGACTGAGGGAGCCAGACTCCTGGGTCCCCCTAAGAGGGTTGGGGCTTGTTGATGGTAAGAAGACCGAGGCCCAGAAATTGAGCTAAACTAGGGATCCGGGACTAGAGAATGGAATTTCGTGATTCGGGGAAGGGAGCTTCGATTGGGATTTGGAGGGGTGTGGACCACGGGTCATCTGGGGTCTCCAGGCAGGATCGGACTCCTGAGACCAGGCGCGCGGAGGGGCAGAAGGGAAATGGGGGTGCTGGAAGGGCACTGGGAGTCTAAGTAAGGGCACTGCGGGCCGGATTCCTCACACTTGCCATCGACGCCGCGGTGTGGGAACCTTCAACTCGCTCCAAGCGCTGTGGAATCTAGAGGAGGAAAGCGAGCGATGCTGTGGTTGAGGGTAGAAAGAACAAGATGAATTAAGTGAGGCTGCGTGAGCCGGGGCCGGGGGCTTGGCTCTAGCTGCACCTCAGCAGGAAGAGGCAAACTGCGTAAGGGCAGGCGTCTTAGGACGGCCTGGATCCCTGAGCCCTCTCCTTGGCACCCGCAGGCCTGCGTCGCCATGGGCTCCACCGCTGCCCCGGAGGGAACGCTGGGCTACGTCCGCGAGTTCACTCGCCACTCCTCCGACGTGCTCGGCAACCTGAATGAGCTGCGCCTGCGCGGGATCCTCACTGACGTCACGCTGCTGGTTGGCGGGCAACCCCTTCGAGCTCACAAGGCAGTTCTTATCGCCTGCAGGTTCGAGGGGTGGCTCAGGGGGTGGGGTGGGACCAAATGGAAAAGGGGCGGAGCCCGAAGGTCTTTGGGAGGGAACCCGAAGCCAAGTCTTCCAGAAGCAGGAGGCGGGGCGTCCGCGAATTGGGGGCGGGGTGAGAGTGGGGGAGGCGGGGCTTTGTACAGGGGCGCGTGTCTCCCTTGGTTCCCCAGCCCTTAACATGACCTATCTTCCCTCTCTCCAGTGGCTTCTTCTATTCAATTTTCCGAGGCCGTGCAGGAGTGGGGGTAGACGTGCTCTCCCTGCCCGGGGGCCCCGAAGCCGGAGGCTTCGCTCCTCTTCTGGACTTCATGTACACTTCACGCCTACGCCTCTCGCCGGCCACTGCACCAGCCGTCCTTGCGGCCGCCACCTACTTGCAGATGGAACACGTGGTCCAGGCATGCCACCGCTTCATCCAGGCCAGGTGAGGGAGCCCCAACTCGGTGTTCCTCATGGGTGAAGTGGCATCCCAGGTGTCAAGGGCAAAGGCCAAGATCAGGAAATAGCACTAATGTCCATCGCACTTTTCTCAGCTATGAACCTCTGGGCATCTCCCTGCGGCCCCTGGAGGCAGAACCCCCCACGCCCCCAACGGCCCCTCCGCCAGGCAGTCCCAGGCGCTCCGAAGGGCACCCAGACCCACCTACTGAGTCTCGCAGCTGCAGTCAAGGGCCCCCCAGTCCAGGCAGCCCAGACCCCAAGGCCTGCAACTGGAAAAAGTACAAGTTCATCGTGCTAAACTCTCAGGCCTCCCAAGCAGGGAGCCTGGCAGGGGAGAGGAGTTCTGGTCAACTTTGCTCCCAGGCCCGGCTCCCCAGTGGAGATGAGGCTTCCAGCAGCAGCAGCAGCAGCAGCAGTGAAGAAGGACCCATTTCCGGTCCACAGAGCAGGTACAGACACTGGAACCCCCCAGAATTTGTAGAGGTAGCCTCAGCTCAGAGGCACAGACATTGGGCCTGGGTGGTCAGGAACAGGGAGTGAAGGAGTGGGCTTCAGAGACACCAGCTCACCTCAGGGAGTTGGCCAGAGGTCAGGCTTACTCTGTAGGGTGGGACTTGGGCAGTGAAATTGGATATGGCACTTTGGTCCATAGTGGCTCACCTCCAGAGGGTAGGCCTATGGCAACAAGTCTTCCAGGGGAGAACCCCACCACCACTGCCACCATATAATCTCTCCTAACCCTTTTCTCTGGGCCTTGACATCTGCCTAGGCTCTCTCCAACTGCTGCCACTGTACAGTTCAAATGTGGGGCTCCAGTCAATACCCCCCATCTCCTCACACCCCGGGCTCCAGAGACCACTGGGTCACACTCTGGGCGGGCTCATCCACCACCAGGTAAGAGCCCCTCCTTCTACCCCCTTCTTGGATTTTCTCCCATGGCTGCTCAAGGCCAGTTTAAAGGCTCAGTCCATTTCCTGCTAATTAGAATCACCTAGGGAGCTTTTAAAAATCCCATTGCCCAGGTCACACCCCATAGATTAGAAAGTCTGCAAGTGGGAGCCTGGCATCAGTACTTTTTAAAGCTTCCAGTGAGCAGCACTGTTTGGGAACTTCTGGCCTATTTCCATCCAGGCCTGAGTGGTCAGCCCAGGGCTTGGCAAGGCCTCTCTGGCAAGCTGTCATCCAGAGTGGTGCAAGAGAGGAGAGAGAAACAGAAACTTCCACCCACGAGTAGGGGCCTCCACCTACCACCACCGCTATTGGAGTGATTAGCAAAGTACTCTGGAATCAGACAGACATGGAGTCAGATCTTGGCTTGTCCTCTCAATAACCATGTGACCCCAAGCAAGTCAAATGAGCCCCAGAAGCCTTAACAGTAAATTGGGAAAAAGAAAACCCGCTACCGTGTGGTTTGAGGATTCACTGGTATTGTCATTACCCACCACCCTTCCCAGGAAGTGAATTTTTCAGCTGCCAGAGCTGTGAGGCTGTGGCTGGGTGCTCATCGGGGCTGGACCCCTTGGCTCCTGGGGATGAGGATAAGCCCTACAAGTGTCAGCTCTGCCGGTCTGCCTTCCGCTATAAGGGCAACCTGGCCAGTCACCGCACGGTGCACACAGGTAGGGGAGGAGCAGGGAGAGGGCCCTGGCCTTGGTGCCCACAGCCGTCCTCTGGTACAGTCCCTGACCTCCCTTCCTCCCTGCCTCCAGGGGAAAAGCCCTACCACTGCTCCGTCTGCGGAGCCCGCTTTAACCGGCCGGCTAACCTGAAAACGCATAGCCGCATCCATTCAGGAGAGAAGCCCTATAAGTGTGAGACGTGCGGCTCGCGCTTTGTACAGGTACGGCGCCAGTTTCAGAGACGGCTCGCAGGCAAATTTCCAAGAGGGCGAGGTGGGCCGAATGGGGAGGGTTCTGTCCCTCCCACTGGCGCGGTCTGAGGTCCCCTCCTTTCCCAGGTAGCGCATCTGCGCGCGCACGTGCTGATCCACACCGGGGAGAAGCCCTATCCTTGCCCCACCTGCGGGACTCGCTTCCGCCACCTACAGACCCTCAAGAGCCACGTTCGCATCCACACGGGAGAGAAGCCTTACCACGTGAGTACCCGACCTGGCTTGGCCCAAAGCCTTGGAATTACCTTCCGTTTACCGAGGGGCGGAGCTCTGAAAGGAGCCGGCCCGGCGGTTCTAGACCTCTTCGAGGTGGGCGGTGTCCTTGTGAGTAAGGGGCGGGGGCCGAGGGTAGGGGTGGCTGGTATAGAAGTTAGGCTCCCGGACGGCGGCGCTACCCTCCTGGAGAGGAGCTGACGGATGGAGAAAGCTTTGCTGAAGAGGGCGGGGCGTAGCTCCTAGGCCTTCCCCTGAGGATTTGGGAGCATGTAGGGACTAAAGAGCTTCTCTAAGGTAGAGTGCTGGGCGGTTCTCCCTTGCTCAACACCTAAAAGGTGGTCGTGGTTGGGGAGGGACCTGACTCAGCTGTCCTCCGACAGTGCGACCCCTGCAGTCTGCATTTCCGGCACAAGAGTCAACTTCGGCTGCATCTGCGCCAGAAACACGGAGCTGCTACCAACACCAAAGTGCACTACCACATTCTGGGGGGCCCCTAGCTGAGCGCCCACCCATGCCCCACTCCCTTCCTGGAAGACAGGAAAGCTGCGGCTCACGCCTGGGTTCGCTGTCAGGCTTGGGCATAGGGGTGTGCAAGGCCCCTCGATGTCAGCGACTTGCCACCACCTTAATTTCTCACTGGGGAGAGCAGGGGTGGCAGATCCCAGCTTGATCTGCCTTTGTTTTGCTGGTCAAAACCTCTTCCCCACGATCAAAATTGTTTCTGAGGAGAGAACAAGCTAGGAGCTGGAGGAGGGGAGCGACTGGAGGCCTGGTTTCCACCTGCAGCCCCCATCTCATTCGGTTTATCTGTAAATATAATTTATTGAGGCCTTTGGGTGGCACCAGGGCCTTCATTCTATTGCATTTCCCATGTCCCTCTTCCACAAGTGTGATCAAAAGTGACCTGAAACACAGAATGTGAGGTCATAGCTCTGCTGGCAGAGATTAGCACTCGGCCGCCTCCTTTGGCGTGAGCGTTGTACATTATTATTGTCATGACTTTTATCGTTAGAGTTGTTCTTTTCCTATTTGCTTGTTGGTGTGTTTCAAATGGAGAAAGGGGTTCTCTGTGTCCTACCCCTCCAATTCTAGGTCGGGAAACTTTATTTGTTCTAGGGCAGCTCTGGGAACATGTGGGTTTATGGAATTGGGTCAGGAACCCTCTCTGGATGTTGTAGGTTTTCTAGCAGGCCAGCACTGGATATAGACTTTTTCTGTTCTTCAAGGGTTACAGGAACCTATGGTGAGCCTGAAGTGGAGGTGATAAGTACCTCCTAGAGGCAGTGGGTGTGGGGCCTTTGTCAGTCTTGGAACTGGGGGGATGATTACAGAGGCGTTCTCTTATGTTCCTAACTGTCGCGTTTGTCTGGTCCCCTAGGTTTGGCCCCACTGTGTCCGTTTGATAGAACTCACCCAGGAGCTTGAGATGGGCCCACAATCCTCCCACTAGGGCCCGTTCTTAGCACTGAGTTGATCCCTCCATGCAGGAGAGATCTGAAATTCCTCACCAGAGATGATGCAATCTTTTCTGATTCTGCCCAGTCTCTAAGAATGTTATGACCTAGGGGAGAATTATGAAACCCTTTATCTTGACTAAACAGTGAAGAATATGACTCACCCTTTACTGTAGAGGTGTCTGGGTTCGAATGTTCCTTGGGGTTCTACCTGAGATGAACGTCTTCTTCCTTTAGTAGGTTTTCGGACATCTTCTGGCAAGTGTCCAGATTCCAGAAATTTCTTTGCCTCTAGAAGTCACAGCTGCTTGGTAACTTTCTTACCTTAGAAAAGCTGGGTCTGTGACCTGGTCTTCTTGTCACTGCATTCCTGTCTGGAACCAGTGAAAGCACTAGAACCTTCCATAGGGAGAGAAAAGGGGTTGAGTTCCACTATGGATTTTCTGTAGTTTGGGATTATGATCAGGATTACTGTTGGGATTAGAGATTTAGAAGATTTAAAAGACTGACTGATGGACCCTCTAGTTGACCAAGTATCCAGGTAGGATTAAGAGGTTGGTTGAAGGGCAAAGTCTCTGGTGTAGGCCAAGTAGGTAGAAGGTTAGGAATGGGTTGCTTCTTAATGTCTGGAATGTTAGATGATACTCTGAAGCCTTGATTTACAGTCCTGCCCCTGTTGCCCTGGGGGATTAGGGACATGGGGTGGAAGGTAAAAAGCACTTTGAATTTGCAGGGTGGAGGTTCCTCAAGACAGGTCAGTACTAGTGACTGTCACTTGGGGACTGGTGAGAGAGCTACTCTTCTCTCTCTTTGCCTCTTACTCCCCACTGCAGAATTGAAGGAGGTAGGGAAAGCAGAGGAGAGAGCTGAGAAGGAACCATGATTTTTTTTTTTTTTTACCAGATTGGATGGGCAGGTGGAGAGTGCCAAGGGGTGGAGATGTTAGATCTTGCAAGATCAGAATCATGGAATAAAGAAGCCTCTCTGTGCTGCCTGTTGTGTCCTGGGTTCTTGCCTGTGGGGCTCTGGGGACTGAGGGTTCTGAAGCTGGGGGAAGAGGGTATCCTATCCTTCCTGGATACCATCTTGGATTCTGTGCCCATCCCACTGTCCCATCCCACCAGACATTTTAAGTGGCCCTTGTTCTCCCCTTCCCTGCCCTTGCCTTCCGGCTCATTGTGTAGGAACCAGTGACTTCATGAAGTTTCTCCGGAGCCACCTGCATCCTACTGCTCTGAAATCACTTCCTGCCTGAGGTGTGGAGGCAGCAGGGAGAAACCAGGAAGCCACTAATAATACCAACGTGTTGGGGGATGCATCTGTGCAGGGGAACTGAATGCCTGGACACCCTCTACCACCACCACCACCACAGAAAATGGATAGGACTTGGGTGCCATAAGGACAACAGGAGCTGGAGGTGGCAGTGAGAAGGCTGTGTGGTTAGAGCCAGTGTGCCAGCTCTACCCCTCCCCCAGCAATGGTGTCTTGGAATCCATCCAGTGTCTAGTACACACTTCTCTCCCACCCTTTCCCCTGTCCTGTGTGTGTCATGGGTGCACAGCCTTGTTCTGCCCAGAGGTCAAGGGGTCACTAATTCTGATAAGTGGACTTAAATTTTGGACTTAAATTCCTTTTGGACTTAAATTCCTCATCCATGAAATAAGTCCATTAGCGTGGAAGGAATAAGTTCCTTCCAACATTTACAGTTTGTGGTTGTGCTTCTTAATCTTTTAAAACCCATGACCTGGGTTAGATTTTTTTTTAAGCACAAAACAAAGAAACTAAACTAAAACCTTCCTTCCCCTCCCACTGCAGCTTATCCCCTGTTTAAAATAAGACCAGCTTAAAATAAAATAAAATAAGACCAGCTAATATTACTTAACTCCTACTACATGTCAGGCCCTAAACTAAACATTTTAGTGTATAGATTTTCTAATTCAACTCCCCTGACAACCCTAAAAGTAGGTACTATTATTAGCCCCAGTTTACAAGTAGGGAAACCAGCTGAGAGGTTCAATGTCTTGGCCAAGTTAAGAAGTGATGAAGCCAGGATTGGAACTATGATTTGATTCTAAAGACTGCACTCTTAACCACTCTGTTATACAGCCACACCAATTCCTACATCTTTGGTATAGTCCCCACCAGCCAAAGTTCTGACTCCACTTAAAAAAAAAAAAAAAAAAAAAGCTTCTTGGGTATGATTACTTTTATTTCCCACGTATAAAAGTATACGGCTCAATATGCTTTTTTAAATTACACAGCCTCCCTCCCCACCCCAGCCCCACTTGTCTGGGTATGACCCCTTGAGTTCAAATTTCAAGGTCAGTGTCCTAAGGATCTTGAAGCCAAGTCATTAGTGCTCTATAAGGCTGGAGGAACTGGGTACTGGTTGGGTAGGAGGGGCTGATTGCGCCAGCGGTCATGGCTTGTCTCTAGTCTATCCCATCATGAGATCAAAAGCTGTGATTAGGAAGTGGTTGTTACTAGAGGGCAGAGGAAAATGTTCCAGCCCCACTGAAGACGAGGGCTGGTGGGGCTCTGAGTGAGCTCAGAGCTGCACTTCCTCTCCCCAGTTATTTTTGGTCTCTGTGACCCGTAGGTTTCCTGTTAGTGGGAACAGAAGGGACAGGAACGAGTTCCCAACACAGAAACCAACGCCAGGAGTCCAACAGCCCAGTCCCCTCTCTCTTTCCTTGGCCTTTGAACCCACTCAGGAATCCAGGCATCTAGATTCTAGTGGCCTCAGGCGCTTGGCCAGGTATTTTACCTTATCTCATAATCCCTCCGCACCCCCCACCCCACCCCACCCCCGCCCCGCTTTTCAGCTCCTGGGCCCCTCATCAAGTAAGTATGTGTTTTCCTCTCCTGAATCAGTTTACCCACTATTAACGCCCACGGACTCCTTACGTGCGCGTCTCCGTGCTGAAATCTGGTCGAATTGGCCCGCTAGTTGGACAGGAGACCGAAGCTGCCTCCTGGTTGGTTCCTGGGTCACCTAGGGCCCGTCTATTTAGCCTGCTAAAGTCCCCTCCTCACGCCTGCGTCCCACTCACTGCCCCAGAACAGGTTCTAAACCCCGCCCTGCCCTTCTGGCTCCGCCCCCTTCTGCGGAGTCCCGCGTTCTCATTGGTGAGCTACAGACAGGGATGTTGGCTGGGCTGGCCAGGTGCAGACACTTCCAGTGATAAGATAGATAATCCACCCGGAGACCTCAGGGATGGGGCCCAAACTCAGTGCTGCCCTCTGGCTCCTAGACCGAAAGTCAGCCCTCTCCTCCATCTGTCCCGCCCAGGCCTCGACTCTCGACTCACGGCCGGCGGAGCCACGCCCCCCGGCGCTGAGCGCAGGGGCAAGCGCCCGCCTGGTCTTCCTACCTATATCGCCCCCGCTAGGGGAAAGGCGCAGGCGCCTCACGCAGCCTCTCTGCAGCTTTCAAGCCCTCGTTGGTACTTTCCTCTCTACCATCCTCTCCTCCCCGCTCGGCTGCGAGTGGTCCGGCTGGGTGGGTGGGCAGAGGTGGAACGTCCTGAGCCCTGCTCCGGAAGGGGCTTAAGGCGGCAGCCCTGTTACCTCCCAGATGGCACTTAGGGCTGAGCCCCCCGACGGGGGCTGGGGGTGGATGGTGGTGCTCTCAGCGTTCTTCCAGTCGGCGCTGGTGTTCGGAGTGCTTCGCTCCTTCGGCGTCTTCTTTGTGGAGTTTGTGGCTGCGTTTGAGGAGCCGGCAGCGCGAGTCTCCTGGATCGCCTCCATAGGAATCGCGGTGCAGCAGTTCGGGAGTGAGTGCTGCGCCCGGGTGCAGAGTCTTGTGACCCTCGACCCTCGGAAGGGAGAGGAGGTGCGGGGACGGTAAAGGAGATGGCGGGGGTGGGGTCAGTGCTGGAGAAGGACGCCTGAGATCTTCTCTCAGAACCCTTCCTCTTCTCCAGGCCCAGTGGGCAGTGCGCTGAGCACCAAGTTCGGGCCCAGGCCTGTGGTGATGGCTGGGGGCATCTTGGCTGCGTTGGGGATGCTGCTCGCCGCCTTTGCTACCTCCTTGACCCACCTGTACCTGAGTATTGGGCTGCTCTCAGGTGAGACCCTGGGCAAGGGCGGGCAAGTCAAAAGCCTGAGTCTTTTTGGCCCTCTGGACTTTTACCCTCTTCCTGCTCCTTCCAAAAGGCTTAGGGAGACGCTGAGAGAAAGTTTTGGCTGGCACCTGTGCCCAGAAGGCAATTTTTTTTTTAATTACATAGGTTCATTTATTTATGGCTGCGTTGGGTCTTCATTGCTGCGCGTGGGCTTTCTCTAGTTGCATCGAGTGGGGGCTATTCTTCGTTGCGGTGCAATGGGCTTCTCTTGGCGGTGACTTCTCTTGTTGCAGAGCACGCTCTAGGCGCGCGGGCTTCAGTATTTGTGGCATGTGGGATCTGTAGTTGTGACTCGCGGGCTCTAGAGCGCAGGTTCAGTAGTTGGGGCGCACGGGCTCAGTTGCTCCGTGGCCCTTGCTCCTTCCCAGACCAGGGCTCCAACCCGTGTCCACTGCACTGGCAGGCGGCTTCTTAACCACTGCACCACCAGCGAAGTCCCCCAGAAGGGAATTCTTAAGAGAGGTGACTAAAGTGATAAACAGGTTAGCGGGAAATCAGGAAATTCAAAGATGCAAGCCCAGGGCTAGTGGGACTGGAGTGTAAAAGGAAGAATTACTGTAAAATTGTGTCAGATGTGAAAGCTGTGAAATAGATATCATTATCCTATTTACAGATGAGGAAAGGCTTTAAGCTTATGCAACTTGGCAAGTGAAGTTCACACAGCCAGAAATGGTAGAGCCCAGGTCTAACTCCAGAGTTCTATGGTAGCTACTTTGCAAACATTCCAGAGTCCCATAAAGTATATTACCCTCATTTTGCAGATGAGATTGAGGCTAGGAGATTAAGTAAACAGACAAGGTCACACAGCTAGAAAGTATCAAGCTAGGATTGTAATTTACGCCTGTGCTACATTCTGCTGCTGGGCAGTGTTGGGATGATTGTGTGCCCTGAGCTCCTTATGGGTCCCTCAACCCCAATTTCTTCCTTTTTGACAGGATCTGGCTGGGCCTTGACCTTCACTCCCACCCTGGCCTGCCTGTCCCGTTACTTCTCTCGTCGGCGATCCCTGGCCACCGGGCTGGCGCTGACGGGCGTGGGCCTCTCCTCCTTTGCTTTTGCTCCACTCTTCCAATGGCTGCTCAGCCAGTACGCCTGGCGGGGGGCCCTGCTGCTGGTGTCTGCCCTCTCCCTCCACTTGGTGGCCTGCGGTGCTCTTCTCCGCCCACTCTCTCTGGCCGAGGACCCTGTCGTGGGTGGTCCTGGGGCCCAACTTGCCAACCTTCTCCATCATGGCCCCTTCCTCCGTTACACCGTTGCCCTCACCCTGATCAACACTGGCTACTTCATTCCCTACGTGCACCTGGTGGCCCATCTTCGGGACCTAGATTGGGACCCACTGCCTGCTGCCTTCCTACTCTCAGTGGCGGCTATTTCTGACCCTGTGGGGCGTGTGGCTTCTGGGTGGCTAGGGGATGCAGTCCCAGGGCCTGTGGCAAGACTCCTGATGCTCTGGACCACCCTGACTGGGGTGATACTGGCCCTGTACCCTGTGGCTCAGGCTTCCACAGCCCTGGTGGCTCTGACTGTGGCCTATGGCTTCACATCAGGGGCCCTGACCCCAGTGGCCTTCTCCGTGCTGCCTGAACTGGTGGGAACTGGAAAGATATACTGTGGCCTGGGACTGGTGCAGATGGTAGAAAGCATCGGGGGGCTGCTGGGGGCTCCTCTATCAGGTAAGGGGACTGGGATTTCCAGGTGGGTGCGGTCTGCCACGTCATACCATTCAGGGAGGGAATTGACATTATAGTGTATGTGAATACTGCCCTCTGGTATGGTACACACACAGCCTGCATGGTCAATCACAGCAGCCCTGAAATGGGTCCAAAGTGCAAAGAAATTGGGGCTGTGGAAAGATTAAGAGGACCTATGTGGCACCCTTGGCAGGGTACCTACAGTTGGGGTTTTCAGAGGACCTGGTCAGACCCGGCCAGACATAACATGCCAGCGTCTGCCTTTTCCCTTGGCCCACTGGGCCCCAGGCCAGGGGTCTGAGCCATCTGGTCAAAGTTCTCCAGGCTCCTGATGCCAGAACCTTCAGACCCTTAACATTTTCCTCTTAACTATTAACTGAAGGCATGGAAGGGAAGGCCACAGCTACTGGAAAGAAAGGCACAAGTGTGCCTGACTCCATCTGGATCCCCAAATCCCCACTGGCTGGTTCAGAGATCCTTTCTGAAAGCAGGAAGGTGGTTGAAATGGCCTTTTGAGGCCCCTAGGGAAGCCTGAGTTCTCAAGCTCATCCAGTCCTACCTTGAGAGTTCTAACTCTTCCAGGATGATGGGTTAAGGATTATTTTCTCCCCTCCACCCCAAAATGTGTCTGAGTACCAGGAAACAGATCACCCATGTGTATTCTTTTTCTCTCTTGAATCTAGGCTACCTCCGGGATCTGACAGGCACCTACACAGCTTCTTTTGTGGTGGCTGGGGCCTGCCTTCTTGCAGGGAGTGGAGTTCTCATCACCCTGCCCCACTTCTTCTGCTTCTCAGCTCCTACCTCCAAGCCCCAGGACCCTGTAACAGAGGCACTGGATACCAAAGTCCCCCTGCCCGGGGAGGGGCTGGGAGAGGATTGAACTCCAAGAAGGGGCAGTCAGACCCAGAAACCCAGGGGTTGTTGGCTCCAGGTCTTCTGCCCCATCTTGGCACCCACAGAACCACAGTGCCTTAAGCATCGTTATCTGCCTCCCCCGCAACCGCCCAGAGCAGGCCTGGGGCTCCTGCGATGTGTGTGCCAACCCTTTGTATTTTGCCTTATCTCTTCTTTGCTCGCACAGCCTTTTCTGAAGGATCCAGGAGTTCAGCCTGCTCCACTGAGCTGTGAATCGACTGTGGAAACTCAAAGGCCAAGAGACTTATCATGTTTTACACGTGATCTCTAGTGTTGCCTCCTGCATTTCTTCCCTGAAGACAGATCTTTGGGAAAGAGGGATGCCCCGCTGAGATAAAACTGAATAAGAAAACCGGATAATAATCAGAACCTCAAAAAGAATTGGGGCCCATATGCCTGGGTTGGCTGAATGGGGTCAGGCTGGGGACTGGAGGGGAGGTATCCAGGAGCTCTGGTGACCCAGAGCGTTTAACCCTGGACCCTGCTCTCTGGACCACAGTTCCTCCTACTTGCCCACTGACCTCCCTCTTTCCCACTATCCCCTGTAACTCAGGAAAGAAATTAAGAAAATGGTGAGGGACATGTGGGGGGTGCTAGCTGGGGAGGGGGAGATAAAGCTAAGAGAGCTTTAGTCTCAGTCTGGGATTCTTATGTTTTCATCAGGCCAGTAGAAGGAGACTGAAATGCAGGAAAGAGTTATCTGGGAAATGAGGATGGGGCAGCTAGCACCCATGAGCACCCCCCTCCTCCAACAGACTGAAGCTGATAGGCAGACAGTTTCTCAAAGATTTCCTGTTATAATGGCAAGAACTTGGGCAAAGAGAAATGGACTGACTGGACAAACACCCTTCCTGCCTCGCATGGCTTAGGGGGATCCTGTTCCTATCAACCAGCCTTTTTGGATATTTTAAGTAGAATGTTTGCAGCATCCTAGATTGCCTAACAATTGGAGCTTGCAGGAAAAGCAGATAGAAAGTCTTTATTGGTGGCGAGGCTCAAACAAGAAAATGGTCAACAAGTGGTGTCCAGAGTGGAGTGAGGGCCTACTGGGGGGAGCAGGGCAACCTGAGGGTCGGGAAGCAGCTCCCCCCTCTCAGGGGGTGGGGTGCCTGGACGTGAGGCTGGACGGCAGGAGGGCAGCGCACTGGGCAGCCCCATGTAGATGAAGCTGCCAGAGAGGATGAAAGAGCTGCACACGAGGAAGGAGGCGGTGAAGTCTCCTGTCTCATCCCTTAGGAAGCCTGAGAGGAGGGGGAAAGGAACTCAGAGGCCTCCGTGCCCAGGTGCAGAGGAGGGTTGCGAGCGGATCTGCTGGCTCAGGCCCTTACCTGACAGGGGAGGGCCCAGAAGCCCCCCGAGGCTCATCAGCATCATCACCAGCCCGGTGGCCTGTACCACACCTCCGACGCCCACCAGCCCCGGGAGCACGCCGAAAACCAACGGGGCGTAACTTCCGGCGCTCAGCCCGTAGGCCCCAGCCGCGGCCAGCAGGGGGCCCCCCCAGCTCTCCTCGTTCCCCGCCACTGGCACCAGACCCACCGCCAGCAGCCCTAGCCCTGTCAGGGCCCCAAACATCGCCAGCAACCGCGGGAGGGGCACCCAACCCTGGTCCGCCAGCCACCCGCAGAGCAGCCGGGCGCCCGCGTCCCCCACGGCAGCCACCGCCACCACCAGCACCGCCCCATACCCCCCCAGGCCCCGATCTAAAGCGTGAGGGGCCAGGTGCACGTAGGGGACGAAGTACCCACCCCCCACTAAGGCCGTGCCTAGAGCAAAAACTAAGAAGGCCCGGTGTGTGAAGAGACCTAGGCCGAGGGCAGCTAGCGGGCTTCGGGGTGGGCCCAGGGGGTCTCCAGGGAGCGCCAGGGGTCGCAGCAGGGCGCCACAGGGGGTGAGGTGGAGGGTAATGGCGCCAAGGAGGAGCAGGGCGCCCCTCCAGCCGAAATTATCGAGGAGGAGCTGCAAGGCGGGCGCCAGAAGCAGCGAGGAGGCCCCGTTGCCCGTGAGTGCCAGCCCCACGGCCAAGACTCGACGGCGGGAGAAGTAACGGGAGAGGGTCCCGAGGGCAGGGGCGAATACCAGGGCCCAGCCGGAGCCTGCGAATGGATAGGACCGGGTGAGGACAGGAGCCGGGGATGCCTGCCCCCACCATCCCAGCTCGGCTGCTCGCAGGAGGCCCTCGCGCCCTCGGCCTCCAGCTCCCGACGCGCTCCTATCTCCACCATCACCCCCGAAGAACACGGGAATCCCTTTCTCCTCACCAGCAAGGACGCCCAGGCCAAGGTAGAGGTGCAGCAGACTGCGGGCGAAAGCCGAGAAGACGAAGCCGAGCGAGGTGAGGACGCCCCCAACCATCACCACGGGGCGCGCCCCCCAGCGGGTGCTCAGGGCGCTGCCCACTGGGCCTGGAAGGAGGCGGAGTCAACGGAAGGCACGCTCCTGGACCCCCAAACTCGCTCCAACACTTCTCATTGGCTGTTTGCCTGGCTTAAACTTCTCCCCCTGCCTAATAGCCCCTCCACCTTGACCTCAAGACCCACTATATTCTAGAACTTAGGTACACTGGTCGACCTTTCTTAGGTTGTCTGGTAATCAAGCAGGTGTCCCCCACCACTGCACTCATGGCCCCTCCATCCCGGTTCCGGCCTCCCACCTCGGGGGCCCCCCTCACTGGCTGCCTGCCCCCCACCACTGAACTCATGGCCCCTCCATCCCGGTTCCCGCCTCCCACCTCGGGGGCCCCCCTCACTGGCTGCCTGCTGCACGGCCAGGGCCAGGGCGCTGACCCACGCAGTGTCCTGAGCGCTTCGGTCAAAATGCTCCGCGAGGTCAGGGAGGGCGAGGCCCAGGGAGCGTAACAGTCCGTAGGAAAGCCCATTCACCGCGAAGGCTGCGGCCGCCACCACCCAGCCCCAGCCCCCGTCCGGGGGTCCGGCTGGCTTGGGGGTCATCACCGCCTGGAGGAGGGGGAACACCTGTGAGAGAAGTCTCCAGGTCTGTGCCTCTTTTGGGGACCTGGGCATCCCTGAGATCCAGCTTCTGGCTCTTTGCCCAGGGTGGGCACGTCACCCTGAGCACGACAGGACGGAGGCGGAGGAGCCTAGGGACAGAACTCCCGGGTTCGCGCGATCCCGGGACGGGATGACAGCCGGATCCCCCAGGCCTGAGACTCCCCCTCCCACACACCCGTCTCCCTTACCCGACCTCTCCGGGCGGTGCGGGGAGAGAAAGGGCTCGGCCCGCTTTTCTCCCTGCTTCCGGGGCGGGCGGGGCCCCAGAGGGAGCAAATGTAGAGATGGAGCCCAACTTGGACGGGCTCTCAAGGTAAACAGAGAGCTCCACAGGGGGGCTGAACCACCTGGGACGCGGGGGGTACGGAGGGCGGGGGCGAGCTGAGACAGCCAATCCGCCGAGCCGCGGGTGAGGCCAGACGCCGAGTCCCACGGGGATTGAATTATCCACTTACACCCCCAACCCCGGGGAAGGGAGGGGCGAGGAATGAATGCCGCCACGCCCACGCCCACGCACCTGCCGCCGGCTGTGCACCCGGGAGACGCGTGGATTGCAATCTCCAGCCTGCGCAACGTCGGTAGGCAACGCACGGAAATAGGGGTGGTCCTCCCAAAGCCTGAGTGGATGAGTAGTTTCGTTCTCAGGGAACGTTGCTGGAGAACCTGGTAAAACCTCGGATGTTAAATCACCTCCACGGAGTTATGTTGCGTGCTTAACAATAATATGCCCTCAAGGACGGAGAAGGAAGAGGACTTCCTTATGATGGGCCAGGGACATGTACACATGTCATCTTTCATCTTCACAATCACCCTGTGAAAAAGGTGTTCTCCCCATTTTACAGATGAAGTAACTGAAACTTAGGAAGGTTAGGTGACTTGCCCAAATCACTCAGCTTAAAAAAAAAATGGTGGTAATATTTGAATTTGGGTCTGTCCAACTGTGGAACCATACAAGAACAGACCTAGGACTGAAATAGAATCTTCCACCATGGAGGGAAATGGCCTGGAGACAGTTTGATGCCAAACTGACCTGGAAATGGTAGAGCCTTTGCAGAGCCAGAGAGTTTATGATTCTGAGATAGGGGTTACTGGGAATACAAAGGATTCTTGAGGTCAGAATCGCTGAAGATTTAGATTAGAATTTTAAAAACAAAGTTAAGAAATCCGATAATTGAACCCAGGTATTGATTTCTTGAAAAAACCTTCCTTTTTACATTAGGATTAAGTTTACCATTAATTTACTTCAGCTGTTTGATCAAGGGATGTGTTCTTTGGTTTAATTTTCCAACAGTATCAGAGAAATTGGCAGTTTACAGTTTGGCATACGCAACATCCGAAAGCCACATGGTGGCAGTGTTTCCTAATGGTTGAGAATGTTTCTACAAATAAAAGAAAAACAGCTTCTTAATCAGTGAAACTGTAAACCTAACAACATGATCTTCGAGGGCTCTCCACTGCCTATAGGAGGAAAAAAACGACAACAAAATTCTCTACTTTGGGCATAAGGCCTTTCACAATCAAAGGTAGACTACCTTTCCATCCCATCTCCCTCTCCTCTCTCCTACACCCTTCCATCAGCCGCCTCTATGGACATTCCTAGCTTTTTCTCACTCCTAAATGAATATGTCATGCCCTTTGCTTGAAATGGCCTGGATGGGGTACAGGAGCCCTGACACACACACCCTAGGAAGGTGGTCTCACTGGTTTCCCTAGCTGGGTGTGCTGTTGTGAAAGGCACCTGGGAGACAGAGGCAGCATATCCTCAGCCAAGGGGAAGGCAGGGAGCCCACCTCCTGACATGGCTGGTGAGGACTCTGCTTCAAGCTGAATGAGCCCAAGTGAAACAAATCACTCCCTCTCCATGGTGAAGTAGAAATGCAGGTCAGTCAAAGAGGAGACTGGGTCCTCGGGGTCTGGGAGTGACACTGAGCACCTTTACAGGATACTTATGAACCAAGAGGGCATCCCAGAGCCTGGGGCTAGGGTGATTGGTTGCGAAAGGGTACATTCATCTTCTACCTCATGTTCCCTGTATTCTTAGCTAAACTTACTATCACTATACACATCTTTTGCTCATGGAACTGTGAATGAAAAATATTGCCTGACATAGAGTAAACAAAGGATATTGCAGCCATCAAGCCATCACATTACATCACATTACAGCCACCCCAACAGCCCTGAGGGAACTCATGATGGAAACAGGATGCCCCCTATCAAACCATCAGACACTGCAGCCCTCCACCCCCAACAGTGCACCCTGAGGAGACTCAGGATAAGAAAGCCCAGGATACTGGCCCCAGATGGCTGAGGTGCGTATCAAAGGAATGATTTCCGTGAGCCCAGACTCTTGCATCTTCCAATACATGGAAAAGTGCTAAATTCCTTAAGATATCTGGTTTTCTTTAATTAACAGTAATCTTTTTTTTTTTTTTTTGCGGCACACGGGCCTCTCACTGTTGTGGCCTCTCCTGTTGCAGAGCACAGGCTCCGGACGCGCAGGCCCAGCGGCCATGGCTCACGGTCCCAGCCGCTCCGCGGCATGTGGGATCCTCCCGGGGCGGGGCACGAACCCGTGTCCCCTGCGTCGGCAGGCGGACCCTCAACCACTGCGCCACCAGGGAAGCCCAACAGTAATCTTTTGATGTTCCGACCACCTGTTCTTTGTTTCAAAAACTCCTGGATATCCTGGCTCCGCCCCTTGCCTCTTCGGAGCAATCTCTGAGTTATCTGCCATACTGTGTCCCGGGCTTAAGTCCTCAGTTTCGTCTGCTGAATAAAACATAACTCTCAACTTTTAGGTTGTGCATTTTTCTCAGTCAACAAGCAAATATAGCGGTGAGGTTGGGAGAATGAATTCCCAAGCTAGACTTCCTGGGTTTGAAGCCCATCTTTGCCACTTATTAGCTGTGTTACTGTAAGCAAGTTATTCAACCTCTCTGTGCCTCGATTTCTTCATCTCTAAAATGGGGATAATAATAGTACCTACCTGATAGGATTGCTATGGGAATAAAATGAGACACTGTGTATACATGTATGAATAAGGGACTTAGAACAGTGCCTGGAACATGATATATGTCAGCCCCTCTTGCACCCCTGCCCCTTCCCCACTGGCTACACCTACTGATGCCTCAAGGTTAAAGAACCACATTGGTCTGGTGAGTTCTCAGTAGAACTACACAGCTTTATAAGACGTGAATGGCTACAAAGAGAGGTTAAATGGATTTTTTCTCTTAGTGGTGAGTGGTTTTCTTAGCATTTTCCAAAGTTTAGGAGAAAATGCTGGTCTCCCTATCTTAACTCTAAAAACAAATGAGAAGAAAAGGAGTCAAAATAAGTTTTGTTCATTTGCTTCCTCATACAAAATATTTATAGACACCTACCATGCCAGATGCTCTGCTTAGGGCTAGGGATACAACTATGAATGCTACAGTCTCTCCCCTCCAAGCCCCCACAATCAAATTAGAGAAAAAGTGAAATAAAGACATCTCAACACAACGAAAGGGACGCAGACACCATAGAGTGGTGCATGGGAGGAATTGACTCATTCTGCTTGGGCCTGCTGGGAAGGCTTCACAGAAGAGGGGCTCTTTGAGCTGGGTCTTGAAGGATGAGTAGGAGTTTGCCAGATGGCTGTGTGGGCAGGGGCATTCCAGGCAAAGGGAACTGCCTGTGGAAAATCACAAAGGCATGAACCAGCTTGGCACATTGTTTATTGTTTGGGGAGCTGTAAATAGCCACTGTGTGGAGAACAGGGAGTGTGTAGGAGAATAATGTAGGACGAAGCTGCTGGGGCAGAGGGTCCCATCATGGAAGGCCAGGCCAAGGAATTCAGATGTTTTCCCGGGGACTGATTCTTCTCAAAATTTCCCCTGATGCAGCAGTCACTAATATTCACTAATACTGGAAGCTGATCACAGAGGGGAGAGAACTCATACCAGAATCAGAAGTGTTGGGAGAGTCTGGGGTGTAGACCTTTTGTGTAGGGGACATTTCTTTGAACTATCTTGTTTTACATTGAAAATTTTGCATCCTGCTTCATAATCATTGATGCGTATCTTCATAGGAAAGTTATGCTTTAAATGACTAGATAAATTATTTAAGTTTTTCTTCCCAAGTCCTCCTCTGGGCAGAAGCCACCTCTGGGAAGTCAGCCCAACCACTGATCTGCGTTAGGTGCCTCCCCCTCTGCCTACTCAGCCCATTTGACTGCTTTTCAGCCTGCAGTGACATCATCCTTTTTGCCCTCCACCCCTCACCCCTACATTGCCCCTACACCCTGAGGCCCAGGAGGTGGGACCTTGCATCACTGATCTCTGGATCTTTGACACCCAAAGGTGCCAAAGGTGAATACAACTCACTGCATGAGAGAAACACTGAACACGGGACTCACTGAATGTGTGGACCCGGGGCCTCGTGCTCCATCAGAGGTGGCGAGATCACAAGTGGTTGCTGATGGACCAAACTAGCAATGTCCGCCCACGTAGAGAAAGCTCCAGAAGCAGATGCTGATCCAGATCGGGTCTAGGGAGATCAGACAAGAGGGGCAAGGTCTGTCCATAATCTGCTTTGGGGACCACAAGATCAGGGAGTGCGTCTGTGTCTGTGAACTCTAAAACTGCTCTGGGGCTTTCTCCTGGGAGCTCCTGTGAGAGGTGCTTAGGTCCTCTGGGGCCTGCAACCTCTGGGTATCCCTGAGCAGAGCCCAGCCATTGCCTGAGGACACCCACTGGCAGCTCCCTCTGCAGAAGATGGATGGGAGGGAAGGGGCGGACAAGGATGGAGGGCATCACCCATAGGAAACATGGCTCTATTTGAGGTACACAAAAATATGAGGCTTTCCCGTGCTTGGCCCAGCTGATCTTGGGCTTCTAAGTGCCTAATACAGCTGCCTCTCACCCCTCACCTCCCAGAATCTTCTCCTATCCCAGCTCACCCGAGACCAAGCCATGGGAAGTCAGCACAGACCTCAAAGTGGAAGAAGACCATGACCCAGGAAGGGGCCAAGGACACAAAGGTCAGGGATTGTGGTTCAGGCCAGGGGAGCACATCTGCTGAGACACTCTGTAATGGGGGTGAGTCACGAAACAGGAAGATGAAGGTGCCCACTCAGGACAGTGGGGCTTATGATGTGCAGGGAACAAATTTGCTTGGATGACCACACCTGAATGGGGAACTGAACCAGGTCCCCTGAACCTTGTGCTGGGGCTGGGACTGGGTAAGTGGTTGCTGAGTCTGAGGCCAGGGGAGGCTGGTGGTGGGCTTGACGTTGGCACAGATGGGACAGAGCTGAGGCTGGAGCTAGGTTGGGGCCAAGACCTAGGATGGGACGGGAGTCCCAACCTCACAATACTCCTCTCTTAGCCCCTCTACCAACTTTGTCTCTGGTGCTTCTTCAGTCCAGTCCCCAATCCCTTCCTTCTGTCACCCTCCCACCCCCCACCTCCCCAGCCCCACTACCTGCTGAAGATCTGGAGTCTCTGGCTTTTGGATCTCTCTGGACAGCCCAGCCTCCAGGACAGTATATCAGGATGGTGGAGGAGCACCTAGCTAAAGTCTTTGAGCCTGGTCTGTGTGTTTAAATATCCAAATATGTCTTATTCCAGCATTTTCTGCTTCTGGGACTTTGCCCAACATGTGTGTCAAAGTCCTTAGTTGTAAGCCACAGGCACCAACTCTGACTTACCTAAGGAGAGAAACGATTGATTACAGGATAGTGGGTAACACTCAGAATTACCAAGAAGACTACAGAACTAGGTTTGGCAGGAACACAGACCGGCCACAAGTCTAAACGAGGGGTCAAGGCCACTGCTGTCGCCATCGGACACTAGATGTCGCTGCCGGTCTTCTGCGGCCACTGGACCTAGAAACTGCTGCTGCTGCTCAGAAACATTCTGTTTGTTTGTTTGTTTGTTTGTTTGTTTGTTTGAGAATTATCTTTTATTTGGTGGATAAACTGAGGACTTAAGTCCAGGAGACAGCCCCTCAGATAGCTCTGAGGGACTGTTCCAAAGAGGTAAGGGAGGAACCAGGATACACAGGAGTTTTTGCAACAAAAACCAGGTGGTCAGGACATCAAAAATTACTGCTAACTAAAGAAAAAACAGACATCTCAAGTTACTGAACTTAGCACTTTTCTGTGTATGGGAAGATGCAAGAGTCTGGGCTCACTGAAATCATTCCTTTGATCTGCACCTTAACTTTCTAGGACTGGTATCCTGTTTTCTTCCATCCTGTATCCCCTGAGGGTGCACAGTCCAGGCAGCTGTAGTGCTGATGGCTTGATGGCCTTACTGATATGGCAGGTGACATTCTTTGTCAACAGTTGAAAATATCTTCTCTGCCTCATTCACCTCTAGCTCCAAACTCAAGTCCAGGGTCGTGCTTCTGACCACCTGAGCCTTGGTCATGTGCTCTCATCATAGCTGGAAGGGACACCAGGAGAGTGAGTACCTGGTGTTTTCAGTGTTGACAGGTACATGGCTTCTGCTTCCCATCCAAAATAATAAGGTGGGACATGTCAATCATACCTCAGTAAAGTGGAATCATCATCATCGTCACAGGAATTTCTCGAACAAAGGAAGGGTTTCAGATGCAAGACAGCCCAAAATGTCCACTAAAAACTGGTCATCAGGATGGGAATGGGATTCAAATGGAGGCAGCAGGGTGTGTGCATCCTGCAAAGACAACTTGGACACGGTGAATTGTTCAAAACATGGTTCTTGATTCCCAAATCCAACATTATCTAGGTATCTATTAAAAGGTGGTAATACTTCAAAGCATTGTTGGTGAGACTTCAAAGAAATAAAGCTTGGAAAGGACCAGCACAACGGCAGGCAGGCACATGATAGGTACTCTACAAATGCAGGCTCCCGTCCATTTCATTTCCTCCCATTTTCTGGCCACAGACAGCCACCCCTTCATCTCTACTCTCATCCAATCTCTATTCTAGTTCCCTGTGCTCCCATGTCTTGATCTGAGAGGGGGAGTCACACCAGAAGGGGCCAGTGATGACATCTGTCTTTTCCCCTCTGTGGTACTATATATATATATATATATATATATATATATACCTGTACACCTGTACACATATATGTGTGTGTGTGTTTCAGGTTTACAGGTATACTATATATATATATAAATGTTTCCGGTGTACAGCATTATGATTCAACATCTGTACACACTACAAAGTGATCCCCACCACAAGTCTAATTACCATCTAATTACCAACTGTATCACCATACAGTTGACCTCCTGCACTCACCCCCTAACCCCCTTTTCCTCTGATAACTGCTAATCTTGTTCTCTGTATCTATGAATTTGTTTCTGTTTTTTCATTTAATTTATTCATTTGCTTTGCTTTATTTTTATTTTTACTTATGGCTGCGTTGGGTCTTCCTTGCTGCACGTGGGCATTCTCTACTTGTGGAGAGCAGGGGCTACTCTTCATTATGGTGCACAGGCTTCTCATTGCAGTGGCTTCTGTTGTTGCGGAGCATGGGCTCTAGGCATGCGGGCTTCAGTAGTTGTGGCTTGCAGGCTCTGGAGTGCAGCCTCAGTAGTTGTGGCACATGGGCTTAGTTGCTCTGCAGCATGTGGGATCTTCCCCGACCAGGGATGGAACCCGTGTCCCCTGCATTAGCAGGCAGATTCTTAAGCACTGCCACCAGGGAAGTCATGCTTTGCTTTTTTAGATTACACATATGATATCATATGGTATTTGTCTTTCTCAGTCTGACTTATTTCACTTCCATGTTGTCCCAAATGGCAAGATTTCATTCTTTTTTTATGGCTGAGTGATATTCTATTGTGTGTATACCACATGTTCTTTATGCATTCATCCATCGATGGACACATAGGTTGTTTCCATATCTTGGCTATTGTAAATAACGCTACAGTGAACATAGGGGTGCATATATCTTTTTGAATTAGTGTTTTCATATTCTTCAGATAATACCAGAAGTGGAACAGCTGGATCATATGGTAGTCCTATACTTCATTTTTTTTTATTAATTAATTAATTTATGGCTGTGTTGGGTCTTCGTTTCTGTGCGAGGGCTTTCTCTAGTTGTGGCAAGTGGGGGCCACTCTTCATCGCAGTGCGCGGGACTCTCACTGTCGCGGCCTCTCTTGTCGTGGAGCACAGGCTCCAGACGCACAGGCTCAGTAATTGTGGCTCACGGGCCCAGTTGCTTCGCGGCATGTGGGATCTTCCCAGACCAGGGCTCGAACCCGTGTCCCCTGCACTGGCAGGCAGACTCTCAACCACTGCACCACCAGGGAAGCCCCTATACTTAATTTTTTGAGGAATCTCCATACTATTTTCTATAGTGGTTGCACCAATTTACAGTCCCACCAATAATGTATGGAGGTTCCCTTTTCTCCATTTCCTCGCCAACACTTATTATTTCTTGTCTTTTTGATAACAGCCATTCTAACAGTATGAGATGATGTCTCATTGTGGTTTTGATTTGCACTTCCCTAATAATTAGTGATGTTGAACATCTTTTCATGTGACTGTTGGCCATCTGCATGTCTATTCAGATCCTCTGCCCATTTTTTAATGGGGTTGTTTTTTTTGTTGTTGAGTGTATGAATTATTTATATATTTGGGGTATTAACCCTTTATTGGATATATGATTTGCAAATACTTTTTCCCATTCAGTAGGTTGCCTTTTCATTTTGATGATGGTTTCCTTTGCTGTGCAGGAACTTTTTAGTTTGATGTAGTCCCATTTATTTTTGCTTTTGTTTCCCTTGCCTTTGGAGGCAGATCCCCAAAAACATTGCTAAGACCGATGTCAATAGGTTACTGCCTATGTGTTCTTCTAGGAATTTTACGGTTTCATGTTTTACATTCAAGTCTTTAATCCATTTTGGGTTAATTTTTGTGCATGGTGTAAGATAGTGGTCTAGTTTCATTCTTTTGCATGTGGCTATCCAGTTTTCCTAATGCCATTTATTGTCCTGTCCTTTCTCTGTTGTATGATCTTTGTTCCTTCGAGGGTTTGTGAACTAAGGAGGCTGTGACTGGCTCCTCTTACCACAGACCTCTTCTTGTCTGTGCACAGGGTGGGTCTTTTGCCTTTCAGTTCCCTTGCTTTTGAACAGAGTTCTGCTTGTCTGCTTGAATCTCCTTTGCCCCTGCCTGTACTTCAATGTCATTTCCTCTGCAAAGCCTTCTCCCCTACTTTCAAAGCATTTTAAATCATGCTTAAAGGCTACATGCTAGGTAACCTTTCTTCCTAAGGGTTCCTTTCCTCTATCTCATTCAGACAAATAGCTTTACCCAGCTTTACCCACCTTTGTCTCAAACTCTGATCATATCTCTTTCTTGA
Source organism: Mesoplodon densirostris (assembly GCF_025265405.1). NCBI lineage: Eukaryota > Metazoa > Chordata > Mammalia > Artiodactyla > Ziphiidae > Mesoplodon > Mesoplodon densirostris. The sequence goes on along the minus strand of NC_082678.1, from coordinate 44,261,556 downwards.
TTCACAACCAGGAGTCTCTCACAGTGGGACTGATCCTGGTTTAAAGCAAGTCTGTGAGTCTGATGCCTACTGTGTAGTTTGAAGAGTGTGGTGGCAGGGTCTGGCCTGGAGGGAAGTCACATCTGAGTAGGCCTAAAGAAAGGTGAGGGCAGCTGGTTGACCAGCTGCCTTGGAGGAGCGTCTTTTTTAAAAATTTATTTTATTTATTAGTTTATTTTTGGTTGCATTGGGTCTTTGTTGCTGCGCGCGGGCTTTCTCTAGTTGCGGCGAGCGGGGGCTACTCTTTGTTGCGGTGCGCGGGCTTCTCATTGCGGGGGCTTCTCTTGTTGCGGAGCATGGGATCTAGGCACGTGGGCTTCAGCAGGTGTGGCTCGCGGGCTCTAGAGCGCAGGCTCAGTAGTTGTGGCGCACGGGCTTGTTGCTCCGTGGCATGTGGGATCTTCATGGACCAGGGCTCGAACCCGTGTCTCCTGCACTGGCAGGTGGATTCTTAACCACTGCACCACCAGGGAAGCCCTGAAGGAGAGCTTTTGATCCCTGAGGGTTTGCTTAAGTCTTTAGGAAAGTTCCATGCCAGTTCATCTGGGCTGGTGAACCAAAGGAGAGTGTTGTGTGCAGCCTTAGGCCACAACAATGAGAGGAACCATGTACACCTGGGCTTTCAGGATGGAGGCCTAGCTAAAAGAGCCCCAAGGAGAAGGGAAAAGTTGGACCAGAGAATTACTGCCCAGTTTTAGTGCTTCTCCTATCTGGGCTAATCCATGGAGTTTCGAACTTGGTTTTATTAAGGAAGCTGTCTTCCTAGTCCCTCCCAAAGCTAATTATCCATGTTGGCACTGACTTGCTGGACCCTTGAGCAGCCTGTGCCTCCGCTGACCATCCCTACCCTACACAGTACATACACCTCCTTGACACTCTACCTGTTACCCCTCCAGTCTCTGATGGTCTCTGTCACTTTCACCTTAGGCTTTGTCTCCAGTTAGGGGTCCAACTTCCCATAATGCCATTTGATATTGGGGATGCTGATGAGAAGTGGCAGTGCCAAGAAAGCTCAGTGGATAGCAGTTCCTGGTAGTACTGTAACGGAGAAGAGCTAATTCAGATTCCATGTTGGATCTGTTTCTTTGACTTTAACCTTTGCTTTTCGTTGCTTTTGTTATTATAATCATACATAACCACCTGCCTCAGGGAACCCTGCCCACCTGTGAATGGCTGCAAGAAAAAAGAAACTAACACATACCCTCACCGAGGCTGGTCATTCTAGGAGATGTTTTGCAAGATCGATGGCCCTTTTACTTTACTTCTTCACCGCCTCTCCCTCTCTGATTCTATAAAAGAAACTGGCATCCAGACCCCGGTAAGACGGTTTTTCAGAGACACTAGTCTGCCGTCTTCTCGGTCTGCAGGCTTTCCGAATAAAGTCGTCTTCCTTGCCTCAACACCTCCTCTCTGATTCATTGGCCTGTCATGTGGCGAGCAGAGTGAGCTTGGGCTTGGTAACAATACCAGCCCCAGAGGGAAGGGAAGATCATTGCTGGCTGCGAGTCATAAGCCCTTCTGGAGAGCATATGCAGTGTGCTCAGTGGCAGCACAAACCATCTCTGTTAGTTATGTTTCTGGCCACAAGTAGCAAGAGTTCAACTCAACTTGCCTTGAATAATAACAAAGTATATTATCTCATGTATCAATAAAACTAGAGGTAGGAATACCCAAAGCTAGCTAATCATCCTTGAGGAATCAGATTCTTCCTATGTTTTCAGTCTGTCACCCTCAGGGTTTTAGTTTTTTCCTCTTAAGGCTGCAACATGGCTTCACCAGTTTTAGATATGGCATCCAGCCATAAGCATGTTGCGGAGAAAAATGAGCACAACTCTTCCAGTGTGTCCCCCTTAGTAGTAAAGAAATCTTTCCCTACAGCCCCCAGCAGATAGCTCCTCATCTGTGCCCAGATTTGTATCCCATGCCCATGATTAAACCAGCCATTGGCAAGGGGGATAGGACCACCACAACTGACTTATTCTCATCCTGGAGCTGGATTCACCTGAAGCACATGACTGTACGCTGTAGGGTGGATTCCTAAACACCATTTAGGGTCAGTTAGGAAGGAGAAAAAAGAATCATTGTTGCATAGGAAACCAAGAGTGTTGGCTAAACCATCTATGAACTCCCTGTTGGTGCCTGAAGGAACCTGGGGAGGTTGGAAAGCCAAAGATTACTCTGGAGGGGCTATTCCTCTGGAGGAGTAATTCCTATTACTATTCCTGGGACTCTAATGGGGATTTTTTGTTTGTTATTATTAATGTGATTTGTTCCCGCTGATGATTACCACAAACTCCTCCCTCCACCACACATATACACAAGGAGCAGGAAGAAACACCTATACTCCGTGTAAAGGATCTGACATAATGTCTGTCATGAAGTGGGCATCGATAAAGCAGCAACAGATAAAAGCATGTCTCGCCTCCCCCAGTCTCAATGATGGAACCCACATCCTAACTGGTCTTCCAGCCACCAGCAATTCATTCTCTTCACTGCAGCAGCGATTTTTTTCAAAATTCAAATCTGATCTACCCACAAAGGCTCCTACTGCCCTCAGGACAAACTCAAGACTCCTTAGCCAAGAGCACAAGGGCCATTATCATTTGAATCCAGCCTGAAAATCTTATCTTCAGAGCTCTCTCTCTCTCTCTCTCTCTCAAGACTCCTTAGCCAAGAGCACAAGGGCCATTATCATTTGAATCCAGCCTGAAAACCATATCTTCAGAGCTCTCTCTCTCTCTCTCTCTTTCTCTCTTTGTATCCTCAGCTTCAGCCTGCTAGAGGGGTGAATGAGTGAAGCATGAATAGGCACAGCATGGTTACAAATTGGATGTAGCATCACAGCAATAAATTCTAAGAAGACATTGGATGTGCTTCAGCAGCCATTTTCTTTTCTTTTTAAACTCTAAGTAAAATAGAAATATAAGGAAACTTCTTAAATTTAATAAAGGCCACTTCTCCAAAAAAAGCAGTTATTCTAAAGATAAAATCGTTAAATCTATTTCATTAAAAAGCATTATCACCATTATTACCCAACGGTGTACAAAGGTTTTAGCAGGCACAAAAAAGAAAGGAAATACTGATAAGACTGAGTACCTAGAAGACACAACAGGCTCTAGCATAAAACATTTTCAGAATTAATAAGAAAATTTGGCAAGGTGGCTGGACACAAAATGTATAAATGTAAAACAGTAGCTTTAAGTTCTCTTTTTTAGCAATAGGGCAGCTAAACTCCTACTACAGAATACCAAAAAGTGCTAGATAAAAAAATCTTTTAATTCCTTTTAAATTAGTGTTTCAGCTAGAAAGAAAATAAGAGATATTCTTACAGCTGAGCATAATAAATCCAGAGATGTAAGCAAGGGTTAAGCAGATAACAACCCTAAAGCTGAATGTAATGTGGAGTTTCAAACTGAACACCCGTGTGAGTGGCAAGTGTCGAAGACTTGGGCCCACATGAACTGGGGAGTCAGATCATAATAGCAGCCGCAGGAAGGACCACAAAAAAGATGTGAGTGAAAAATATCACCTGCCATATCAGTAAACAAAGGATGTTGCAGCCCTCAAGCCATCATTTTACAGTTGCCCCCTGCAGTGAGCCCTGAGGGCACTCAGGATGGTAGCAGGATGCCCGCCATCAAGCCATCGGCCACTGCAGCTCCCCTCCAACAGTGCACCCTGAGGAGTCTCAGGATGGGAAAACACAGGATACTGGCTCCAGACAGCTGAGGTACATATCAAAGGAATGATTTCAATGAGCCCAGACTTTTCCATCTTCTCATACATAGAAGAGCGCTAAATTCATTAACTTGAGATGTCTGGTTTTCTTTCATTAACAGTAATCTTTTGATATTCTGACTACCTGGGTTTTGTTATGAAACTTCTGTATATCCTGGCTCCTCCCTTACCTCTTCAGAGTAGCCCCTCAGAGCTAGCTGAGAGGCTGTCTCCCAGGCATGAAGTCCTCAGAAAGCCTGCCAAATAAAACATAATTATCAACTTTTAGGTTGTGCTGATTTTTCTTTTTTTTTTGGACACACCACCCCGCTGGTGAGATCTTAGTTCCCCAACCAGGGATTGAACCAGCACCCTCAGCAGTGAAAGTGCAGAGTCCTAACCACTGGACCACCAGGGAATTCCCCAGGTTGTGCTTTTTTTTTTTTTTTTTTTTTTTTGTTCCCAGTTGACAAAGACAAGAAGAAAGCTGGTCTTCCAGAGAATGAAAGAAGATTCTCATAAAAATTCATAACCACAAGCCTGTCCTCAAGCAGGATCAGGGCACAAATACACACGGCATTTGAGTTTCAAGAAACATCCAGCTGAGTGATTTATTTAAAGTAGTCTCAGCTTGGAAGGACTTTAGGCACCTGGCAGAAGCAAACACAAATCCTCTCTGGAGGAATATACCACCAGACCAGACCCGAAAGAATCTTGAGAGACAAAGTCTCAAAAACTAAGAGCTTACAGTGTAAAAAACAAAACAAAACAAAACACAAAAGAAAAAATAGGGCATCAGGAATGAGAGTCAGTGGAAATAGCAAATAGCAGAATAGAACTTTATGTTTAGATGTTGGAATATTGAAAAAATACAAAATGAATATATCTAATATGTTTAAATACATAGAAGAGAGTTTGAAAATATGAATATGAAAAAAATTATGAAAAAAAATGATCAAATGACTAGAGAGACTTCCAGTGGCGAGTGCTCACAGCTGCTACTGCCATTTCAGGCACAGCAGTGAGGCTGAGACACCAGCTGGTCCACTGTGGTGTCGATGCTGGGGCTGGTGGGGATGCACATGGCTACTGAGTCTCAGCACGTGCGTGCAGAGATGGCCAAGGTAGGCGACTTCCACTTGGAGGAGCCGAGTAACTGAGCTGAGTCACCTCAGATTCCAAACAGAAGATCAGAAGTTTGATTCATTGCCTACTTTACTGGAATTCTACAAAATGTACTATTTAGACACTACAACATCGATAAAACCAGTTCCCAAGGCCAGGCAGGGAAGTGGAGTGATTTTCAGGCAGGAAGAGCCAGAGGATGTATTACCCAACCTCTCTTTGACTTTAAGAAAAGAGACATCCTGAAAATCCAAGAAAAGCCTGAAGAGCAGGGGTGGAATGAGGACAGCAAAGGCAAGAGGGAGTTAATTCCAGTCCCCTATGTTGAGAAGTATAGACCTGCCTCCATCTCAGGACTGGCTGTGATTGGTGGTCAGTGAACTGGTAAAGGTCTCAGGATTCATGTGAGTGGTCAGGGGAGTATAATGCAAAGGACTTCACTTCCCATTCAGTCCTGTCCATCTGCTGCTTCAGTAGAACCCGATGAGGACTTCAGCAGAGTAGAGCTCAACAGTTTTGCTGACAGAAGGGAAAAATATTTTTCAGTTATTTGCAACTGCTGTCCATATAATTTCTTACAGAGGTCTAAGGCAGTTTAGTTTATATAAGCATTCTGTTCCTTATGATCTTCTGGGATAGAATTACTCCATTCCTAGTCACAGTTCACCACAGTCAAGATATGAAACTGGAGAGTTTATGTGTTAACTTCTGATTGGCTAATTTTAGGCAGTAGTGGCTATGCCTCTGTGTACAGCAGGGAGAGGTGTCTGCCCCTTATTCTCAGGTAGTGCAAATCAATCTATGGAAAAGTGGTGGAATTAGGAGCGTCGGGCACTGCTTATCCTGATTTACTTAATGGTTTTCTTTTCTCATTCTGAAACTATTCTAATAAAGGGCAATAGATTGTTCCCATCCACCTCCATGAAGTAATCATGCACCATGTGAATAATACACAATGGGATTGCTTTTTCACTCTCAAAACATGACCAGTTATGACTCATTCTGACATTTCAAATCCTAACAATTCTGGGAGTACAACTAGAGGCATTTATCTTCCTTTCTATCCAATGAGTCATACATTTTCTTCAGATTCTGTTCAGATTCTTGTCCTTTTCCCCCAAACCTACAAGTAGGTTAACTCTAAGAGAAGTATATGTTTTCATTCCGGATGAGAAGCAGGATGTGGAGAGCACCTTACTCAGTGCACAACATTTAGCCAGTATTGGATCCACTAATCACCCAGCTCCCTGCCTTCCCCCAAGGAATCATTGTAGGTTCACGCTGCTCCGGCAGTTAAGTAACTCCTTACTCCTGACCTTCCCTTCATAGTCATGTGACTGCTGCCACTGTTCCAAACATCATGTCCTCAACAAGGAACCATCCACAGCAGGAAGGCAACAAGCAGGGTTCCTTCCTAGACAGCTTTCTTTCTTTCTTTTTCACCAGGGAAGAAAATCTTTCACAGAAGCCCCAGAAGGTTTCCAGATCCTCAAGTGTCATTGGCCAAAACTGAGTCACATGTCTATCCCTAAACCAATCACAGACAAAAGAGTGGGCATGCCCTAATAAGCTTAAACCAGTCATAACTCAGCCCTTAGTAGTGAAGAAGGGAGGGGCTACCCCGGACTGGTTTCTGCCCCCCACCTGTATACCTGAACAAAGGAAGAAGCAAGAAATGATCACGGCAAGTGTTGGTTAAAGAACAGAGAATTATAGTCTGCAGTGAGAAAGAGGACTTAAGTGGATGGTGGAAAGGAAAGAGCCTCCCGGGGTTCCAGGTCCCCTTTCCAGTCTATCTCAGGGCTTTAGCCACTTCCCTGCCCTAGAGTCACCTGTTGGTTTCCTAGGTATGGCTGGCTGCCTTAACAGAGTGCTGCAAAAACAACAGAAATGCATTATCTCACAGTTCTGGAGGCTAGAAGTCTGAAATGAAGGCGCCAGCAAGGTTATGCTCCCTCTGAAACCTTTAGGGGATGACTCTTCCTTGCATCTGCCTAACTTCTCATGGTTTGCCTCAATCCTTGACCTTCCCTGGCTTGCAGTTGCCATCCTTTAATCGGCTTCCGTGATCACGTGGTTTTCTCCCGTGTGTGTGTGTGTGTGTGTGTGTGTGTGTGTGTGTGTGTGTGTGTGTGTGTGTGTGTGTCTCTTCTCTCCTTTTTTTTTTTTTTTTTTTTTTTCTTTTTGCGGTATGCGGGCCTCTCACTGTTGTGGCCTCTCCCGTTGCGGAGCACAGGCTCCGGATGCGCAGGCTCCGGATGCGCAGGCCCAGCGGCCATGGCTCACGGGCCCAGCCGCTCCGCGGCATATGGGATCCTCCCAGACCGGGGCACGAACCCGTATCCCCTGCATCGGCAGGCGGACTCTCAACCACTGCGCCACCAGGGAGGCCCTCTTCTCTCCTTTTAAGGACACTCATCATACTGAATTAAAGACCCGCCTTACTCTAATATGACCTCCTTTCAACTAATTACAGCTGCAACCATCTTATTTCTGAATAAGGTCACAGTCACAGGTACTGGGGGTTAGGACTTCAATGCATCTTTTTGGAGGACACAATTCAACCCATAACAGGCTGTGTGAGACACCCTTGTGTAATGAATGGTCTTTTGGCATTACCTAAACCCAGAGATATTCTGTAGTTTATAACCAGAGTCCTTTTAATATAGGACTCCAATAGGGATTCAAACAAGTCCAGACAAACACATGTCACACAAGCCCTTCCTCCGTCTCATCCTCTCCTTACTTAAGACTCTGTTTCCAGAATCAACTTAGAAAAGCTTACATGATCACCCAAGAGCACTTTTATCTCCTTTGGACCAAAGTCCTTTTTCAGAAGAGGGTCTTGTATAACTTTGAATAACAGAGGGTTTGTTTGCATAATTAGAAAGCCAGCCTGGGAAGTTTCCTAAAATTAGGGAACAGTCTTCTTTTAAAATATATTCATGCCATGCCAGACAGAAGAAAATTCAGGTTGTTATTGTTGTTGTTGTTTTAATTTGTGAAAATGTAGCTTTTATATAACACTTTTTGTTCAATTTGCAAGCCTCGGCTTGCAAATTCAATTTGCGATGCGTTGGCTATGCCAGATTCATTGCGCTTCCTCCCAGTCCCTGTACCCTTTCTGGATATTGATATATATATATATTTTTAAATAAACTTATTTATTTATTATTTTTTGGCTGCGTTGGGTATTCGTTGGCATGCGGTCTTTCTCTAGTTGCAGCGAGTAGGAGCTACTCTTCCTTGTGGTGAGCGGACTTATTGCGGTGGCTTCTCTTGTTGCAGAGCGCGGGCTCTAGGCACGCGAGCTCAGCAGTTGTGGCACATGGGCTCAGTAGTTACGTTAAGAAGCCCGCGCCCCGCAACGAAGAGCAGCACCCCCCGCCCCCGCTCACCACAACCAGAGAAAGCTCGCGCGGAGCAACAAAGACCCAAGGCAGCCAAATAAATAAATAAATTTGTTTTTAAAAAAGGTCTTAAAAAAAGTTTTTCAGATTCCAGAAGTTTTGCTTTCAATATCAACAGCAATATGACTGCATAAAACCGAATCCAGAGATGAGACAGTGGCGGGGGGTGGGGTGGGGGGGTGAATGAGGGGGAGGGGCAGCCTCCCTGCCCTTGCCAGGAGAGATTCGGTTCCACTGGGTCATGAGGGGAATTAGAAAAAAAGAGGAGCGCACCATATGCAAAAATGAACTCAAAATGGTATAAAAACCTAAATATAAGACATGACACCATAAAACTCCTAGAAGAGAACATAGGCAAAACATTCTTGGACATAAATCGTAGCACTGTTTTCTTAGATCAGTCTCCCAAGGCAAAAGAAATAAAAGCAAAAATAAACAAATGGGACCTAATCAAACTTAAAAGCTTTTGCACAACAAAGGAAACCATCAACAAATGAAAAGACAGCTTATAGAATGGGAGAAAATATTTGCAAACAATGCAACCAACAAGGGGTTAATATCCAAAATACACAAACAGCTCATACAACTCAATACTGAAAAAACAAACAACCCAAACAAAAAATAGGCAGAGGATGTAAATAGACATTTTTCCAAACAAGACATACAGATGGCCAACAGGCACGTGAAAAGGTGCTCTACATTGCTAATTATTAGAGAAATGCAAATCAAAACCACAATGAGGTATCACGTCACACCAGTCAGAATGGCCATCATCAAAGGCTACAAATAATAAATGCTGGAGAGGGTGTGGAGGAAAGGGAACCTACTTATGCTGTTGGTGGGAATGTAAATTGGTGCAGCCACTATGGAAAACAGCATGAAGTTTCCTCAGAAAACTAAAAATAGAGCTACCATATGATCGAGCAATCCTACCCTTGGGTATATGTCTGGAAAAGATGAAAACTCTAATCTGAAAAGATACATGCACCCCAATGTTCACAGCAGCACTATTTATAATAGCCAAGATATGGAAACAACCAAAGTGCCCATCAATAGATGACTGGCCTAGAAGATGTTGTGTGTGTGTATATAAAATGTGTGTATATATATATGTATATATAATGGAATATTACTCAGCCATAAAAAGAATGAAATATTGCCATTTGCAGCAACATGGATGGACCTAGAGATTATCATCTAAGTGAAGTAAGTCAGACAGAGAAAGACAAATACCATATGATATCACTTATATATGGAATCTAAAAAATAATACAAGTGAATCTATATACAAAACAGAAACAGACTCACAGACATAGAAAACAAATGTATGGTTACCAAAGGGAAAGTGAGGTGGGAGGGATAAATAGGAATATAGGATCAACAGATACAAACTACTATACGTTAAATAAATAAGCAATAAAGATTTACTGTATAGTACAGGGAATTATACTCAATATCTTATAATAACCTACAACAGAAAATAATCTGAAAAATATATATATAACTGAATCACTTTGCTACACACCTGAAACTAACACAATATTGTAAATCAACTATAATTCAACTTTAAAAAAAAAGAAAGAGTGAGTGAGTCCTTGGTTTGGTTCCTATAAAAGAGATTGGCGCTTGGACTATTGGTGGGGTCAGATTTTTGGGGACAAGGAAGATTGAATGTACAGTGGGTTGGGTTCAACAGAGCAGAGAAGATCTGTGCTTTGCTTCTCAGATAAAGGGCTGGCAAAAGACCTCAGGGAGAAGCCCTCACACCAATAGGCCCACTGACAGGAAGTAGAAATGGCACCTGTGAGGAAAATGTGACGCCCTGCTCCATCAAGAATGATCATCCCGGGACTTCCCTGGTGGCTCACTGGTTGAGAATCAGCCTGCCAAAGCAGGGGACATGGGTTCGATCCCTGGTCCAGAAACATCCCACATGCCGCGGAGCAACCAAGCCCGTGCGCCACAACTACTGAGCGTTTGCTCTAGAGCCCGCAAGCCACAACTACTGAGCCCGAGTGGCCACAACTACTGAAGGCTGTGCACCTAGAGCCCGTGCCCCGCAACAAGAGAAGCCACTGCCATGAGAAGCCCACGCACCACAATGAAGAGCAGCCCCTGCTCGCCGCAACTAGAGAAAGCCCGCACGCAGCGATGAAGACCCAACACAGCCAAAAATAAATAAATAAATAAATTTATAAAAAAAGAAAAAAAGAATGATCATCCCCAGGACGAATAGGGGGAGAAGAGGGAAGGGAGAGGATCCAGAATTGACCTGAGCCTGAAAAGGACAGAAAATCCAGAAGTGAGTAGATTCTTCCGAATTGACAAGGTGATTTTCTGCCATTAGTGATAACGTGTGCTCCAGAGCAATGCCAGGATCGGTTATACAGAACTAAGTAAAATTCCATTTCAGATGTCTGATTCCTGTGACTGTGAAATACTGTGTCTGCTCCTTGGGAAAGCTCCTTCCTCCACCCTCCACCCCATCCCAGGAGCTGAGACTATGTCAGGGAAGGGGCAGGTGTGGCTCTCCCTCCTAGGACTCCATCCTTGAGGCTGGACAGACATTTGAACTAGTAACTGCAAGTGACTGACAGCCCAAAGCAGGAAACCCAGAGTTACAGAGGGACTTATAACTCGGAAGGATTCTTTATTCTACAGAGGACAGGGGAACCTATCTTGAAGATGTGTCTAACCCAATCCTGAGGTCAGTGGAGAGACAGAGTCTCAATCTCCTCCAATTAATAATTCAATCTGTGATCCAAACTCCCATTTATTTCCACGAAAACCACAAAGTCACCCTCCCCCATCTTCCCTCCTACTCTCCCTGCCTCCTCAGTCCTGTTACCTGAAAGTTGGAGAATGTGATTCCTGGTTTCCTCAGGCAGCCCAAGTACCAGGGTCTGGAAATTCTGAATGAAGGGCCATAAAGTGGAGAGATTCCACATGAGTGACTGAATCCTTCCTGACTGTGTGTGAAGGGCCCAGCATTCTGTACCCTGAGATCCCCTAGCTCCTGACTGTGGACCATAAATGAGAAACAGGTTGGAATACAGGCAAAGGGTTTATTTAGGTAGCAGTGGGGGATGAACCCCACCTGGCACCCTTTTCTCAGGGAGCGTTTCCTCTCCTTTCCCCTTCTTTCCAGCTCCCTGACTTCCTCATTTGGGAGGGGGAGCAGGACAGGAAGGAGCCAGGGGTGCAGTTTATCGTTTCTCCTCTGCCTCATCTTATTTCACTTCCTGCCTCTAAATTCCCCAGAACTGCTGATGTCTCCAGATATCATGGACTCTGGTCTAGAGGAACCCATTTCTCTTCTCTTGCCCAATTCAGACCTGGCCTGCTAGAATCTGAACCCCTGACCCAGCTTCATCAAGCTTGCCCAGCTCTAGGCTTCCCTGCACTCAGAAGTAGAAGTCAACCAAGGGGGCTTCCCTGGTGGTGCAGTGGTTGAGAGTCTGCCTGCCGATGCAGGGCACACGGGTTCATGCCCCGGTCTGGGAAGATCCCACATGCCGCGGAGCGGCTGGGCCCGTGAGCCATGGCCGCTGAGCCTGCGCGTCCGGAGCCTGTGCTCCGCAACGGGAGAGGCCACAACAGTGAGAGGCCTGCGTACCGGAAAAAAAAAAAAAAAAAGTCAACCAAGGATTCAAGACCATGGGGGGAAGGAGGAGAGAGGGTGATGGAGAATAGGATTTCCTGACTGGAACAGGATGGGAGGAGCAGGGGACAGTAGCAAATTTTTACTGAGCATCAAATCTGTGATGGAGATTGTGTCAGACCACCCCACCCCACCCCCAGCAACCATCAATCTGTTCTCTGTATCTATGAGTTCAGGTTTTTTCAGATTCCACATATATGTGAGGTAAGACTGTATTTGTTTTCTCTGATTTATTTCAAGTAGCCTAATGCCCTCAAGGCCCATCTGTTACCACAAAATGCAGGATTTCTTTCTTTCTCATGGCTGAATAATATTCTATTATAGATAGATAGATAGATAGATAGACAGACAGATAGATCTTCTTTATCCATTCATCTATCAATGGAAACTTAGGTTGTTTTCATGCCTTGGCTATTGTAAATAATGTTGCAATGAACATTGAGGTGTGGAAATTTCTTCAATATAGTGATTTTGTTTCTGCTAGATAAATACCTAAAAGTAGAATTGCTGGATCTTATGGTAGTTCTACTTTTAATTTTTTGAGGAAGCTCCATACTCTTTTCCATAGTGACTGCACTAATTTACATTCCCATCAACAGAGCATAAGGTTTCCCTTTTCTCCACGTCCTCACCAACACTTGCTATTTCTTGTCTTTTAGATAATAGCCATTCTAATAGGTGTAAGGCAATATCTCATTGTGGTTTTGATTTGCATTTCCCTGATTACTAGTGATGTTGAACACATTTTTATGTACCTGTTGGCCATTTGTATGTCTCCTTTGGGAAAATGTCTATTCAGATCCTCTGCTCATATTTAAATTGTATTGTTTGTTGTTGTTGTTTCTATTTAGTTGTATGAGTTCTTCATATATTTTGGATATTAATCCCTCATAGAAAATAGAATTTGCCAATATCTTCTCTCCATTCAGTAGGTTGCCTTCTCATTTTGATGGTTTCCTTCACTGTGCAGAAGCTGTTTAGTTTGTTGTAGCCCCATTTATTTATTTTTGCTTTTGTTTACCTGGACTTTGGAGTCAGATCCACAAAAACATTGCTAAGACCAATGTCAATGACATTACTCCCTATGTTTTTTTCTAGGAGTTTTATGGTTTCAGGTCTTACATTCAAGTCTTTAATCCATATTGAATTAATTTTTGTGTACGGTGTAAGATAGTGGTCCAGTTTCATTCTTTTGCATGTGGCTGTTCAGTTTTCCCCACATCATATATTGAAGGAGCTGTCCTTTCCCCACTGTATATTACTGGCTTCTCTGTCATAAATTAATTGACTATATATGTGTGGGTTTATTTCTGGGCTCTCTGTTCCATTGATCTCTGTGTCTGTTTTTATGCCAATACCCTCTGTTTTGATTCCATAGCTTTGTAATATAGTTTGAAATCAGGAAGTGTGATGCCTCCAGCTTTGTTCTTCTTTTTCAAGATTGCTTTGGCTATTCGGGGTCTTTTGTGGTTCCCAAGTCTTTTTTTTTTTTTTTTTTTTTTTGCGGTACGTGGGCCTCTCACTGTTGTGGCCTCTCCTGCTGTGGAGCACAGGCTCCGGACGTGCAGGCTCAGTGGCCATGGCTCATGGGCCTAGCCACTCTGCGGCATGTGGGATCCTCCCGGACCGGGGCACGAACCCGTGTCCCCTGCATCGGCAGGCGGACTCTCAACCACTGCGCCACCAGGGAAGCCCCCAAATCTTTTAATATTCTGAATTTCTCCAGGGATGTGGTATTGCTCTGGTCTAACATCTTGGTATTACCAATGGCTTGCACTTGGTTCTTTCTCGCACAGTGTGAAGCAGACTTAACCAAGCTATCATTTCAGCTGCTGTGCTGGGTGCACATTATTGTCAAAGCATATTTGTAAGCTCTCAGGTTCATGGTATATGGCTATTGACTTGACTAATGAATTCTTTTCCATTCCAATTAGAAAAGAGATCAAAAAAATAGTTCATAATATTACTCAGCCATTAAAAAGAATGAAATAATACCATTTTCAGCAACATAGATGGACCTGGAGATTATCATACTAAGTGAAGTAAGTCAGAGAAAGACAAATATCATGTGATATCGCTTATATGCAGAATCTTAAAAAAATGATACAAACGAACTTATTTACAAAACAGACTCACAGACTTAGAGAACGAACTTATGGTTACCTGGGGGAAGGGTGTGGGAGAGGGACAGATTGGGAGTTTGGGACTGATGTGTACACACTGCTATATTTAAAATAGATAACCAAAGAATCCGCCTGCCAATGCAGGGGACACAGGCTTCATCTCTGGTCTGGGAAGATCCCACATGCTACGGAGCAACTAAGCCCATGTACCATAGCTACTGAGCCTGCACTCTATAGCCCACGAGCCACAACTACTGAGCCTGTGTGCCACAACTACTGAGGCCCACACACCTAGAGCCCCTGCTTCGCAACAAGAGAAGCCACCGCAATGAGAAGCCTGTGCACCACAACAAAGAGTAGCCCCCTCTCGCCACAACTAAAGAAAGCCCACATGCAGCAACGAGGACCCAATGCAGCCATAAATAAATTTAAAAATAAATAAATAGATTTTTAAAAATAATAAATAAATAGATAAATAGATAACCAACAAGGACCTACCGTATAGCACAGGAAATTCTGCTCAATACTCTGTAATAACCTAAATGGGAAAAGACTTTGAAAAAGAATAGATACATGTATATGTATAACTGAACCACTCTGCTGTACACTTGAAACTAACATGACATTGTTAATCAACTATACTCCAGTATAAAATTTACATTTTTTTTTTTTTTTTTTTTGCTGTACGCGGGCCTCTCACTGCTGCGACCTCTCCCGCTGCGGAGCACAGGCTCCGGACGCACAGGCCCAGCGGCCGTGGCTCACGGGCCCAGCCACTCCACGGCACGTGGAATCCTCCTGGACCGGGGCACGAACCCGTGTCCCCTGCATCAGCAGGCAGACTCCCAACCACTGTGCCACCAGGGAAGCCCAAATTTAAAATTTTTTTAAAGTTCATATTCACATGGGACAGACAATATTCACCTACAGTTCTGCCTCAGGGCTATTTAACTCTCTCATCCTCTATCTTAATCTAGTACTGAAAGATCTGGATATCTGGACATCCCACAGATGTCACACTGATCCGTTACATTGATGACATCATGATGATTGGACAGAAAGAGCAAGAGGTAGCTAGTACACTGGAGGCCTTGGTAGGGCACATACACTCTACAGGATGTAGGGAGATAAACTCTATAAAAATTCAGGGATAAGCCACTTCAATAAAGCTGTTACAGTTTTTTTTTTTTAACATCTTTGTTGGAGTATAATTGCTTCAGGGTTCTTGTGGTTAGGGGATTTCTAGGATATCCCTCCCAAGTAAAAGATAAATTATTGCTGTTTGCATTCCCCACCACCATCACAAAGAAGAAAGCACAGTGCCCGGTGGGCTTCTTTGGTTTCTGAAGGCAGCACATTCCACATCTAGAAATACTGCTCTGGTCCATATACCAGGTGACGCAGAAGGCTGCCAGTTTTGAATGGGATCCAGTGCAGGAACAGGCACTACAGCAGGTTAACTCTGCAATGCAACCAACCTTGCTGTTTGTGCCATATGACCCAAAGACTAAGTTTTGGAGGTGTTAGATGCAGAATGGAGCTTACGGAAAGCTCCAGTAGAAGAATCACAACACAAGCCTCTGAGATTCTGGAATAAAACCATGATATCTGCAGCAGAGAATTAGATGCACTTTGAGAAATAGCTTTTGACATGTTACTGGACCCTGGAAGAGATGGAATGTTTAACCATAGGATACAATGTGACCATGTATCTGAAACTTCTCATTATGAACTGGGTTTTGTCAGACCTACCAAGTCATAAGGTCAGACTTATACAGCAGATGGAAATTGAATCAAGCCTAAGCAGGACCAGATCAAAGGGCCCAAGTGAGCTACATGAGCAAGTAACACCCCTTTCCCCTCTCACCCACCACATTTGCATCAGTTCTCTTCCCTGGTTTTCATTTGAAGGGGGAGAAAAAGCCCAAGCTTGGTTTATGTATGGATCAGTTGAGAACATGGGCACAAGCTGAAAATGGACAGTGGCTGTGTTACAGCCACATTAAGAAATGATTCTGTATATCTCAACATAATAAAAGCTATTTATGACAAACCCATGGCCAACATAATACTCAATGATGAAACACTGAAAACCTTCCCACTAAAATCTGGAACAAGACAGGGATGTCTCTCACCACTTCTATTCAACATAGCATTGGAAGTCCTAGCCACAGCAATCAGACAAGAAAAAGAAATAAAACATATCCAAATTGGAAGGGAAGAGTTAAAATTGTCATTATATGCAGATGACATGATACTATATATTGAAAACCATAAAAACTCCACACACAAACTACTAGAACTGATAAACAAAATCAGCAAGGTAGCAGGATACAAAATTAACACACAGAAATCTGTTGCATTTCTTTACATTAACAGTGAAATATCAGAAAGGGAAAGTAAAAAGACAATCCTATTTAAAATTGCATCTCAAAAAAATACTTAGGAATAAACCTGACCAAGGAGGTGAAATACTTACATGCTGAGAACTATAAAACATTGATAAAGGAAATTGAAGATGATTCAAAGAAATTGAAAGATACCTCATGCTCTTGGATTGGAAGAATTAATATTGTTAAAATGGCCATACTACCCAAAGCAATCTACAGATTTAATGTGATCTCTGTCAAATTACCCATGACATTTTCCACGGAACTAGAACAAATAATTCTAAAATTTAAAAGACCCAGGATTGCCAAAGCAATCCCGAGGAAAAAGAACAAAGCTAGAGGCATAACCCTCCCAGACTTCAGACAATACTACAAAGCTACAGTAATCAAAATAGCATGGTACTGACACAAAAAAAGGACATATCGATCAATGGAACAGAATAGAGAGCCCAGAAATAAACCAACACACCTACGGTCAATCTACGACAAAGGAAACAAGAATATACAATGGGGAAAAGAGAGTCTCTTCAACAAGTGGTGTTGGGAAAGCTGGACAGCTACATGTAAATCAGTGAAATTAGAACACTCCCCTACACCATATACAAAAATAAACTCAAAATGGTTTAAAAACCTAAATATAAGACATGACACCATAAAACTCCTAGAATAGAACATAGGAAAAACATTCTCAGACATAAATCATAGCACTATTCTCTTAGGTCAGTCTCCCAAGGCAGAAGAAATAAAAGCAGAAATAAACAAATGGGACCTAATCAAACTTAAAAGATTTTGCACAGCAAAGGAAACCATCAACAAAACAAAAAGACAACTTACAGAATGGGAGAAAATATTTGCAAATCATGTGATCAACAAGGGGTTAATATCCAAAATATACAAACTGCTCATACAACTCAATATCAAAAAAACAACCAAATCAAAAAATGGGCAGAAGACGTAAATAGACATTTCTCTAAAGAAGACATACAGATGGCCAAAAAGCACATGAAAAGATGCTCAACATCACTAATTATTAGAGAACTGCAAATCAAAACCACAATGAGGTATTACCTCATACTGGTCAGAATGGCTATCATTGAAAATTCTTCAAATAACAAATGTTGGAGAGGGTATGGAGAAAAGGGAACCCTTGTACACTGTTGATGGGAATGTAAATTGGTGTAGCCACTGTGGAAAACAGCAAGGACATTCCTTAAAAAACTCCTTAAAAAATTCCTTAAAAAACTAAAAAAACAGCTACCATATGATCAAGCAATCCCACTCTTAGGTGTATATCTGGAAAAGACGAAAACTCTAATTTGAAAAGATACATGCAGTATTACTTACAATAGCCAAGATATGGAAACAACCCAAGTGCCCCTCAACAGACAATTGGCTTAAGAAGATGTAGTGTATACCCAATGGAATAGAAAAGGAATGAAATATTGCCATTTGCAGGAACATGGATGGAGCTAGAGAATATCATACTATAAGTGAAGTGTCAGAGAAAGACAAATATTATATGATATCACTTATATGTGGAATCTAAAAAATAATACAAATGAATCTATATGCAAAACAGAAACAGACTAACAGACATAGAAAACAAATCTATGCTTGCCAAAAGGGAAAGGGAATGGGGTAAGGATAAATTAGGAGTATGGGATCAAGAGATACAAACTACTATACATAAAATGGATAAGCAACAAAGACTTACTGTATAGTGCAGTGAAATATATTCTATATCTTGTAACAACCTTTAATGGAAAATAATCTGAAAAAATATATATATATAATGGAATGACTTTGCTATACACCTGAAACTAACACAATATTGTAAATCAACCATAGTTCAATTAAAAAAAAAGATGTGTACCTCTGCTGTGATGCAAACTCACTGCACCTGCAGCATTCACTGGTGTCCCTCTGAGTCACCCCCTTGGGCTTGGAAGACAAGGGAACTGAAACAAACATGAGGCTCGTGCTGTTTGCTGTATTGTGAATAATAAAGTTTTTTATCTCTGACCGAATGGTGTCAGATCTTCTGCTCATACCTATAAAGTGATGGCAGACTAGCTCATTAGCTTACAAGAAGGACAAAAATTCAGACACTTCAAGGAAATCTCACACTCTTCATATTTCTTGACTTGGGTTATGTTAAAACAATCATTTTGCCACTTTAAAAAGTGTAAAAGGAATGCGTGTGGCTATAGGGAGTTGTAGTTGTGTGATCATGATTCTTGTTGGATTTTTAGACCCTGGTATATAACAAACAGTTCTCAATTACCTGCCTCCCAGCTTTGTCTGTGAAATTTATTACCTTGACAGTTATAATTAATCAAAGTGGTGGAGACTATCTGAAACAATGATAGCAAAGAAATAGGAATGTGTAGGCAAAAATCATGTGATATTTTTTTAATCAAGGAAAAAAGAGAGTAGTTTTTTCCCTAAAGTGTTTAGTTGTTCTAGAATGTGCAAGATGATAATGAAGGGTAAAACCTGGGTGGATAAAAAGTTGTAGAAGGTTTGTGAAATGAAATTTATTTTCCCTGGACTTTATATAATACCTATAAATAATGGCACTAAAAAGAAAGAATGGAATGTATTAAAACTGGCAAGATCGGTTTTATTTTGATGAGTTTATTATAACATTTTTTAAAGTATGAGAATATTTTCCTGCCAAATATTATATTAATGCAAGGCTAAAAATTATTTTTTCTCTATTAAAATAACAAATTGTTCTGCTCTAAACAAGAAATAGTAAAAGCCATCATCATCTATTTGGTCTGTTGAGAGAGCAGAGATTATATATCTCATCACAATAACTTTTTGTGCTTTATACTGAATTTATTACATCCTTGCTTGTTCAAACCAGCAAGCAAAAGTTCCTCACTGCTGAATGTGTTAAGGTTTCTTACAATTGTGTTACCTTCTGCTATTTTTATTTTTTAAATATTTCACTGTCACCCTTGTAGAATCTTAACCATTCTTTTTTTTTTTTTTTTTTTTTTTTTTGCGGTACACGGGCCTCTCACTGTTGTGGCCTCTCCCGTTGCGGAGCACAGGCTCCGGATGCGCAGGCTCTGGATGCGCAGGCTCAGCGGCCACGGCTCACAGGCCTAGCTGCTCCGCGGCATGTGGGATCTTCCCGGACTGGGGCACGAAACCATGTCCCCTGCATCAGCAGGCGGACTCTCAACCACTGCGCCACCAGGGAAGCCCTCTCAACCATTCTTTATTCCAGAAATCATGCTACAACCCTAATCAAGTAATTAACTTATCTGATAATTTTTTTTTTTTCCTGTACGCGGGCCTCTCACTGTTGTGGCCTCTTCCTTAGCGGAGCACAGGCTCCAGACGCGTAGGCTCAGCGGCCATGGCTCACGGGCCTAGCCGCTCCGCGGCATGTGGGATCTTCCCGGACCGGGGCATGAACCCGCGTCCCCTGCATCAGCAGGCGGACTCTCAACCACTGCGCCACCAGGGAAGCCCTATCTGATAACTTTTATTTATTTTTATTTTATTTTATTTTTTTGGCTGCGTTGGGTCTTCATTGCTGCGTGCAGGCTTTTCTCTAGTTGCAGCAAGCAGGGGGCACTACTCTTCGTTGTAGTGCATGGGCTTCTCATTGCAGTGGCTTCTCTTGTTGCAGAGCACGGGCTCTAGGCACGCGGGCTTCAGTAGTTGCAGCACGCAGGCCCAGTAGTTGCAGCACGTGGGCCCAATAGTTGTGGCACACGGGCCCTAGATCATGCAGGCTTCAGTAGCTGTGGCGTGTGGGCAGAGTAGTTGTGGCGCACAGGCTCAGTAGTTGTGGCACATGGGCTTAGTTGCTCTGTGGCATGTGGGGTCTTCCCAGACCAGGGATCAAACCCGTGTCTCCTGCATTGCCAGGCGGATTCTTAACCACTGCGCCACCAGGGAAGTCCCAACTTATCTGATAAGTTTTAATTTTGCCTTCTCAAGATTAGACCTTAAATTCAGAAAAATAAAATTCTGGGGCTTCCCTGGTGGTGTAGCAGTTAAGAATCTGCCTGCCAATGCAGGGGACACGGGTTCGAGCCCTGGTCCTGGAAGACCCCACGTGCTGCAGACCAACTAAGCCCATGCGCCACAACTACTGAGCCTGCGCTCTACAGCCCCCGAGCCACAACTACTGAGTCCCGTGTGCCACAACTACTGAAGCCCGTGCACTTAGAGCCCGTGCTCTGCAACAAGAGAAGCCACTGCAATGAGAAGCCCACGCACTGCAACAAAGAGTAGCCCCCGCGCACAGCAATGAAGACCCAACACAGCCAAAAATAAATAATAAATAATCAAATACATAAATTCTTTTAAAAATAAATAAATAAGTAAAAATAAAATAAAATTCTGAAGGTGTCTTTTACCCTAAACGATTTTGCGGGTTCCCCAGAAGGTCACTGGATCACTACAAAGATTTTCTTTTCCTTTAGAGAAAGAGAGATGTTAACAAACAAACAAAAAAGGTTCATTTGGTGTGCACCATATTCTTAACTATCTCACCACTATTTTAAGAGCTATATGGGAAGAGCTGTTCAATCAAAAGGGAATTCAGCCATCCCTAGGTTAATATGTACTGGCAAAACGTTAATTGTAATATAAATGTTTCAGAGATTGCACACTCTACAGATTGGAAGGTGTTGGAGATTTGTCCGTGCCCTCATTGACCACAAAATGTTCTTCCTCTTTGGGAAACATACATCAAATCCTCATAAAATAGTTCTGTATTATGTTCAATAGATAACGTTATTCTCCATTATGATATTGGTGGTTATTATAATAAATTAACTGTAGCCATTCAACCTTATCCATCTGTAAGTTTTCTGTTTCCTTCTGCTCTTGCCTGAAGACCCTGTTAGTAGCTATGTGGCTTTAAAAAAATGTCTTCAAAAAAGAAGAGTAGTCTGAAAGCCTCAGGAAAGGCATGGTACCAAGTATTTTTAAATACTATTATTTCAAGGGACACACTCAGGAGTATGGGCTTCTGAGCAGATGTTGCTTAGGTAACTGTCAGTTCCATCATTAGACTGAGTCACGATTTCCAGGACTATTTTAGTCTAGACACAGAGAACTTCATGAGACTTGAATGCTGACCCAACATCCAGCAGAACAAGAATTAATTAAGTAAGACTGCATAAAGTGATGAGGGAAATGACCTGGAAGTTATTGGTTTGGAATATTATTGGCATGGTTTTAATGTTTTGTGCCCTTGGCTACACTGGGTTCCAGTATTTTGTGCCCACAGAACTCACTGGGTACTGCTGCTCCTTATGGAATCTCTTGAACATTGGGCAGTGTCTTCTGGACCCATCAGTTCCAGGTCCCCTCAGAGCACTTTCCATCAAGACCTCTCTCTGCTCCATCCTGATGATTTTCATGTGATGCTGGTGGGCAGGGTAAAGTGAAAGGGTGCTGCTTCCTGGGAGCTAAATTTTGTTTTTCCCATACCTTCCCTCTGACATCACCCTCTTTATGTTTAATTAACATTAACTGAGACACTCCTGTATGCCAGGCAGTTTTCTTGGTACCAGTACAGTAATGAATGGGTCCTGTCCTCTCTTAATGGGAACCTTTAGCTTTGGGCCGTTTCTCCATAACTGACATGCTTCCCCTGGTATGCTAGATTGTTAGAAAAATAGCTATTTCCACCCCTCCCTATACCCATTCTCTCCACAATATGGCTTCGTAGTTCCTCCCATCAAAAGGTGGAGTCTATTTTCCAACTCTCTGAATCTGGGGTGCCTTGTGATCTACTTTGGCCAATAGGATGCAGCAGAAGTGATCCCTCAGTTCCAAACCTAAGGCTCCAGAGTCCCTGCAACTCTTCAAATTACTCTCTTGGAACCCTGCCCAAACACTATGCAAACAAGCCCAGGCTAGCCTAACATGGTCCATTACCCGAGCCCATTACCCCAGCCCATAGCCAGCCAAATGTCAGACACAGCAGAGAGGCTGTCCTAGACCAGCCAGCTCCCAGCCAACCCACCACAAATGCATGAACCAGTCCAGCTAAGATGAGCCATGCCTGGCCAGACCAAACAACCACCCAGCTGATCTATAGACTTGTGAGGTATAATAAATGCTTGTTATTTTAAGCCACTGAGCATTGGGGTGGTTTGTTACACAGCAATCGGTAGCCAATACACATGGGATCTTATCTACTTTTCCCAACAACTCTGGGATCTTCAAAGAAATGAAAGAATTACATTTCCTTATTACCCTAAGTTTACCTGACTTTTAAGTGACAGAAAAAGAACTGAACTCAAATCTATATGAAAGGAAAATGCTCTTTTCACAATAACATAGGACTTTCCAAGACCTCACCTAGCTTCTCCATTCTGCCATTTTAAGGTTGTTAAAAATCAGGTGACATGAAATACATCAGATTTCACAAAAGAGTATATACTGTGTGATTTCATTCATAAGAAATTCTAGAGTAGGCAAAACCAATTAGCTGTGAAAGAAAGCAGATCATTAGTTGCCTGGGGACAAATAAGTGGGTTAGACTGCAAAGGGGTATAAGGGAAATTTGGGGGGTGATGGAAAATGTTCTATCTTGATTGGAGTGGTAGTTACCTAGGCATTCATATTTGTCAAGAGTCATCTCTACTCTTTAAGTGGGTACATTTTATTGGGTAAGAATTACACCTCAATAAAGCTGATTTTTAAGGTTAAAAAGAAACAGAAGTTGGTGAGGATGTAGAGAAAAAGAAACCCTTAGGCACTGTTGGTGGGAATGTAAATTGGTGTAGCCAGTATGGAAAGCAATATGGAAGTTCCTAAAAAAATTAAAAATAGAAGTACCATATGATCCAGCAATTCCACTTCTGGGTTTATATCCAAAGGAAATGAAAATAGGATATCAAAGAGATATCTGCAGTCCCATGTTCATTGGAGCATTATTCACAATAGTCAAGATATGGAAACAACCTAAGTGTCTATCAGTGAATGAATGGATAAAGAATAATATAATATTCTACCATATATCCATTATATATATGTATATATAAAATGATGGAATATTACTCAGCCATGATAAAGAAGGAAATCCTGCCATTTGCAACAGTATGGTTGGAACTTGAGGGCATTTATACCAAGTAATATAAGCCAGACAGAGAAAGACAATACTGCATGGTATCACTTACATGTAGACTCTTAAAAAAAAAAAAAAGTCGTATTCACAGATAGAAAGTAGAAGGGTAGTTGCCAGGGGCCGGGAGTTGGGGGGAACAGGGAGAGGTTGGTGAAAGGGTAGAAACTTTCAGCTGTAAGATGAATAAGTTCTGAGAACCTAATGTAAAACACGGTGACCATGTGACCAACAAGGGATTAATTTCTGAAATTTACAAACAGCTCATGCAGGTCAATATCAAAAAAACAAACAACCCAATCAAAAAAATGGGCAGAAGACCTAAATAGACATTTCTCTGAAGAAGACGTACAGATGGCCAAGAGGCACATGAAAAGATATTCAACATCACTAATTATTAGAGAAATGCAAATCAAAACTACAGTGAAATACTACCCCACACCCGTCAGAATGGCCATCGTCAGAAAGTCTATAAACAATAAGTGCTGGAGAGGGTGTGGAGAAAAGGGAACCCTCCTACACTGTTGGTGGGAATGTAAACTGGTACAGCCACTATGGAGAACAGTATGGAGGTTCCTTAAAAAACTAAAAATAGGGAATTCCCTGGTGGTCCAGTGGTTAGGACTCCACACTGTCACTGCCAAGGACCCAGCTTCGATCACTGGTGGGGGAACTAAGATCCCACAAGCTGCGTGGCACAGCCAAAAAAAAAAAAAAAAAAAAGAGACAGAGAGAGAAAGAAACTAAAAATAGAGCTACGATAAGATCCAGCAATCCCACACCTGGGCATATATCTGGAGAAGAACATTGTTCAAAAGGATACATGCACCCCACTGTTCATTGCAGCGCTGTTTACAATAGCCAAGACATGGAAGCAACCTAAATGTCCATTGACAGATGAACGGATAAAGAAGAAGTAGTACATATGTACAATGGGTATTACTTAGCCATTAAAAAGAATGAAATAATGCCATTCACAGCAATATGGATGGGCCTAGAGATTATCATACTAAGTGAAGTAAGTCAGACAAAGACAAATATCATATGATTTTGCTTATGTACAGAATCTTTAAAAAATGATAGAAACGAACTAATTTACAAAACAGAAACAGACTCACAAACTTAGAGAACGAACTTATGGTACCAGGAGGGAAGGGTTGGGGGGAGGGATAGATTGGGAGTTTGGGATTGACGTATACACACTACTGTATTTAAAATAGATAAATAATAATAATAAAATAAAATAGATAACCAACAAGGTGCTACTGTATAGCACAGGAAACTCTGCTCAATACTCTGTAATAACTTAGTTGGGACAATAATTTGAAAAAGAAGAGATACATGTATATGTATAACTGAATCGCTTTGCTGTACACCTGAAACCAACACATTGTTAATCAACTATACTCCAATATAAGATAAAATTTTTTTAAATAAAAAAACCCACAGTGGCCATAGTTGATAACACTGTATTGTATAATTGAAATTTGCTAAGAGAGTAGAACTTAAGTGTTCTCACCTAAAAAAACAGATAAATATGTGAGGTCATGGATATGTTCATTAACTAGATGGGGGAATCCTTTCACAACGCATACATGTATCAAATCACGATGTACACTTTAAATATCTTACAATTTTGTACGTCAATTATACCTCAATAAAGCAGAACTTAAAAAAATACCTTAGGAACTCTAGATAATCTTTTAAA
This sequence comes from Mesoplodon densirostris, assembly GCF_025265405.1. Lineage (NCBI taxonomy): Eukaryota > Metazoa > Chordata > Mammalia > Artiodactyla > Ziphiidae > Mesoplodon > Mesoplodon densirostris. The sequence continues at coordinate 44,236,275 of NC_082678.1, read as the reverse complement.
AGTTAAGGGGGGAAAAAAAAACCAACTCAAAACAATGGCAGTGCGCCAATCTCCCAGGGCTTATTCCTCTCCCACAAGGAGAAGGTCCCCCTCCCCCAGCCCTGCCATTTCCTTGGCCAGGCGGTCGGCTCCCCTAGCTGCCCTTGCTCAGCCCAGCCTCGCAGATCCAGTGGTAGGGTCTCTGGCACGCGTCGTCATTCCACTTGCCATCGGGGTGGAAGTGGGCACAGTCCTCGCCCCCACCCAGCCCGTGCCCTTGCCAGTCGTCCGGCTGGCCTGGCTTCCAGTTCCTGAGGGGAGAGGACAACAGGCAGCTAGGGAGGCACGGAATCCAGGTCAGGGAGAAGGGCTGAGGGTCAGACCCTGGAGGGACCGAGCTGAACGAGGAAGAAGGGCACAGAAACCCGCGGCACTCACTTGAAGTTGGTCTCATAGTCCGTTCCATCCGCCCATTTCCAGACTCCATCCAGATCACTGAGGCCCATCCAGGTGTAGGAGGAGCCTATATGGGCCTGGACAAAATCCTGGGACAACAGAAGGGCAGTGGTGACTTCTCCCCACCCTGCCAACTCCTTGGACTAGCAGTTCTGAACTTCACGTGTTCATTAAACCCTTCGAGGAGATTCGGGTTGTTTATCCCAACGCCCGGGGCCAATTAAACCTCTGAGGGTCTGGCTCAGATGGCAGTCATTGTTAAAAGCTCCCCAGGTGATGCCAATATGTAGCCAAGGCGGAGAACCATTCTCTTCAATGGGACGTGTCTCGGACCTGCGCTCTAGGGGCCTCACCTGTTCCTCTCTGGAGTTGATGACCACCAGGTAGGCGTCCTCCAGCTGGCAGTGCTTCTCAGCCTCGGGCCAGGGCTTCCCCGAGGAAGAGAACCAGTAGCATTTGCCTTCATGCTCCAGCCAATTGGTAGGACAGCAGTTGTTTTGCGAGCCTAAGGGGCCGGGGCAGGGGAGGGTCTGAGGTGCTGTCCAGAGGGACGTGGGCAGACACTGGGGCCGGCCCACCCCGTGCAGCCCTCACCATTGCTCTTGAGAGCAGGCATGTTGCAGGTCAGGGAGTTCAGGTTCTTGACCAGCTGTTGGACTCGCAAGAGCATTTCGGAATAACCTGGGACGCACACGGATGGGCAGTGGGGACAGTGCCCTGGGTGTGGCTTCTGCTCCTTGAGTCCCTGGAGACCAGAGGTCCACACCTTGGGCCCAGCCTAGGAACCCCCTTGCCCTCCCACACGCCTCATGCCCAGGTTGGGGGGAGCAGGGGCCTGACCTGCTTTGAGTTCCTGCAGCTGGTTCTCCAGGCTGCTCTCCAGAGAAAGCACCTTGTCATTCAAGTTACGGGCTGGAGGGGAGGGCACCACGTGACTGCTCCCATTTCTCCCCCACCCTGAGTGCCTGGCACTCACCCCTGCACACACTCTCCCGAAGGGTCTCTCACCTGCTTGCAGTTCCTGCTTGTGACTTTCCACCTCAGCTTTCAGAGATGTTATCATTTCCTGCAAACTTCCACCTGGAGAACACAGGGACTCAGGGCTCAGGAGTCAGTTCCTCCCCCCCTCCCACCGCACCCCACCACAGTCCAGAGCCCCCGTCCATACCAGGCTCACCCTGGGATTTCAGTGCCTGGACCTCAGCTGTAGTGTTTGAAGTGAAGTTGCTGAAAGTTGTTCTCAGGGTTGCCAGGTCCCTCTGAAACTTGGAATCTGATCAGGCGGATGAGACAATCAGTGCTAAGGGTTATCAGGCCCTCTGTGCCAGCACTGGGCAGGGCACTTGACATGCATTATGTCATTGGGTCCCTACAGCGTGACCCCGCCCAAAGGGATGGGCACTATTTTTTTTTTTTTTTTTTTTTTTTTTTGCGGTACGCGGGCCTCTCACTGTTGTGCCCTCTCCCGTTGCGGAGCACAGGCTCCGGATGCGCAGGCTCAGCAGCCATGGCTCACGGGCCCAGCCGCTCCGCGGCATATGGGATCCTCCCGGACTGGGGCACGAACCCGTATCCCCTGCATCGGCAGGCGGACTCTCAACCACTGCGCCACCAGGGAGGCCCGGCACTATTTTTATACAATATTGCAGGTGAGGAAACTAAGGCTTAGAGAGGGGCCGTAATTTGACCTCATTCCCCAACTGATAAGTGACAGGGCCAGCAGTCATCCTCATTTATCACTCTCGCCACCAGTGCCCCCACCACTGCACCCCATTATTTCTGTCTTCCCTGCCCACCCTGTGCCCCTCACTTTGGGATGCGATCACACAGATGCCGACCAGCAGGAGGAGGCTGAGGCCCAGGGAGAGCAGGAAGGAGCGGGTGCTGGAGAGGAGCCGCTGCAGGAAGGTCTTGAGGGCAGGCAGCCCTGCAAGAGGAGAGGGTGTCAGGACGAGGAGGGTCCAGGACTTGAGAGAGACGGGGAGGAGGATAGGACCACGGGGACCTGCAGGGAGGAGGCTGCTGCAGCTGATGCTGGGGGGAGGCTGGACAAGGAGAATTGTGGGCAGGGGGACGTCCAGGCCACTGACCCCTCATGTACCAGCACAAGTGCTCAGTCACACGGGCTCCTCACACCCCTGGGGACACATGTACACAAAGACACACAGACAGGGGATGATGGCGATGTATAAGGTCTTATCATCAGAGCTGGGGCACCAGGCAGGAGGACCAAAGGAGAGAGATGGCGACTACCTTAGAAGGCTCACACTCATCAGTGAAAACAAGTTAGAAAATAGGTTTACTAATATGAGGCACATTGCACTTGCCCATAGGAACACACACTGCTGACCTCTGGATTAATAAGCAGAAGTACAAGTAGGACATAACTATAGGAGAGAAGAGATTTACTGTTGGCCATTAAGGTAAAGACTCTACGAAGAAGTTATTCCTCATGACTTTGGAAATACGGGCTTCCCTGGTGGTGCAGTGGTTAAGAATCCAGCTGCCAATGCATGGGACACAGGTTCGAGCCCTGCTCCGGGAAGATCCCACATGCCGCAGAGCAACTAAGCCCGTGCGCCACAACTACTGAGCCTGCGCTCTAGAGCCTGTGAGCCACAACTACTAAGCCCACATGCCACAGCTACTGAAGCCCACGTGCCTAGAGCCCGTGTTCCGCAACAAGAGAAGCCACCGCAACGAGAAGCCTGCGCACCACAACGAAGAGTAGCCCGTGTGCAGCAACGAAGACCCAATGCAGCCAAAAATAAATAAATAAATAGATTAATTAAAAAAAAAAGACTTTGGAAATAAAACAAGGAATAATAAAATTCTGGAAAATGTACACTAGGTGCTTTTAACATGCCCAGGCTGGGAGGCAACGATCATTATGGCTGCAATGGTTTTAAAAGACAATATTAGCAATTTCCTTCAGTGTAATTCATCTGGGTCTATGTTTTGTTATTCCTGGAATTGTCCACAATAATAATAGCTACAATAAATAGCCAGTAAATCTTTTAAGTGGCAAAATTAAAAAAAAAAAGAGAGAGAAAGAAAATGGGTTTACTCTCATGCCCTTCCCCAGAGCACAGGAAGCCAGGACTGCTGTGGACCTTGAATCGTGTTTTTATTGGGGTCCCCAGAGGCTGGGGCCTCCCCTTCAGAGTGAGAGACCCCACCAGTACATATGGTAGAGGTGCAGACATGACATGACAGCAGAAATCCTTCTAAACATATTCAGAGGAGATTTTAGGAAAGACCGTTTCCCCATTCATCTTACCATCTATAACCCCCTGGCTTTTCTTCTCACTCTCCAAGTACTGGAGGTCTTCATACTTCACTGACATGTTTGGACCAACACGGCCTCTGAGGCTGTCGGAGCTGAAGTAGAGGCAGGGCCAGCGGCCAGGCTGGGGAAGGAGCTGGGATAAAGATGGAGGCTGGGACCAGGTAGGACCCGCGGGCAGGGCTGGAGATAAGGGAAGAGATGAGGGTTGAGAAGCAGCCCAGGGTCAAGGCTAGCAATGGGGACGGGCTTGGCTTTGCAGCTGAGGTCAGAAGTGGGGTCAGGATTGGGCTTTGAGCTAGGGTCAGGTTGAGTTTGGGGTTGGCAGTGCAGGTAAAGTTGGAGCTAATGTATTGCTAGGACTGGGTCTAACACTGGGAGCTGGAATCAAGGTTGCGTCTCCTGCTAGGATTGGGGTCAGTACTCATGTTGAAGCCATGGATGGAGTTGGACCGAAGCTTGGTGCTGAAGTTGGAAATAGGAGAGAGTTGAGGTTCAAGCTTAGGTAGGGGCTGGTGTTAAGATTCAAGCTGACTTGGGACTTCCCTGGTGGTCCAGTTGTTGGGACTCCCTGCTTCCACTGCAGGGGGCACAGGTTTGATTCCTAGTTGGGGAACTAGGATCCCGCGTGCTACACTGCACGGCCAAAAAACCACAAAGGTTCAAGCTGACTCTGGGGTGAAGATGCCATTGGGGTTAAAGGAGGAACTGGGGTTGGTATGGGGTTTGGCTGGAGTGGGGGCTGAAGACAGGGCTGGAACTGGGCTAGAGAAGGGGTTGAGTGTGAGTCTCAGTTTGTGACTGAGGTTGTGGCTGCCACAATTCAATCTGCATCCAGTGAAGGGAAGAGAGTCTAAAATCTCTGCTTGGTCATTAAATCCCCAAGCTGCCCCCTTATATATCTTCCCATTCAGTCTCACCTAAGACCCACAGTCCCCTCTCCCTGCTTTCTCTGACATCCTCCCTGCCCCCTTAGTCTCACCTGCATCCCCAACCTGGTTACCTGTGAAAAGTCCAGAGGCTATGATTCTTGAGTTCTTTGTGCAGCAGTGACCAGAGCTGGAGAAAACTAAATCCTGGAGAGTTGGGATGGAGGTGACTGAAGGAGGAGCCACCTAAGTGACTGGAGACCTGCTGGTCTTTGTGTCTGAAAGACCAGGAGTCTATAACCTGGGAATCTCCCGTTTCCCTGATTGGGGCAGTAAACAAGAAGGAATTGAAATCAAAACGCAGGCAGACGTGGTGTGGACAGGGCAGCTGGATATGGGGCCAGCTCTCTTTCCTCTTGCAGGGAGTGTCTACTCCTTTTCCGCTTCTTTTGAGCTCCCATGACTTCCTCAATTTTACCATTTGGGAGAGAAGCATTGGACCAGAAGGAACCAGAGGTGCAGTCTGCCCCACACCTCCTTTCACTTCCTGCATCTGAAGACCTCAGAATTGTTGGTGTCTCCATCACTGCAAACCCGGGTCCAGAGGAGCCCATTGCTCTGCTCTTGCTCAATCCTGACCCGGGGTCCCTGGCATCTGATCTTCCTCTGGGGCCTCAGCCATCATGCTCCCCTAGCTCTGACCAGCTCTCTTCACTCCGCTCGGAAGGAGGGAAGCGGGTGGTGGAGAGTAGGATTTCCTGGCCGGAATGGGAGGGGAGAAGCCAGGGAAAGAACAGAATTTACTGAGCACGCAAATCTGATAAGGATTGTGCTAGACACTTGCATTAACTATTCAATTTCCACAAGAACCTTGGGAGGAATTTTGGATGATGGACTTAGGCTCGGAGCCATTGTGTGACTTGCCCAAGATCTCACACCTGGTAAGCAAAAGAGCCAGATTTCCAGCCCAGTGCTGCCGGACACACTAGCCTGGGCTCTCTCCACATACACTGTCCTCACGAAAGGGATTCAATTTAATCCTGTCAACTCTGTAAATCCCTCTAAGGGGGCTGCTCTGAATTCACACACACAATCTTTTCACGGTAAGAAGGATTCTTAGTGTCTTAAAAGGGGAAAGCAAATACATTTCAGTTTCTATTCTCTAATTAAATGGGATTGTGTTCTGCTACTTGCTTTTTAAAATTCATTTAACAATGTATCAGGAACATTTTACCATATCAGTTCATAAAATGTCCTTTATTCATTTTTCATCTTCATATCATTTCATAATCTGTGCCATAATTTATTGACTAAGCTTTTCCCTATTGATAAACATTTAGGTTGTTTCCAGTTTTGTTTTGTTTTCTTGCTTTGCTTGTATTTGGTGTTTGGTATTTTAATTAGTATTCGTTACAGGTTGGGTTTTTGGAAGCCAATTTGGGGTGCAGTCTATTTATTAGGGATCAACATCTGTGAAAGGATGGGGAAAGAAGAGGAGGGGGCAGAGGAAGAAGTTAAACAGATGCAAAGACCCCACAAAGCTTTAGCCAACCCAACTGCACTGCCTGTCAGAGCTGCTCATCACTGGGCTGAACTAGGGCCTTTATTACCTGACGTTGCTCAGTCACTAGATGCTGCCACCGCAGCAGGGGTGAGACCTCAGGGGAGGTGGCTGTGTGCACAAGTTACACTCCCCACAACTGGGCAGCAAGTCCTTCCTGGGAGCGGGGTCTGGGTCTCTCATCTCTGTGTTGACCCCAGTACTGTATTAGTTTCACACTTTAATTGGGGATAATCATTTTTGCATTACTGAAACTTTCCCACAAAGAACATGGTATGTTTCTCCATTCACTCATCCAAGCATTTACCCATTCAACAAGTATTTACTGGGTGTTGATAAAAGAAATTTTCACATACTGAGGTATGGGGAAGTCATTCTGGCTTTTTCATGAGTTAACTTGAATTTTATGCTAACTAAAACAGCCTGTTTGTGGCCTATCAAATATACATTGTGGGCTTCCCTGGTGGCACAGTGGTTAAGAATCTGCCTGCCAATGCAGGGGACAAGGGTTCAAGCCTTGGTCCGGGAAGATACCACATGCTGCGGAGCAACTAAGCCTGTGCACCACAACTACTGAGCCTGCGCTGTAGAGCCCGAGAGCCGCAACTACTGAAGCCCGCGTGCCTAGAGCCTGTGCTCCACAACAAGAGAAGCCACCGCTCACCACAACCAGAGAAAGCCTGCGCACAGCAACGAAGACCCAATGCAACCAAAAATAAAGTAAAAATAAATAAATAAATGGCCCTTAAACACACACACACACACACACACACACACACACAGTACATCTGCTTTAATTAGTAAAGGAAAGCGTACACTGACCAGAAGTAAAGAATGTCCATGTTAAAAATAAAGATTAAATGCCCCTCTTCTTGGGATGCCAATGCTGGTCCTCCTTTGATGATAAGACTCCCTTCCCAGGTGCCAAGGCCATACTGCCTTGCTGTGTACCTTCTGGTCTGGCTTTTTTGAAACCTTGAAGAAACGTATCCCTGACTTATTTAATGTTCTCTGTTCTGACAAAATATAAAACTGTGCTGAAAACTGTGTTTCTCTGGAGCAGTTTCTCAGAATAATCTAGGAAGCTGGCTTCCGGGCTATAGTCCTCAGTTTGGCTCAAATAAAACTTTTCTATTTTTATTATTGATTGTTCATTGATTATTTTCATCGACAGTGTCTACAGTATGGCACCCTCCTTCAGAAGAGGTATCCTTCAGAAGTAAACAAACAGGTAAAAAAGGCCCTGGTCAGAGAGCTTATATTCTAGCGGGTGACAGATAAGCAGAATAAATGAGTAAAATATAGGGACATCCCTGGTGGCACAGTGGTTAAGAATCCCGCCTGTCAGTGCAGCGGACACGGGTTCGATCTCTGGTCTGGGAAGATCCTACATGCCACAGAGCAACTAAGCCCGTGCACCACAACTACTGAGCCTGTGTGCCACAACTACTGAGCCTGCGTGCCACAACTACTGAAGCCCACAAGCCTAGAGCCTGCACTCCGCAACAAGAGAAGCCACCACAATGAGAAGCCCTCACACTGCAATGAAGAGTAGCCCCCGCTCGCTGCAACTAGAGAAAGCCTGCACACAGCAATGAAGACCCAAAGAAGCCAAAAATAAATAAATAATTAATTAAAAATTAATAATTATAAAAACATATTGACTAAAATATATATAATGTCACACGGTGATAAGTGCTGTGGAAGAAAATGTATCAAGGAAGTGGGTAAAATAAGGTCAATTTTTAACAGGCTGTCAAGACTAGGATGTCAAGAACAGCCTAGACTGGGAAGATGATTATCTGAGCAAAAGTCTGAAAGAGGTGAGGGAGAAATAGATGAATCATAGTGGGAAAACCTGGAGCTCCAATTCTTCAGGGCCTGTAGGCTATTGTCACAGATTTGTTTTTACTCTTAAGAGGGGCAGGCTTTGGAGGAGGGGTCAGAGCAGAGGAGTGAGTGAACTGATTTACATTTAAACTGTAACAATGTGGCTACTCTGTTGTGAATTTCATGAAAGGGGACCAGAGTGGCAACCCAGAGTGGGGGGGAGGGACAAATTAGGAGGTTGGGATGAACAAACACACACTACTATATATAAAATGGATAACCAACAAGGACCTGCTGTATGGCACAGCGAACTCGACTCAACATTCTGTAATAACCCATATGGGTAAAGAATCTGAAAGAGAATGAATATATATATACGTATAACTGAATCACTTTGCTGTACACCTGAAACTAACACAACATTGTAAATCAACTATACTCCAAGAAAATTAAAAAAAAAAAAATAAGAGCCATTGTAATAGGTGGGTGAGAGATGATGGTGGCTTGTGCTTGGTCGTGGTGAGAAATGTTTTGATTCTGAAATACTGTGAAGGTAGAATTGACAGGATTTTTGCTGATAACTTGCATGTGGATTTTACATACACACACAAAACAGTTCTCCTTCTAGTCCCAAAAATAAATGAAACTTTGAGCATTTCCTATAAATTGCTGACTCCCTAGGAAAAAGAACTTTCTCCCTGCCTTTGCAATGCTGATGCCTTAAGATCTCTCATGACCTTTTGTGCACAGGCTAATCATGTGAGAGAAGTTCTGTTTTGCCATCAGGAGCAGACTGATGAAAACTTGTTAAAACTGGTTATTGTGCAGTATTTTCCTTTGAATACCTGGTGTGGTTTTCTTTGGTAAGCCTGTCCTCCCAAAGTCTGATTCCCTTAC